>NW_015628490.1:0-550 GCF_001515625.1 Sinocyclocheilus rhinocerous
TTTGTTTATGCAGGGATTAAAGTTTTCCATCGCTACTACGAATTTCCGTCAATTGGGAAAAAATTAGGGGAAAAGAAACATGTAGCCCATTGTTGTTGTTGTTCTGCCGGCACACCAAAAATCATTCCCGGCCACGGCTGCAGCTTCTCAGTGACAACATAGGGACACCGCTCGCATCATTCACAGTCGGGTTATTAGCAGAGAACACAGAGCAGGACTTGAATTTCGGCGCGGGATTGCGGCTATTAATTACAATTGTACTCATTCCCGCAGGTTCCGCGCTTATAACGCGATGACAGATGACGGAACGTATCATTTGCACGTGCTTTTGAGTCTTGAAAACTCACTCGCGCGCTCTCATTTTCTGTGTGCCTGCCCACAGAGATAAGGAGAGTGACCGCTTTTAAATAGTTATTAAGTGAGTTTGCAAATGTGATATTGATTCAATACAACAGTTCAGTAAACAAGTATTTGTTTATTTGATTTTGCTCTATTTCTGTAACGAAAATAGTTAGGGATGTAACGATTAACCGCGAGCCGGTTGAAAATC
>NW_015628491.1:0-432 GCF_001515625.1 Sinocyclocheilus rhinocerous
ATACGCGCCCTCCAGCGGCGAAAATTACATATTGTGCCTTTAATAAGCCAATAAGCCTTGCTTGTTTGTCTTGCTGTTTATGGTCAGATCAATGCAAATATCAACTCATGTTTTTTTACGCAGCAAACACAGAGTTGTAAATGAGAAAGAAGTTAATGTGCCTTCTAAAAATCGAAACAATTTAAAACGTATAAATATTACTGTCTTAATTAACAGCTTGATTTATCCCTTTTCAATAAAATGGTCTAAAGGCTGAAATGCAGTTGTATAAGATTTTTGTTTTTGTAAAAACCTGTATCTAAACTGTAAATCATGTAATTTTATGGCCCAGTACTGTATGTAATCACAAACAAAGTCCAACCCCTAATTCTGTTAAATTCCCTAAAATATATATATTTTTTTATTTTTTTTTTTATTTTTTTTTAAAGGTCT
>NW_015628492.1:0-1281 GCF_001515625.1 Sinocyclocheilus rhinocerous
TTATTTAATATTTATTATTTAATTCACTTAATATATGTGTGAGTAGGTATATAAAATATTTCATATGAAAATGTATATCTGTATATATAAAAACAAGTTTAACTAATTAAAAATGTTGTTTTATACACACACACACACACACATTTTAAATTATACCAGTAAATTGCACACACAATTTTTTGTAATTATTTTTTTTGTAATTTAAATGTAATATATGTGTGTAATACATATTAATTACATTATGAGTATCATATTGCAATGTTAACATTTTCTAAACATTTTTTTAAGTACATAGTAAGAGATCAATGATGAAACATTCACTCTTACAAAGAAACTATAAAATAACAGCTGTATTTTCAACCATGAGTTTGGTTTAATGTGTCCTAACATCACAAACCATTCAACACAATTAACAATACCATTACATGAGAATATACATGCAATTTATATGATAATGCATATACAATACACAGTAAGTTCATATTGCTAAAGTATAGCATTCAACTTACCTTCTCGGTTTGACAGCTTAATTGCGTTGATCTCGAACTCTGACGTAAAAACAGCGGTCACCTGGGGTAAGATCTGAGGTAAAACTTGTGTGAAGGTAGTTTAGACAGTAAATGCTTGTCAGCAAACTTGTTTTGTTTTGTACAACAATTCGGTAAAAACAGATATCTCTCAGATCGTGAGATCTCCCCTCCTCCACTCACAGCGAATGATTGACAGATGACACTAGGCTTCTTAAATTCCCCGCCACGGAAAAGGCGAAACAGCGCCATGAAGTCTACATGTGGCCAAAAGTATATTGCATCCGTAGTGTTACAGTTTTTCTCGATTGCTAAAACACAATTTCTGAAACCATGCTCCATTTTCTGAAAACATTAAACACAAAACCTCTTCTTCAAGCACTATTTAAAAAACCTCTGACTCCTCTCGCAAAATGAAACTTTCGCCTCAAAACAGTTTTACCTGTGTTCAAAATCAAACACTGCTCTCAAATCATAAACAAAGTGATCAGTTGTTTTTCTGCTACCGAACGACACATCCAAAAGGTTTTGGTGCAGCCGGAGGTAACAGAAGGAGTTCGGCTTTGACTTCAGCCCAAACCAAAGGAAATTTGTTGGCCGGGAATCAAACCCAGGTCAACTGCTTGGAAGGTAGCTATGCTCACCACTATACCACCAACGCAGGTGGAGGACACCGGCTTGCACGGTCAGTAAGAACGCTCAAAGCAGAAGAGCAAGTCCAGGGTTTGGATCCCGTCACGTACAAGAAAGCGGT
>NW_015628493.1:0-276 GCF_001515625.1 Sinocyclocheilus rhinocerous
AACATTTGTGTTGGATAAAAAGCTACTTAACACTACTTAATACTTCTGAGCACACAAATCTCAGAGGCAACTTGACTCTTGTCTGGATGTTACAGGGACAGATGAGCACACACGTCTGCTTATCCGGTGGAGAGCGGCTAATGAAGCCCTCTTCACCAGAAAGCGGAATGCTGCCATCAAAGGCTCTCAGTGAGTATACTACAGAAATGAATTTTCTGATTCTTGACTCCTGTGCATTTGCTGCAGAGCTTTTGTGGTGGAGCAGGACCTGCAAGG
>NW_015628493.1:317-492 GCF_001515625.1 Sinocyclocheilus rhinocerous
CAAACAGAGTTATCACAGCACTTTTCTGATTCTTGATTGATTCCTGTTTGCTGCAGAGATTTTGTGGTGGAGCAGGACCTGCAAGGAAAGGTGACGCGACATTTGTGGGGAAAAAAAAGGGAAAACCTTTAACAAAAAATATAAAGTAAGATCATTCTGTTACTTCTAATACAGA
>NW_015628494.1:0-1931 GCF_001515625.1 Sinocyclocheilus rhinocerous
TATACTTTCTAAAGGTGTAACAATTAATAGATGACATATTATAATATAATATAATACATTTATCAGTGGGATTATTGATGAATTATTAGGCTGCATGTAAACACAGCTACCGTCCCTGAACCCTGAAACTCAAACAGCAAATAAACCAAACCGAGCTTCAAAGCAAAACTTCATCTGTGCGTTTACTGCAAACCAAGCGTTCGATGATTACAGTGGCACCAAACTCTAATCCTGCAGATCCAGATCGCGGGTTATCTGACGCTTCGGCTTTCAGAGTGACTCGAGACTTCTGACACTTTTCACATTTTCTCTCTTTCTCTGTTTTCTTGACGGCACAGCGTGATGCATGCTGGGTAATCCGCCGAGGATGAAGAGAAATGCAAATGTCAGAACACAAGACGACACCGACCACAGTAATCACACACACACACTCTTTTACTCACTCGTGCGTGCGTGCGTAGATATTATATTTTATTATGTAATATTATATTATGATAAAAATCTGTGACAGTAATTTCTTGTTCTTATTTGTCAGGAGGTATTCAAAATCCAAAACTAAACTCTAAACTTCATCCCTCAGGGCTTTTAGTCCAGCAGTGTGCAGATGATGTGGTTTCTCAGCGGTTCCTCTCTTTCATCAGCCCAAAGACAACACGTACCTGCTTCATCAAAGAATATTAGTCTATAATACAGCGTATAATCGGCTGCTTGTGCTCCTCTGATTGAATATGCATGGCTGTCTTTGTGCTGGAGTGGCAATAAAAATATCCCTCGTTTGATGTATTATTCCTCCCGCGGAGGGTATTGATTAAGCGCTTTTCAAAGCGATCGGGAGAAATGTTACTCGCACAAATCGACGTTAATACTTTTATTCATCAAGGATGCATTAAATTGATCAAAAGTGGCAGTAAAAACATTTATAATGTTACAGAAGATTTCAATTTCAAATAAATGCTGCTCTTTTGAACTTTCTATTCATCTGTGAATCCTGAAAAATACAATGTATCAACTGTTTCCAACATTGATAATAATCATTGATCATGTGACACTGAAGACTGGAGTAATGATGCTGAAAATACAGCTGCGCATCACAGAAATACATTACAGTTTAACAGATATTCACATAGAAAACAGCTATTTTACATTTTAATAATCTTTCACAATTTTCACAGTATTTTTGACCAAATAAATACAGCCTTGCTGAGCACAAGAGACTCTAAAACGTAAAAAATCTGACCACAAATTTTTTAATGGTAGGATACCTTTCACATTTCAGCTTTTAAACCCCTTTTTTTCCTTTGAAATGTAATTTAGTAAAAGCTAAAGCCTCCGGTTTCAACAGTATGCAAGTAAAAACAAAAACAAAACCCCAAAATATGACAGATATGACATGTTTGTAGTTCTCATCAAAACGTCATCGAAAAGATACATTTTAAAGTACTAATAACATTTAATTATTTAACAGATTATCAGCTTGTCAGTATCTGCTTTATTTGTGCTCCGCTGAAGGAATCTGATATAAATCAGAAGATGCATTTAAACTCATGCAGTCCAGATTAACGCTCTGAACTGATCTACGGGCCGTTTTTCCAATCCATTAACACCTGACACTAATCTAAGAAGAGGTCTGGGTCGGCCTGCTATCTATTTAATCATAATGAATTCAATCTCTGAAAATCAATCAGCATTTTCCAGCGCTGCACGGCGGAGAGGAAAACACAATGACTTTCTCACAGCGACTCGGAACTAGAGCTGGGAGATTTTTCTGATTTTATTGATCCATTCGAATGTGATGTTATGCCACGATTGTATTTATTTAAAATCACAGTTTTTAATCAAAATATTAGCCAACGTTACAATTGGATACGCTGACAATAAGTTCACCTAAATTTCTATCTATTTGTGTGTGTGTGTGTGTGTGTGTGTGAGTG
>NW_015628495.1:0-1466 GCF_001515625.1 Sinocyclocheilus rhinocerous
GTGTGTGTCTTCCACACATTCAGTCTGTTTTTTTTAATTAGTAAAATGCAATTTTTAAGGAGGAGTTGAATCATGTAGACAGGTTAAGTAAAAATATTAATATGCAATAGCGCTTAAATATAGCAAAATGATCCTCTTTATAGTTATTTTTCTAGCTGACTGATGAGCTTATGGACACCGAATGGTTTTTCTGAGGTAAATGTGTATTACGTTGCAATGTTTACAAGCTTTACGCGTTTTCCGCCGTTTGACACACTGAATGAGCTTTTACATGAGACATTTTTAGTAAGTTGTACTGTAGGCTCTCTTATAAAATAGCCTACCTTTTGATGTTAATTCATGTTCATTATGTACTATAGTAGTAAGAGAAAGATTAAATGGGTTCACTTGCAGCTTGAACTGAGGCGCTAAAGCGATCGCGCCTGCCGCATTAAAGAGTGCCAAAACTGTATTTATTGTTTGAATTTCATTATGAATTTTGAATAATTTTAAAGCTGATACTTTGTTTATTAAAAAGTAACAAAGCACAAAGGCTTTTGCGATTACTGGATGGCAAGTGCGCTTCAAATAATATGAAGTTCACGCATTAACCGAACACAGACTAAGATCTTGATAAGAAGAAGCCACAATAATAATGATTATAAACGAGAATTGTTAACGATATTGCAAATATTCACACAGCTGACAGCTTTACCTGTTGTAGTTTGTTCGAGTTGTGCACGAAATAGACGCTGCTTTTCTGCACTTTCACTTCGCACGTCTACGTCATTTCGATCTCTCTCGTGCTGCACAACTGAGCTGTGTTTATCAGGTGTGTGACCATGCTGCTGTGCTGCAGAGATAAGGACTGTTTGAAACACTTTTTTCCGCTAAAACTTTGATGCGCATCGTCTCAGTTTAATATGCGAACATAACAAAAGATTTGATCACAAAACAATCAGGAAAAAAGGCATTACATGCAAATTTTTAAGTTATAACATGTAAATACATATAGGCGCCAGTGACGACCTCATCTAAAACTTCACTCGCAAATAAATATTTTTTGCAGTCTGGAGCCCTGAGTGTGAAATGATTTTCCAACAAACGACAACAAACTGACGTAATCTGATGTGGCCACGAACCATTGCCATGACATTGCACATATTTCACTCAAAGCGAGCTTCAACCACGGCCTCTTTCGTTTTATTCGCTGTCTTTCAGGCGAAGAATGACACGCAAAGACATTAATAACAGTAACATTTTGATTGTGGCTACAGGATCATCCATTTCTTTCCCAGTCAGACTTCCCTGATGTTACACCATCTACACCGGATGCGAGCGGCGCGACAAAATACAATGAGGTTCTATTGATTATAATCAGTGACACACTGTCTTCACTGGATGCGGCCAGATGCGACAACTGTTGCGTCCGGTGTAGACACGAGGGCCTTTCGCACCGCTTTAGTTCCAGAACTAAATGTACAGTA
>NW_015628496.1:0-496 GCF_001515625.1 Sinocyclocheilus rhinocerous
ATATATTTAGGAGTAAAATCATTTTCCAAAATTAGTTTTCTTCATTTGACCTTTGACCTTTTTTTTAGAGATCCGTCATTTATAACTGACGTTGTCCCATTAGGGTAAATTATTTTTGGCGAATTGTCTGAAACTTCACACACAATCAAATGCTTTTTCCCTATCTGAAAAGAAGTGAAAATGTCAACCCTCTATAGGACTAATTGTGATTTTTCACTATCTGAAAATAAGTGAACGGTATTACTGTTTCAAAAAACATTAAAAATCTTTATGAACATTACATTTTTTTCTTGTGCTACTATATTTGATTTGGAACTCGAGCATGAAAATGTCTAAAACTTAACACAAATTTGGATGCAATTTCACTGCCCGAAAACCATGTCTTAGTGTTTCAGAAGCATTAAAACAACTTTAACATTGTGTTTCATCTTGGAATTTCAAATAAATTATTGTAGCACATGTGAAAGTCAACAAGACTCTTCTTTTTTAGTGTACC
>NW_015628497.1:0-826 GCF_001515625.1 Sinocyclocheilus rhinocerous
TGGCAAATAAGAAATGCCGGTTGACTGCTACTATTTTCACCTACAGCAATCAGACGGCAATCGACACTGGAAAAAAAGAGAGAAGATAATTATTTTCATGGTAGTCTATAAATTCCCAAAGTTTATAAAAGGCTCTGATGAATATGTGTAATATTATCTGATAATGCAAGATGAGAAGAATGCAGAGCAATGTATTTTATGAGACCTCACAGCCCACTAACAAATAAGCCAAAGTAAAATGTGTTTTCATTCTTGAGAATCACAACAACAACAATTATTATTATGGTTGTTACAAAATGAGGGATGACCAATTTCATCTAATCTATAAAGGTGTCGAGGCTTATGAGTCTCGTCTCTCTCTCTAGGTGCACGCGCCAGCGTGTGTGTGAGAGCGAGCTCACGCGCTCGCAGTCAAACCTGTGACAACGCACTACTTTCCATACAAATATGAATAATGGAGATATTATTAAGAATAATTGTATAATTGGTCTCTTTTTAAGTAACGTTAACATGACAGATAACTGAAACGAAAGAGCGTCTCTCAAACGGACCGGATTGGCTCCATTAGCAGTGACGTCACACCGATGTAACGGCATTTAACGGTGTTTAACGGCGCTGCTGAGCGGACTGAATATAAAAAGAAAGACGGAAATTGTCTGTGTGAGATGTGATACATTTACCGGAAAAGACTAATTTAGAAAAGTCCAATTTTTTATACAATTTAATTGGTTTCATGAGTGAAAACGCCTGCTATTTATTTTAGTAACTGTTCCCTCAGACTTTATTATAATGACTTATTATAATTAAATTGTATTACTTTCTTTCT
>NW_015628498.1:0-222 GCF_001515625.1 Sinocyclocheilus rhinocerous
TCACGGGACACTGCACTTATTCACAATCACAAAAGTACATTTTTTTGCATCTGCTTTAAAGCCTTACTGGTTAAACGTTTCATTCGTGTGCTGTTCTGACCAGCGCTTTTTCTGAGCACACCCAAAAGCGCGCGCACGAAAACGCCCGTCAAACAGTGCCTGATTACTGAACTAAGTTATGTTTTGTGCTAATACTGTCAAAACACACAAGGTTTATGTATG
>NW_015628498.1:471-639 GCF_001515625.1 Sinocyclocheilus rhinocerous
TTTTGAAGAATGTGGGTAACCAAACAGTTGCTGGTCCACATTGACTTTGATAGTAGGGAAAAAATACCATGGAAGTCACTGTGGACCAGCAACTGTTTGGCTACCCACATTCTTCAAAATAATTTTTTATGTTCAACAGAAGAAAGAAACTAATTCAGGTTTAAAACA
>NW_015628499.1:0-656 GCF_001515625.1 Sinocyclocheilus rhinocerous
TTGGTGAGCATAAGAGACTTAAAGCGCTGCTTGCTTTGTATATCCGTATCCGTAACTGTATTTATATACAGTTCTAGCTCTTCCGGTTTCCCTGTTTGAATGCTGAAAACAGACTACTGCCACCTGCTGGTATGGGAGAGTTATGTTCTCTCACGCAAACATGTACGTACATGCTAGTTGGCCATTGGCTGTAGCCTGTCCGGTGTGTTCTAGTACAACTTTTTTTTGCCCCAACGCAATCAAATTAAAAATATTTCTTTCTTAAGCTATTTTTCGTCATGTCTATTCAATGTTCTCTCTCTCTCTCTCTCTCTCTCTCTCTCTCTCTCGGGAGTGTGGGGTGTGTGAGTGTGTGTCTCACGGGTGAGAGGAGCAATTTATATATATATATATTTTTTCTCCTTTCTTTTTTTTTAGGGGTGTGTGAGTGAGTGTCTCACGGGTGAGAGGAGCAATTTAAATATATGTATATTTTTTCCCCTTTCATTTTTTATAGTTTTGGGTAAATCTTTTTCTGTAAGCAAAGTGTTATTTTTGTTTTGTTTAAGATATTATTAGGTGAGTATTTGTTCTTTGTTTAACCTCGTGGCGGGTGTTTGAGATGGAGGCTCGTATAGAACAGTTGAGGTAAATGGGGAGCAAGAGGTTGTAGTGGT
>NW_015628500.1:0-339 GCF_001515625.1 Sinocyclocheilus rhinocerous
ATATTTAAAATATAACCATGTGTAGGCCTACTGCAATATAAAGTAAATTTTTCTTACACAATGTTTTGAACATTATGTTCTTACACAAAGTAGACATAAAATATACTTTAGGTAAGGGTAACATAAGTATGTTTTCTGTAAATACACTAAAAAAGTCACTAAAAGTATGCTTGTGTTTAGCATGTTCCTTAAAAGTTTAACTAAAAATATATTTATTAACATAGTATTTCTACTATACTTTTTAGAAATATACTAATAGTGTGCTTGTGTTTAGCATATTCCTTAAAAGTGTAACTAAGCATATATTTATTTCCAAAGTGTTTCTAGTATACTTTTTAT
>NW_015628500.1:539-5553 GCF_001515625.1 Sinocyclocheilus rhinocerous
TTATTCATCTACTGCACAAAAGCTACATGAACTATTATAAAATATAAACGATTAACAGGTGCAGAGTTTCTATTTAGGTTATAACACGTGTTTGCAGCGTTGAGCAATGCAGTGCTGAAATGTGTGTGCTCATGAATCCTCTCATTATAACACACGAATTGTAGACATTATGAAAGATTCATTATGCATGTATTTATTGTGTTATAACAGAGATTTGTGAGATTGCGATGAACTGAGATGTCTTTTGGAGATTATAAATGCAGCGCTTTTTGCTGGCATTCTGCCAAACCATGCATGCAGCAGCCGCTGCTTTAGTTAAAAATAATAGTGTTCTGTGAATGTTGATGCTTTAATAACAAATATTTATCGGGAGCGTGTATGCTAGTATTTCATAAATTTAATGGAGAAAAAAGTTATGTAACTAGTAATGTAACTAATTACTTATTACTTTTGAAATAAAGTAATCAGAAAAGTAACGTGATTACTTTTAAAAGGAGTAATCAGTAATCAGTAATTTGATTACATTTTCAGAGTAACTTGCCCAACTCTGTACTTTAGTCATTCAATTATATACCTATTTAAAACCCATTATTCTGTGTAAACGTCTGAAAGTAGCCATAAAAGTTTGTGCAATGAAAAAATATATATTTTTCTCTAAAGCTACCTTTGCCTATTTGCTCAAATAGTGAAATGCCACCTGCAAGCTACGCCCATAATTTGAAGCCAAGAACCAGTGGTGTAGTCAGGAACACATCAGGTATACTTTGCCCCAGGGCTACTTGCTATAATGACATCTGGGGTCAATATTTGCATATACCAAGTTGTTTTGTTGGCTTTAGAAGTGTGTGTCCCATCCCGACAACTCAAGATGCCAAGAAGCCCCAAAATATATAGGTTTAGAGATTATGTTAAATGTACTCAGTGAATATCATTTTACTACATTTACTTTTTTGTTTTTTCTCCAGTTCCCTAGTATCTTCTTGTGAAACTATTTCATCCATGCAATACTTCAAAAATAATCTATAACCTGCGCCCCTATTTTTGAGCATTTTGTGAAAAACTACTTATCAAATAAAAATGTCTGTAGCTCATGAACCCTAAGGTCTATATTTAAAAATCTGGTATTGTCTGAAACTAGACACTTGATCCTTTGTTACTCTAGAGTCATAATAACTGAAAATTAGTACAGCAACAGAGTAAAACAAGGTAAAATATACATGAAAGTGACTCACAATATCTTTGAATCAAATTCACTAAGGGAAAAATGGATGGGGCTTTGATGCCAAAGGCCTGAAAACACCATAAAGATAAAGCTGAATATCTGATCATGTTTTGATTCAAATATGAGGATGATACTCCCAAAATTGTAGTTTCTGTAAACTTTTATTTAAAAAAAAAAAAAAAGTCTAGGTGTCCTTTCAAAAAAGCCATTTGATGACACCAAATAGACACCTGGTAACCAAATGAGTCAAAACTACATAATACATGTATATCAGGCCTGGACTGGCCATCGGGAGCACCGGGGGAATTCCCGGTGGTCTGGCGGCTGATTTGGTCTGCTGCCCTGTTTTTCTTTTTTGTAATTATTATTATTATTAATATTTTATATTTATGCCTTCTCAATGTACCAAAGTAATCATTTCCAATTTTTTCATTCGATAATAAATCGATACTAAATCATAAATCGGTTAGTCTTGACTGTCAGCGCTGGGCTACACGAATCAGCTCACGTCTGTTCCGCGCTTCCGTCAAACGATTCCGAACAGAATCGATGCGCGGGACTCGATGAAGGAGAGGAAGTGGCCAGAAGAAGCAGTAAAATGTAGCAACATCACTAGGTCAGTTTCATCTGTAAATACGCTAGATAGTTTTGTCTTTATTAACGAAGTTGAGTATTAAACTGCTAGTATCTGTTAGGCTATCAGGAGCACTGTCATTTCAGGAGCTATGTAATGTACAGGTTTACCTTTTTTACATGTCAATGTGATTTGAAAGCCATTTTCAGGAATACCAGTATATTTACATTTCCCTCCCTGCTCATTTCTGACACAATCAATCACATCAAAGCCATTGGCCTTATAGTCCCTTTCATTTTCTTTGCTCTCACAAAAATCTTATAATGGTTTCTTCATTTGCTTTTATAAAGGTATTTAATTTTCTGCACTTGCCCTGTTCATTGATTTGTCTGTTTTCAATCACAGTGGTAAAATCCTCTTCATGCATGCCAACTGGAGTTAAATATTTATGAATTTATCATAAGTTTGACTGAGTGGAAAATGATGCACAAATAACCAGCAGCAGAATCACAGTAGATTGATGGACCTTCATGACCTGGTGAACAACACATACATAAAAGCACTATCTGATATTTGGCCTAATAAAGCAGTTTGTGCACAATCATTCACACAAATATGTGAAATATCTGAAAATAAATGAAAGATGACATACCTCACTGTACCTGCTCAGTCTTCTTTTGTCTCCCGTGGCCTGTATTGTGATGCACCTTGTCCAAGTGAATACAGTCAGGCTTAATTTTGGTCTCACGACACTGGCTTTAAAATTTCCCGGTCGACTCGGGCTTTGATCCTCAGGCTATAAATTCTTGAACATTTGCAAATCAAAATATGACATTTGCAGCGAGCAGCCAATCATGTGAGGCATAAAGATACTGATATACTTCGCCGAAGATTAAGAGATAATAACCAAACACTAGAAATATTTTTATCAGCAACAGGCAATACAATTTCTACAGTGAAAGCTTCAGAGAACTGCTGGAAGAAAATAACAAATTTACCTAAGTGAATTAATATTGGCCCATAACACAAGAAAACAAATCGGATTATTTAAAATTATTTAACTATGATAAACTAGGACTCTCGCATGAATATCAATGAAAGCCAGGGGCTTTTGACTCTCTAAAAATGGTTTTGCCTGTGAAGTGCTACTCTTATAGCTCGGAGATAGTAAGAGATACTCGAGGAGTTTTATGGAGGATTGTGTCACTTTGCTCACGGCCGATATGTCCAATATCTCTATACAACTTGTTATCCTGAACATAATATTCCCTGAAGCAAATTTGGTGTGTAACCTATGATTATGAATCTCTACCTTTGTAGGACAGAATATACAAGGTTGGCTCAATCTAAGCCATATAATCACTAAATCCTTTTTTTTTTTCTTTGTCTTGTTTTAGTATTTGTGAATATCTGTTATGCCAAAATCTCTTTTAGTCTTTTTATAGCTAGACAGTGCGAAAAGTGACTTTTAAAGATAACTTTTTGAATGGATCACCTTTGTCTGTGATAGATTTTCTGCTATATCGACTTATATATTTAAGACACTGCTGTCAAATTGCTTGAAAAAAAAGGTATAGGTTTAAAGCTATAAAGCCTTTGCATTACATGAATTGAGACTTTGTTTACCAAAGTTTAATAAGACAGTTACCAAAAAAGACAATATTTCTGTTTTATTGAGCACACCCCAAATGTAGTCCAATCTCAGTGAAATTTGGTTTGTTTCCATTTCTCATGAAGGGGAGTTGACTGGATGGGTGAGAGCAGAAGATTTCAAAAGTCCAAAAATAAGGGCCACCCTGTACCGATTTCTTGTATATTATACACAGTTGCCATCTACAGCTCATAATAGGAATAACACCTGATCACCACTGGGAAAAAATAAATAAATAAAATGAACTACTCTATCTCCCAAGATATAAATAAAAATAAATTTTTATATTTTATTTGACTTTGCAAGAGTGTCTCCTTTACTGGCAGTGACACTATTGAGCTGGTCCTGCTATAAGAAATTAAAGGGGATCACTTCCACAAAATGAGAATCTTATTTCAGTCATATCACTTATCCTGTGCAAGATTCAGCTAGTCTAGCAAAATTGTAAGCTCTCTGTTAATACTTGTTGAGGGGAAAAAAAAACAAAAAAAAACTTTTTAATGCGAGTAGTAAATTTGCACACAAAAAAACAGACGTGGGAAGAAAGACAGATGATTTTTCCACCTGTCTGTAATCCTCAGTAAAACTTGTCCACTACCTTTAAACTCATCTGATTTAATCTCATCTTGATTGTCTTGCATCTCAGCAACACCACTTTGAAGATAAATATCCATGAACTTAAATTTTTTAACTGTTTTTCATAGACATTGCTATCAATCTGTCTATTTTACAGATAAATGTAGCTGGTTGAGGTGAAATTAAGGTGAACATTAACCTGCTCAAAGACAATATAGTGAGCAGGAATATTAGTTATTTATATTAATTGAAGAAGAAAAAAAAAAGCATTGTCATAGCCGACAACAAATAAGAAATGTGTCTGTGTCGTTGTCTTCTGTGGCATCACGAAAACACAAAAGAAAGAGACAGAGAGAGAGAAAAAGATTAGAAGAGAAAAAGAAGAGAAATGGAAGATAAAACAGCTGGAAATAGACCCCAGCCTGGTCTCATGTTTATATGTAGGTATTAATACGTAACATTTACAGGCCCAAAATGTACATTTTTGTACGTTTGTATTGATGCTAAAACGTACAATTTAGATGTATTTCAACATTTAAAACGTACAAATTGCTACGTATTTTTAGCTAAAAAAAAGTTTTAAATATTTACGTATCATTTATATAATTAAGATATTCGTATCAATGCATTTTTATAATTTTATCAATAAGTGATTTAGATTTTTAGACCCCTTAATCTACCCATTTTATAGCGAATATGCATTTTTATCATTTTATCAATAAGGGATTTAGATTTTAGACCCCTTTAACCTCCCCCCAATTTGTAAAGAGCACATCAGTCAGTGCGGGCTTTGCTGTTTGCGGTCACTGGACTCGCTGCTTGGGATGGAGATGAAGATCGCCGAATAAAGGGTCATGTGGTCACTGGTCCGACCAGCTTAAGACCAGCACATGACCACCAAACCCCCAACTGCTCCCCGGGCGCCACAGCAAAAAAAATGGCTGCCCACTGCTCCGGGTGTGTGTTCACGGTGTGTGTGTGTTCACTGCTG
>NW_015628500.1:5577-5833 GCF_001515625.1 Sinocyclocheilus rhinocerous
CATATGATGTTGCTAAAAAGAACATTATTTTGTGTATGAAATGAAATTTGTTTATGTGGTTTAAGGTTAAAAAAAACAACAATATTTTCCACATACTGTACATTATTGTTTCTCCTCTATGTCCCGCCTTTCTGAAACGCGTCGATTTTTGCAAAGCTCATCGATCTGAAAAGCGAGGTGTGCTGTGATTTGCCAGCTCTCCAGTGCGTTGTGATTGGTCGAATACCTCAAGCGTGTGACGGAAATGTTACGCCCC
>NW_015628500.1:5888-7722 GCF_001515625.1 Sinocyclocheilus rhinocerous
TTCTAAAAGCAACTCATGTAAACACCTTAATCGTAATATTGTCTTATTCAGAATAAGGTTAATAAATAGATTACTGATGTCCATGTAAACATAGTCAGTGTTTGATGGTAAGTGAAACTAGCTGGTATGCATGCTCATCAGGTGGAACAAAATCATGCATTTCTGAGTTCATGTGAAGTTCATGCCCTACATATTTTCTTTTGCTTACAATTGTTAGTTTGATTGATCTGTTGTGGTCTACACTTGTTGTATGATCAGTCATTAAAGGAAAAGAATGCAGTTGTTTCAGTTCCTTTCTTCTAAATGAGAAACACACACACTGAGAAAAACACACATTGTACGCATTGATTCATTTTGCAGATGTTTTTTTCATTTCTGAGTTCATGTGAAGTTCATGCCCTACATATTTTCTTTTGCTTACAATTGTTAGTTTGATTGATCTGTTGTGGTCTACACTTGTTGTATGATCAGTCATTAAAGGAAAAGAATGCAGTTGTTTCAGTTCCTTTCTTCTAAATGAGAAACACACACACTGAGAAAAACACACATTGTACGCATTGATTCATTTTGCAGATGCTTTTATCCAAAGAGACTCAGAAATAAGGGAATTGAAAAGCAGAAACCATTATTCATAAAAAGCCAACAATTTTAACAGTGCAACCAGTCAAACAGAATAGCTTCAACAGTGGTGTACTGTAAGTGATACTACAAAATATCAGTTATATTTTACCTCATGGGCATTCATAAAACACAATCTTACAATGACAGATGGTAGCGTACAGTAGTTTCTGCTTTTCAATAAAAATCAAATCCTATTTATCTAAACACGTTCATCAAGTGCTGAAGATAAAAGGCAAAGCTAGAATGTAACATGCAGAGTTTAAAGTATCATTTGTCTAGTTTAGCGCCTAAACTTAACATCGGCCTCCAAACACTTGAAAATGAAGCCCATAGTGATGAGTGAGGCGTCATCTCATCGGGAGTGTTATTCTCCTGGTTCACTGTAATATAACCCCTAGAACGCCGGGCAATGAAATTGTTATCAATACAACAGAAAGCACTCCAAATGTGGCTTGGTATGTTTAAATTATTGATGTGAATTTGTTGAGTGTTGTTTGGAACAGCCCCTACCACAGCATACACGCTGTGACCTGTGTTCACACAGTCATTCATAATCGTGGCAACTCTACGTTCCAGCGCCTTCCATTGGCCTATGTTCAGAGTACAAAATTGTGGTATTGCGTTAGTGAGAGTGAATGTGGACTCAGCGTCTGCTTGAGCAGATGTGTGATAAACAGGATACAGATGACCTCGGTGCCAAACTCCTTCAAATCCATCATAATCCGCATTGGAGGCCTGCTGGTTATTGTTGAGCTGTTTTGATGGATGCAAGAACAGAATGTGGACGATTTAAATTATCATCAACATTTATATTAATTAGACATCAGACAACTTTGATAAGACTACGGTTTCTGTAACTCCTCAAACATTATGATCTCCATATAGAAAAACATCCACTCATGTGTGACTTCATTACAGAGATGGAGTTTCAGACCAACTTCAGTTTAGATCAGGACGCATCTCATGCAGCACAGCTAAATTAATCTAATCGTGTTAAAGATCGTCTCAGCACTCAGTTTAAGCCTAAACAACGCATGTGGGTCCAAAATATATGTGTGATATATGTACTGTTTTTCACAGGAAGTGGTCTTCCCTTACCAAAAAGTAGTATACTTCAAGTTTATTTTATTAAGTATACTTAAGTAAAGTTCAAGTATATTTTTAAGTATACTTTATGTAGCAAGTATACAAATATCAGTGTACTAGTAGTATA
>NW_015628500.1:11022-11169 GCF_001515625.1 Sinocyclocheilus rhinocerous
GTATAACAGTAGTAAACTTTAAGTACACAACTAGTTTACAACAATATTTTTAGCTTGTACTGCAACTATACTAAACGTGAACTTGTATGAATACTGATAGTTTTCTAATTAAATACTTGTAGTAGCATTTTTAGTACACTTTGAAGT
>NW_015628500.1:11190-12983 GCF_001515625.1 Sinocyclocheilus rhinocerous
AAAACACGGATTCTCGGAGCACAAGTATAGCTCAAATATATTTAGACTTTTTCTAAGTAGGCTATAAGTCAAGTATACTTAAATGTCATTTTAAGTATATTTCTGAGAAGTACATAAAGCCCATTTCTGAGAAGTACATAAAAAGTAGACTAAAAGTATACTTTCTATTTTTTAGTTTAAAAGAAGTATACTAATAGCACACTTGAATAAACTTCTTTTTCGTAAGGGTTATCATTTGACACTCCAGGAATTCCTAAATTACCATATCTTTGATCATATGAACTTTTTTTTAGTTTGTTATTTATTAATTAACTTATGAAGAGCTAATAAAACTGAAAACTGTTTATTTTCAAGGAGAGTATAATGAAGGATGAAAAACAGATGTAGCCACTGCTGCGCTACAAATGGCATGAAATGGCATAGCAGAAAGTTTCAGTTCTATTCTTTTTTTAGCTAGTTGACCAATGTAATGAACATCTATTTAAATGTGATATAAAGAAATTACATTGAATGATCACTCAATCTTTGCATTTATTGCTATTTTAATGTAAGCATCCTCTGGTGATACTAAGAAAAATGATGCAATTCTTTTAGACTGGTTGACACAAAGCAACACCTGCAAGGTTTTCATGACTGGAGACTTTACAAATCAGCCAATACACTATCATTGAATTTAACAGATGCAGAATAAAAATAAAAATATGTAGAGTGATATCACTGACTGATATTGTGTTTTAATGGAAAAGAACGCAGTCTCACCCCAAGTTCAGTTCTCCATCCAATTCTGTTGTTTGCACCAGTTCCAATAAATCTATATGCTGTCCAAACAGGAATATGCCAGTGGGTATCATAATATGTGGCAAATCTGTCTTGTCTCCCATAATCCTGGCAGATTCATGCATATCGATTTCCTGGCGGAGTAGTCGGAGTGACCCGACCCCGTGGAGTGTTCAGAAAGAATGCAGGACATCCAGGTGCAGCTAAAAAATGTTGCACCAACCTGCCTGAAACCAGCAGACTGGAGACCAACAGAACAAAGAGAGACCACAGCGGTTTCATTGTAGAAGATGACTGCAGATGATGTTGACTGAAGACCAGATGATGATGACTGTATGACAAAGTTGGTAAATGGACACTCTGAGAGCTTATTGATGCCAGTAAAGAATGAAGCCGAAAAGGAGGACCTGATGTGCTTATAAAGACACTGGAGGTGTGGGCTGGGTTCTAGAGAGGTGTTCTAGGTTTGGCCTGAAATTTGTAAGAGATAGAACAGATTTACTCCATTCAAGATAAGATAAACATGGACATTAGTTCTTCAACTGTAGTACCACAGACAGGACCTTAATCTCATATCATTTAGATCGCACCTCAGATGTATTTTATAGAAACTGTGTCCATGTGGTCGTTGTAAGGGATTATGTTTGTGATATAATCAGCATTAAAGAGAGAGTAATAGTTTGGAATCATGATATGTGAAATGCGATCTCTGTGAAAATGTGACTTAAAAAAAAAAACATGCACAAAACATTCATCTTCCCTTCATTAAACTCTAAATCACTCTCTTTCTGTTACTCTCTTCTTTTTTATCTCAGTACGAATAGATTTACACGTGCTATTTCCCACATGCAAAACTAGAGCTCAAAGAATTCATAGGAGAGCTCTCCATATCATGCTCTGTTAGTTTAGTAAATAACATTTATCTTTACGCAAATTTGAACAGCATGACACGGAAAAGATCTTTATCCATTTTGCATATACAGTCATGAAAAGAGGAAATGAATTTCATAATGATA
>NW_015628500.1:13711-15540 GCF_001515625.1 Sinocyclocheilus rhinocerous
TAAATTCTTATTATCCAATGAAAGGTTAGATTTTTGTGAATTTTTTTAATAAAAGATCAAAAGGATTAAGAAAATGCAGATTAATTTTCACAGCCTTCTTTGATCATATTTACCAAGGGTGCCGATATTTTTGGCCATGACTGTGTATCTGGAGATGTAAATGTTGGTACAGTACATTAAACCTTATGCAAAACATTAACATGATCAGAGTGTTTAAATTTCACTATAGCCATATAACTCACTACCTCACAGATGATGTCGGAGTATCTTTCTTTTTTCAAAATTCAGCTGCAAGCTAACTCAGAGATGAAGAAGGGTGACCAAAGAGTTGACCAAAAACTAAGACGAATATGATTTTTGCGTTCCCATATGCTCAAATAGCAAAAGAAAAATACACAATAGCATCTCTATAGCCAAGTTTCCATCCAAGGATTTTCATTGGTTTGATGTTATTTAACTGAGAAACAAGAATAAAAACCTTTTAGCTTTGAATTATCTGAATATATTGGACACATCAAACTGTGACTGGCTTGACTGCCTATTTAACTCTATAATGTAAGATGGTTTTGAAGACTAGTGTGATATGCAAATACAACATTTCACTATACCAATATTTGTATGGACCCTATCATTTTGCATACAGGATAATAGAAAAATGAGCTGTCAAACACAGCTACTCCACTTCACCATCATCTTCTGATGTTTCCTAATGTTTAATATTTATGATATATTATAATATTATTTGTGAAAACAGCAGTAAACTTATAAAACTATACAAAAGGCCAATTGCATAGAAACAAGCTGGAGAGAACAAAAATGGGACAGAAACTTGGCTTACAATGTTACAAAAGAGGAAAATCATGGAGAAATTGATGAAGTTGGTCATGAGAGAGACAGATGTTAAATTTCCTGTCACTCTGTTGTTATAAACACCCTCACAGCAATGTTAGCTAGTTTACTGTATTTTAATGTCAAAGTAATGTAAACCTTAAAATAATTATAGTATTATAAGTATTTTATAGTATTATAAAATTTGTAACAATCTAGTTTTTGTTGTTTTTTGTTTGTTTGTTTGTTTTATGATTCTCAAACATGCAACGTAAAGAAATGCTGTGACGTGTAAAATGTGTGTATGATTCTTGCATGGAAGCTAATTTTTACCCTATAAGAAAATCATGCTTTGCTAAATCTTAATTTTGACTTAAAAACTCATAATTATGACAGACTAAGTTACAATGACATTCTAAGTCAATTATGTGATTAAACAAGTCAAAATTATGACAAAGTCAATAACAACTTACTTATGACATAAAAACAATGAATATGACATAGAAAAATGAAACTGACAAAAAAAAAAGGTATGACATTCTACATCATAATTACGACATGCTAACAATTAACATATATGCATATTAAGTCATAATTACCAGACATCAAAGTCGAAATTATGAAATCAAAAGTCATAATTGTGGGATAAACAGTCAAAATGATTATATTCTAAGCAGAAATTATGACATTATAGAATTATGCAATTAAAGACTCCAAATTGACGTAAAAAAAATTATGGCATTCTAATAATTATAAAAAGTACAAATTTTGAGATTCAAGTCATTTTGAGTAGAGACTGCTCAAACATGCATTTTAGTCTGGAACTAGCCTTAAACCTTGTCTGTGAAACCAGCTGAATAAGTCACCATTTCCAATAAGTCAAAATTACAACATAAAAACTCATATTTGTGGGAATAAAAGTCAAAATTATGAGATGCTAAATCAATCGTGGCATACTAATAATTAGGGATGCACCGATACCGATACTGGTATCGGTATCG
>NW_015628501.1:0-210 GCF_001515625.1 Sinocyclocheilus rhinocerous
ATTATGCATAAAATATGAGCAGAGTTCTCGGCATGAAAGACCCGGTGTTTCATGCATCAGTCCAAAAGAAGTTAAAGGTGCCATAGAATGGAAAACTGTATTTACCTTGGCATAGTTGAATAATAACAGTTCAGTACATGGAAATGACATACCGTGAGCCTCAAACACCATTGTTTCCTCCTTCTTATGTAAATCTTGTGCATTCAAAAG
>NW_015628501.1:359-530 GCF_001515625.1 Sinocyclocheilus rhinocerous
CTAGGCCAGCCCTGCACAGCCAAATCATCAGAAGTTCTGCAGGTATTGTAAAGAAACAAGCGAGGACAACAGCAAAAATGGCAGATCATGGAAATAAATGTTATCTTACAGGCTGTGCAGGGGATTTGAAGTGCAGGGATGGGTTGGTGTCTGTATTCAGAAAGGCACGGA
>NW_015628502.1:0-210 GCF_001515625.1 Sinocyclocheilus rhinocerous
CTAACAATCCTTTAACAGATTTGAATAATAGAAATGTGTTGTGTTATGTGTAAGCCAGGTTAAAGAGGAGGGTTTTTAATCTAGATTTAAACTGACAGAGTGTGTCTGCCTCCCGAACAATGTTAGGTAGATTGTTCCAGAGTTTTGGAGCTTAATAGGAAAAGGATCTGCTGCCCACAGTTGATTTTGATATTCTAGGTATTATCAAAT
>NW_015628502.1:257-553 GCF_001515625.1 Sinocyclocheilus rhinocerous
TTGAGTTCGTAGCGGACGTGGAGGACTATAATGCAATAAGAGCTCGCTCAAAAACTGAGGTGCTAAACCATTCAGGGCTTAATAGGTAATTAGCAAATTTTAAAATGTATACGGTGTTTAATAGGGAATTGCAGTGCAGTGTTGACAGAATTGGGCTAATATGGTCATACTTCTTGGTTCTATTAAGAACTCTAGCGGTTGCATTTTGGACCAGCTGGAGTTTGTTTATTAAAGGGGTTATATGATGTTGTTAAAAAGAACATTATTTTGTGTATTTGGTGAAATGAAATGTGTTT
>NW_015628503.1:0-609 GCF_001515625.1 Sinocyclocheilus rhinocerous
AAACATTTTTTAATAGGCTAATAATTGTATTATTTTTTTCTACAACTAAGTGATTAATTTTCTTGTAATATTTATTTTTATCATTTAATAGTTTTATTTAAATTTGATAGAAAATGGAATATTTAAAGATGTACATTATACTGTACAAAAGTAATACATAGCCTACGTGTTGAACCGGTTTCCTCCTGTGTTCTCACCTCAAACGGGTGGTGGCACTGAGAGGCCCGGTTCAGAGACAGCTTATTTTGACAGGTTTCCATGAAGTTTCTGTGTGTATACAGTATGATGATGCTAGTTTTCTCAAATGAAACGGTAAAATTCTCGCGAAGTGACTCTCACAGCAGCTCTGGAGATTAGTTTTTGTGTTCATGTTGTCATATAGTGAGACGCAGAGGCCGAAAATCACCGCAAGCATCACGCGTGCTTCAGTATTTGTGTAGTAAACAAAACCGTGTTTCTGCCATTCATTCATACAGAGGCAAGCGGAACATGCAGGACTCGTATTTAAACCGTCTTTTTGCATTTTAATATTCACAGACACTAGTTCATATCGCGATTCGAATTAAGTGGCAGTGGGAACTTTTGATTTATTCGTCCAAAATTGACGAA
>NW_015628503.1:636-1452 GCF_001515625.1 Sinocyclocheilus rhinocerous
TTCGTCCAAAATTTACGAATTCCGTGGCATTCCGCGCTATAGAGTGAATTACGTTTTTATGAATGGACTCCATATCATATCAAACCATATGGCCCTAGAAATGTAACCACATTTCAGAACATTTCGGCTTGCCCTGCGTGTTGTTTGAACGAGTTGCAGGGGTGAACTCCCGCCACAGGGTCTCTCTTTCTCTCTCTGTAGCGTATTCGCCCAGATGCGTTCTCAGGTACCGAAATTTGGCTCCGATTGATTTAACGTGAATCGGTACTCGGTAGTACCGAGGCAATTCGGTCGGTACCCTTAAAAGTACTGAGTTCGGTACCCAACCCTAGACAAAACGGATGTATTTTCTAAATAACTGAAGACATAAGCGACCACCGAAGCACATTTTCTACGACAGGTCTCCAACTGATCATCTGACTGACAGTGGAGAGCGGTTAACACTTGAAGTGACATATTGTCTGGCTTTAAAAGGTGACACAATCTGCTGAAACATCAGTTCCTAACATTTTAAATATTTAAAGTGTTTAGTGTTCAGTCATTTGACATTATCATCAATATCCCTGCAGTTCACAATCTTATTTCCCCATGGAGAAATTTAGAGAAACAATAAATCCCCAAATTCACTTCAAGCCATTATCCACATAATTCTTCACGAAATGTTTCAAATGCGTGCAACCCAGAAAATGTGCTTATATTTTATGACTTAATTGCCTTTGATCATTCATGCCAATAAAAACAGAGCAAAAAATATTTAAAAATTAAGTTATAGCCTGATAATTAATTATACAAACAAAGGGTATTGTGAAGGTCATA
>NW_015628504.1:0-922 GCF_001515625.1 Sinocyclocheilus rhinocerous
CTCACGGTTCGGATCATATTACGGTTTCTGAGCCACGGATCGGATTGTTTTTCGGATCAGCAAGAAAAATGCTTTCCATAAGTACGATACCACAGCAAAAACTCTTAGCCTAAGAAAGTTCAAACATTTTTAAAGAGACAGTAATTTACAGCCAGTAAAAATAAGAACAAATAGGCTACACAAATTACAAGCATAGATAAATACAACAGAACAATGTTACAAATGTTACAAAATAAATATAATAAGTCAAAATAAAAGTCCTGCCTCGAACACATTGGCCAAACAGAAAAATTTATCGGCCGGTGCCGATATTTGAAAAATGCCAAATATCGGCCGATATATCGGTCGACCACTAATTATGGTTACATTTTGCAATTAATCCACGGATCACATGCATGCCGAACCGTGGGGCTTGGTCCGTACGAATCACGGATCAACTACGATCCGTTTAACCACTATCTTCAACTGATTCATAAACACAGATTCATTAAAAAGTGCAATGGCTCCAGTCTATTTGGTCAGTAATGAGGTTGATTACCTTCTCAAAACCTGCTGGCTTGTTCCCTTTATCTGTGTCCTTTTCCCTCTTCTTCTCCTCCTTTTAATGTTTCTTGTAACTGCCGATCAGTCCTGCACAACCGCTTGTAGGAATTTTAGCCCATTCTTCAGTGCAAAACCGCTTCAACTCTGTGACGTTAGTAGGTTTCCTCCTATGAACTGCTTGCTTCAGGTCTTTCCACAACATTTCAATTGGATTAAGGTCCGGACTTTGACGCCGCCATTACAAAACATTAGGGGTGTGACGAGACACTTATCCCACGAGACGAGACACGAGACTGGGTTCACGAGAACGAGACGAGACGAGATTTTTAGACTTTTTTTAAAGAAATCCTCAATGATGAAATATATAGGGAAAAATTGT
>NW_015628504.1:1108-1562 GCF_001515625.1 Sinocyclocheilus rhinocerous
AAAAAATGTAGGTGCATTTTGAAATCAACTTGTACTTTATGAAATTAAACTTCTATTTTAATGAATTATATGCAGCAATAAACAACATGTAAACTAGAGCTGCATGATTCTGGATAAATTGATAATCATGTTTTTTATATATAAATTGGAGATCACGATTCTCTCACGATTCTGAAGAAAAAAAGATTAGAAAACTAAACAAAATAACAATTTACTAGTGGTTCTGACAAAGTCTTTTAAAAAATATATATTTATTAGAACAAAAAACTAAATTCGGTGAAGGAGTCAATTTCACAATTGGAATCTGCTGAATGAATGATTCAATGACAAATACTTTTTTTAAACAGGCAGTTGTCGCCACCTCCTGGCGACAGAGGATAAGCGTTACAATACATACATGTGTTAAGATCAAGCGGCAACCTCCCGCTCTCTCTGGTGATGCCAACAAGGAAGT
>NW_015628505.1:0-513 GCF_001515625.1 Sinocyclocheilus rhinocerous
GAAGACATTACCAAGTTCTTAACAGAAATATGTCTGATTTCATAAATTGTTCAGTTTTGGTTAAAAAAAAAAAAAAACATGCTGTGATAGCCTAACATGTTTTTCTTCTTCTATGTACTGTTTTACAGTCACACACACCCCGGTTGAATGCTCCCTTTCATCCAGTGTGGAGGTTCCACTTACTGTACCCTCAGCAGAACTAAATCCTCACGAGCAGTTTGGAAAATCAAAGTGATGAATTTAAGTTTAAATCTAAAATCCATGTGTGATTAAAGAAAAACCCTTTAGACAAAACTGACTGCCGTAAATAGATTAAGAACACAATTTAGTAAAGATTAAAGCTAGTTTGATACTGAATCATGAAATGGTGTTTATTCTAAATATTGATCAATTGACTTTGTGGTCAATTGGTGGGGTTGATAGGTGGGGTAGATGAGGACAATTGGTCCTCATCTAAATTGTCCCTTACAGCTTTATTTCATATTTTCTTTACAGAAAAAAATATGGAGAGGC
>NW_015628506.1:0-1227 GCF_001515625.1 Sinocyclocheilus rhinocerous
TGAAGGTCAGCTGGTCATCGAAGATTACACCAAGATTTCTGACCATTCTGACCATCTTTTGTATTGGCAGTAAACTTTGGTAACACTTTATTTCGATAGTCCACTTTAGACATTCTACTAACAGTAAGTAACTTTGCAACTACATGTCAACTAGCAGTCATTAGAGTATTACCAGACTGTCTGCTTAATATCTTTTAACACTTTATTTTGATGGGTCCACAATATACAACATACTGACTATCAGAAACTTTGCAAGTATATGTCAACTTATTCTACTAACCCTAAACCTACCCTATATGTCAACTTATTGTACTAACCCTAAACCTACCCTAACAGTCTACTCTGAGAGTTAGTAGACATGTAGTTGCAAATTAATGAGAATTAGTGGACATGTAGTTGACATGTAGTTACAAAGTTACTTATATATAGTTAGCTGTCTAAAGTGGACTATCAAAATAAAGTGTAACCGAGACTTTTGAGAGTATGGCTATGGTCCATCAAACTCCTTTATTTCAAAAGAATAAGGAAAACAGTTTCACGAGAATTACCATTTTAATGTGCATCTATTCACATTCAGAAATGTGGTTCTAAAGACTGTGACAGACTTTTCTTCCCATAATTTATATACAATTTTATTTAGTTTTTTAATCCTTGACCATGAATAATTGGACAAGTCACAGGAATCCATTGGTCAAAAAACATCTGTATCATCAATGCCATTTCAGCAAAAATCATGCAGATTAGATTTTTCGGATGGCATTCTGTGACGACATCAGTGAGGCTTCGGACAGTGAAATATTCAGAAGAAAATTAGATCAGTGTGAATGAGCGATTTCTTGATGCATGCAGCCTGCAGTTGGCATCCTAAAGTCTCAGCACTCCCAAAATGCAAAATTTCTGATCAAGTCACACACGCTCTCATCTGCAGTCTTACCGTGTCCCTGTAGCTGCTGTCTTGCACATATGACGGTTGCACTCTTGTAACCTTTTGTACTACTGGAAACTGCACTGCACTCACTCCCACGACGACAGGCGACTGAAAAACAAATGGCCTGTTGCAGCAGAGGAACAATGGACTGACTGAAGATGGAAGGCACACAGCTGGACAGAGAGAGAGACTGAGAGAGAAAATTACTAGATACAGACACTGACAGTGGGAAGTTTCTAGGTAAACCCACTATTGTGATGAAAACAGGATTTTGCAATCTAACCCTTTTTTACTAAATG
>NW_015628507.1:0-18942 GCF_001515625.1 Sinocyclocheilus rhinocerous
TGCCATTGTCTTTTGTCGTGTATTGAAGTTGTAACCCGCTGTTGGCCAGTCTAGTCTGTTTGTGCCTTATCAAATCTGTTCATGCCTAGTTAAGTCTGTTCATGCCTCGTCAAGTCTGTGTATCTTGTTTGTTTGGATTTTGTTTGGAGTTTGGATCACCTGTAAATAAAACTGCACTTGGGTTCTCACTACGCTCGCCTTCAGTGGACTGATTCGTTACATCTATATAGATCAATTCGGAAACTCCCTCTAAAGTTTTCCACTCATAAACAAGTCTTTGCTTGCATGGACACTCATGTGCTTGTAAATTGTAATTACAATATTTCCAACTTGAAGGGGACATTATTCACTTCAACATTAATATGTGAAGAGTTTTACTAACCTTGTCTATCTTGATCATCAAAATTCTCTTGCTCTACCAATACAGTTACTCTGTCATGACAACTCTCTGTGAGTTTAGCATGGTCATATACAAAGCAATGTTAACGTGTTTGGTTTTGGCAGAATAGATCTGCTACGCTGCTTCTTCTGCTGCAGCAGAGCAAGAACCGAGACTTGCTACTGCCAATACATCCACAGACACACTGCTGTAAGCATGTATGAAATATTGCTGCTGCACATATAACGTACATGAATTTACCCCGCACGTATAACATATGTGAAATTACCCGTAGCAGATCTATACAAGTGGAGCTGGGGAAGGTGGAGGGTTTCTGAAAGCACACTGCAAACTGCTACAGTGATGAAAGTATTTGAATGTTGAGCAGCAAGCTAATTGACTGCTGATGCGAAAAGAACCAATCAGCTGTGCCATGTGAAAGATGATGAAATTATATCAGATAGAGTTAGAAACTATTGGCCTGCGCCATAGAGTTTCATGACGGAACTTTTTTTTGTATTTTTTCTGAAAGACAAAACTGACCATAGAAAAAGTCAGATTACCCTAATGCCCACTCCAGCGCCCCTTGTGGCAAGGAAAGAGACATGCAATGTGTACTTACCGACAATTTTACTCTTGTACCTTTAAACAGCTACAGCTTGTTTTCAGTGCAAGTCAAGCAGGTGTGTGAGGTTGATTTCCCAATGGCTCTGCAGGTGGCCTCATTTTTTGCCTGAAACACAACAGCTGTTTAAGATTGCAGAAGTTCCACTTGACAAGGACATCTGCTTGATCGCTGAGATGATGAATAACAGCAAAACTTCACAGGTTTCAGAGAGACTTCACCAGATTGCTTAGATAAGGGACACTGCACTTCAGCAGACCAGTTGTGTTGTGTATATCTCTGTCCATTGTTGATTGTGATTCTTACGTTAATGTTACTTGTGGACTGCAGGGGGCAGTGTGTCTCTGCTCTGCTTATATACTGTAGTAACAAATCTCCTTCCTTCACTTTTTCTGTCTTTGTGAGTGTGTTTCTCTTCATTTCTCCCCTCTGAAATAACCCACTATGTGCTGGCAGTCACAGCTGCCCTCAAGGACTAAACAAGTCAACATTACTGGCATTAATGGCATTTTTGATTCAATTAGCCCCCCTCACAGTCCCTCCAGACTGATCTTGTGTTATATATTTTCATTCAACAGGAGGCACATGGTTCACGCACATTTGCACACCATGACACAAGCTTTTGTGTTCAGATGCCACATGGAAATTGCTTATTTTTCTCCTTAAATGCACCTCCATTTTCATTTGATCTGAAGATCTCGCAATCATTCAAGAACGTTCCATCTCAGCCCCAATATTTCATAAGAATAGGTTTGAAAATTCTTTAGGGGTAAACGGGTATAAAAGATCTTGATCGGATGGGAATCTAAATGTGTTTCCTGCCTGTTCCAATGTAGAGAATTTCAAATGTGAATAAAATCAGTTGAACTCGAAGCCCCTTTCTCCTTTTCACTTTATCCCTGTCATCTTTCCACCTCGCTTTCTCTCTCCCGGCTCCTTCAAGGGTATCTTCACACGCTCACGGCTCTCCTCTCGCTGTGCTGTTTAACCAGCCATGCCGACGGCTGCAAATTGAGAATGTTATTTGGTGTTTGGATCCGTCACTTCGTTCAAAGAGCTGCCGCTGGTCTTCCTTTATGAAACAATGACAGATGTACTGAGACAAATGTGTGGTGGAATATGTGGAGGTGGGATTAAAGTGGTAGATGGTGTTTGAAGGTTTGCGGAAAGCTTTTGAAGATGTTTGATAAATGAACAAAATCATATTATTCACAATACAACATAAGAGATAATAACTCTCACCATGTCCTTACTGATGAGAATCAAAGAGGAACAGTTTCTTCCTCATCAGTCTTCACGTGGTTCCTCACACGTGCCCAGAAATCCAGCAAAACCTCCTGGGAAGCAGAAGAGTACCCATAATTACATTTCACCATGTTACAGAAACATAAAGGTCAAAGTGCAAAGGAACAAACCACAGACAACAAACTGACATTGATAGATCATGCACCATGACCAGTGTTGATGTCCTCAAGAAAACTAGCTCCTCTGAATTGATTTTTTTTAATCATCAGAAAATATTTAATATATTCTATTTACATATCTACAATTATTTAAGATGTACTAATTTAAATTGTATTAAGTCTGTTCATTTCAAATATGCTAAACTTTATGTTTTCTGGTGAGATGGATTTTTAAAATCTTATTTCTGCTGGTCTGAAGGACGGGGTTACTCAAACATCACTGATTACAGACTAAAGCAATGGCACACATTCAATATAATACAATAAAAGCCAAGATTCAATAATTTATGGTTTGATGTCTGCTAAACCAAACCAACCAAATACAACTGCTGTATTTCATTATCTGATACGTACAAGATCAGCAGATATTCATGAGGCAGCTCAGACATCTGGACCTCGAACAACTGTTGAATATCATCCAAAACTAACAAAACGCCTGACTAACATCTGATAAAGAACTTGGAAACATCAGGATGAAGGTCTCTTACAAACAATGAGACCACATTGTCATCATTGTCAGAAGCATTTGCTGTGGTAAATGATGGCATCTTTCCTAAAAAAGAAGATAAAGGGTAAATAAATGTCAAAATGAATTCAAACAAGAAAGAAAATGTGTATTAAAAATACCAACACAGTTGTGAAAATGGCTCTCTATCATCCAGAACACTGTGCAATCGTGTTCTCCATGATACAGAGCTGGAAGTTTATTATTTGTCGAATGTATTGTAATGTGATTAATGCCTAATGACTGATGCTCTGTCATTTACAGGCGTGCATGGCCACAGACTTGTGTAAAATAAATATGATTTTTGATATTTAATTTAGTGAAAAGTTTAATAAAACAAACAAACAAACAAACATTTTTTGCTTCACGTTATTATGTTAATTAAATTAAGATAATATTCTGTATCACTACAAAACTGCTAAAAGAAAATGTTGATGCTAAAAAAGGGTGAAAAATGTATAAACCAAGGAAATAGTATCATGTTTATTATTTTAGGTTTTATACATCTTGTATATATATATATATATACATAGACCATATATATATATATATATATATATATATATATATATATATATACATAGACATAGATATATATATATAGATCTGATTTGTGCCCCCCAGGTTCATTTTCTATATTGTATTGGGGCTAAATGTTTTAAGCAGTAAAAATGGATAAACTCATTAAAGTTTGTCATTTTAAATATGTATAAATCTTCAAAAACCTTAATATGTAGAAATTATTATATGTAACAGTTTGATTCCCCCTGAAAAGTGGCTTTTCAAGCATTGTTTAAGAATCTACCAACCAATGGCAAGGGCTTGAGCTGGTCTATCTGGTCTATCTACCAATGGCAGATGGCAATAGTGTTCTGTGACCTTGCTGGAAGTGCAAACTTTTTCTCAGTGAAGTTGCACTAGTGGTGCTGAAATAGTACTGCTTGATTCTGCACCATGGACAGCAGCCTTTAGTTTTGTACAGTTGTAGCTCACATTGTTCATTTTAGTGATTATACATAGTGTTTACTCATAGGTAGAAAGGCTCTCTCTTGTCTGCCCCACACAACCTGCATGATTTTATTGAATTGATTGACACCTCCACCTTTCATGCTTTTATTGTCAAAGTAAAAAACAGACATCTTCTAATCTAATGTATTTGTGTGATGTGTAATTGTTGTGTTGAAAATACTGTCACAGCGCTGCTGTAAGATTTTGACATGTGCATGACTCAAATGCGTGTATCATTTTTTCATTTATTTAGTCTAAGTTCCATTATTCTATTGAATATTAATGCAACTCTGCAGAGAGAGAGAGAGAGAGAGAGAGAGAGAGAGAGAGAGAGAGAGAGAGAGAGAGAGATTCACAACACTCTCGCGATTGATCAGGAAGCAGGTGCTGGACCTTCATCCACATCAGACTGATATCAGAGCAGAGATGGATGTGCGGCGGGACTCGATGAGCTCCAGCATCTGACCAAACGAACTTCGTGTTTCGCGGGATCTTCGCCGAATTTTTTGCCTTTAAATCAGTCCGCCGGTTCATCCTCCGCAGTTTGAAGGTGCATCGCGTGAACGGAGGCTGATCATGAATATAAAACACATCAGATCCGTCATAAAGTCTCTCATGTGTTGTTATAATCTTCTGCTGTTACCTTGGGAACCGTTGATGCTGCCTGACTATCATATGCGCAATTAAGCACTTTTTTTGGCCAGTGCTTTCACAGAAATTTACCATGATAACCAAAATACCATAGGTACTGACTATAATAAACAATTTGGGATCTGATTCAAAAAGTGTAGAAGAATCCTACTGTCACCAAGTTATCACAGTTTTCCCATAGGAACTTTATTAACAGTGGTATTATGTAAAAATTATGGTTTTAATGGGAATTTTCTGAGGGGAGAATGAGCACTTCTTTAAGGATCACTCTTGTGAGATTCACGTCAGTGATATTATTGTATGCAAATGATGCTATGTTGATGCTGCATGACATTGATATGTAGATGTTTATTTGCATCTTAGTGCAATACCAACAAGCCTTATATTGTAATTATCTTAATTTATTCTCCTAACTAGTATTTTTGATGGCTTACACCAAAATCTAATCATTTCAGTAGCAATGTTTGCTACTTCAAAACCATCATTAATGAATACGGCATCATCTTATAAAGTAGGTTGTAATACATCTTATAACAGCAACCGCTGCGTTTTAGTTGAAACTCTGGTTGCCATAATTAAATGCATACGTTTTGTGAGATTGTCTTTATTGCCATTCTCACAAATGCTTCTTAACGTTGTATTGTCACAGGGACATGTGATGTGCAGATGTCAGGATGTCAGTAAAGTGTCAAGTACAACATGGAAGTGATACGTTTTACAAACACAACTGCCAAGGCTAAAAATGTTGCTGTTTTCCAAATATTATTACAGCATGTGTTAAAATTAACAAGATATAATCTCTGGTTCTTGATTCATAATATTCACATTCAGGTTACGGTTGAGAACTGAGTAGGCAGTTCACCTGTAACTCTAACACTACTGTCTGCATGTAATTTGCACTGTCTCTGTCTCAGACAGTCACTGTTCCTCGCTGTTTAGGGAGGTCAGAGGTCATGTAGATCTGAATAAACACTAGTCAAATCTCTGGGTACTGAAGTCACAGCTCTGTCTGATGCGACGCTCAACGATTCATTTACTGTCAGACACTGAGACGTGACCGTGGGAAGTTTTCCAGCTAGTGCTAAACATTCATAAATATGCACACAGAGTTAGATTTACATTAAAATTACCTGCAGCATTATCTTAACTATTTATACAGTTATTACCATAATGCATCAATATATAAAAAGTGAGATTAGACAGTTGGGTTTAGGAGTTCGGTTGAAATGTGCTAGTGTTCACACTAAGGCAACCCATTTTAATTTTTGAAAACCAACAGATCACCCAATATCATATTATTCAGCTCTTTAAGCTCATATATGTATTAATTATAGTGTCTTACAGCCATTTACATCCTCATATTCAGAGTGATTTCAGCTAGACAACACTCAGTATTTCTTGTTTTCTGGCTTCTGACTCTTTGTCCTCTGAGGGAAAAATGGCTCATGTTTGAATCTTTGCCCCAGGTTTTCCTGCATTTGAGACATGTTTAAACCTTGTTTTACCCTGAAGGGATCGCTTTCATGGACACACTTCATAAACCTTTTGTCCATCCTCCAGTTGCCTTTCTGTCTTGGCAATAACTGCTGGACGTCTTCCTGCTTTCAGCTGCAAAACAGCATGTCAAGGGCTCAGTGTAACGTTTCTTTAACAACCCCATGTTTGATTCAGCACAAAGTGAGGTGTTGATATTGTGAGGTCCATTGAAGAGCACGTTTGAGATAAATTCAGCACACTGATGTTCAGACAGCGTCCCGCAGCAGCTCTGAGCTCCACAGGCTGTGAAGATCATTGAGTTTAGTGTAATCAGCGCCTGCTGGCTGCTCGTACATTCGTGAACGCTGAACGGCGGGGATCTCGCAGGATTGAGAAAATACCCGTGTTTATGTAGTTAGACCTGGCCACATGAACCGTGTTGTTAGTTCACTTCAAACCGACATCTGATCATCTGGTGTTTTTTGGAGATTTATCAGTTTTTCCTTCATCCTTCACACATTTTCAGGCACAGCCGTGTCACATTAGACAACAAACTCAAACGCCTCCATGTGTATCGCTGCAGGGATTTTCACTCTGACATCCCTGTCGAATCTCCTGTGTGTCTGCTAGTCGTCTGATTTCTCATCACCTCCTGCCACAGTCTCAACTGTTCTCTTTAAATAGTGTAAAGATGTTTAAATGGTACTAGCATCTATAAATATCAGAATGAAGGGGAGGTAAACAGATGGGACATTATAGACTCATTATACATTGCTACTGCATGAATGGCTGCTAATGAGAGTAAAAAGTTGTGATAGAAATGCAGGAGCAGAAAACCCTCCTCCCCCGTCTGCTGGTCATGCTGTGGGTGGTCAAAGCCAAATCTCCCTGTGAGTCGGGCTTTAATGTCCATTAATGCAGCTTTCTGGAATGCAGCTCACCGCTTTTCTTGCTCTCTAACTTTGATAGAAAACTTCCAAGGCTGTTTATAGTTTAGACTTATAATGATATTCAGACTCAGATGTGATTCTGATGTGGTAAATGTGTAGATTATTAATGATTCACTTAACATTTACCAATCCAACTACATGTAAGATGAATTTGACAGCTTTTTATTATTTCCTTGTCGTCTAAATTGGTTCACGCTGTCAATTTGTTGACTAATGCTGTCGCAGATGGGTTTAATGTTTACAGCTGTGACAGATATATCATTATTTCTGTGTAGTAATTCTGGTGTGATTTATTATATGTCGACATTTGATGTGATTTAGTTGCTGTGCGAATCTCCTGTGTGTCTGCTAGTCGTCTGATTTCTCATCACCTCCTGCCACAGTCTCAACTGTTCTCTTTAAATAGTGTAAAGATGTTTAAATGGTACTAGCATCTATAAATATCAGAATGAAGGGGAGGTAAACAGATGGGACATTATAGACTCATTATACATTGCTACTGCATGAATGGCTGCTAATGAGAGTAAAAAGTTGTGATAGAAATGCAGGAGCAGAAAACCCTCCTCCCCCGTCTGCTGGTCATGCTGTGGGTGGTCAAAGCCAAATCTCCCTGTGAGTCGGGCTTTAATGTCCATTAATGCAGCTTTCTGGAATGCAGCTCACCGCTTTTCTTGCTCTCTAACTTTGATAGAAAACTTCCAAGGCTGTTTATAGTTTAGACTTATAATGATATTCAGACTCAGATGTGATTCTGATGTGGTAAATGTGTAGATTATTAATGATTCACTTAACATTTACCAATCCAACTACATGTAAGATGAATTTGACAGCTTTTTATTATTTCCTTGTCGTCTAAATTGGTTCACGCTGTCAATTTGTTGACTAATGCTGTCGCAGATGGGTTTAATGTTTACAGCTGTGACAGATATATCATTATTTCTGTGTAGTAATTCTGGTGTGATTTATTATATGTCGACATTTGATGTGATTTAGTTGCTGTGGTTCAAAAAGCTGTAAAAATGTTGTCCATCTTCACACCAGGAAGCTCATTAGTGTGATAAAAATGCACAGCGATGAGTTCAGAGATGGCAGTCAGAGCTAATTTGAATTCAGGAAAGTCATGTGAGCCAGTTTAATGAAGTCCAGACTCCTGAGCTACTTAAATAGCACATATTGTTCCAGAGATTTCTTTCACCTTACCTCTCTCTCATGTTCTCATTGCTGGTGTTATTCTGCAGGTTTCTCGCGGTGACGCAGTTCTCTCCGACTCACGCTAGAAAGGCCTTCCCGTGTTTCGACGAGCCCATCTATAAAGCCACATTCAGAGTGAGTCTGAAACACGAGAGCTCGTATCAGTCGCTGTCCAACATGCCAGTGGAGGCCTCGACGTCTGACGAGGACGGATGGGTGACCAACCATTTCTCCAGGACGCCCCGCATGTCCACGTACTACCTGGCCTGGGCCGTGTGCAACTTCACCTACAGAGAAGCAGTTACAGACAGTGGAGTTGTGGTGAGTCGCATTTAAAGCCCCTAAAACTCAAAGTTAGAAACAGTAAACTGAGATTTTATTATTCCACAACTCTTTTCTAAAACCTTGTGGACAGCATTTTGAGGCATCACAGATGCTTTTCCAGAAGGTGTTCTGCCTTTAAGATTCCTCATTTGCCAAATTCTAAGGCAGCCTCTCATGTATGCTTCAGAGCAAAGACAATCCCAGAATGCATTGCACAGAGTTCAGTAATAAATCAATCCAAAACAGCAAATAAGCTGAGAGAAATCAATATATACTTACAGAATATACGCTACCCAAAGTTTGGGTTCAGTAAGCAAAACATTACCAAAACATTACAAAATCTTACTGACCCCACATTTTTGGTAGTGTATGAGTACATACTGTATATTTAATTAAATACTGAAAAGTATTGATTAAGTAGTTTAATCTAATTAAAAATGTATAATCCAATATTTGCATAAACTATGTATTTTAATGCTCATAAATGTATTTTAATGTTCACAATTGTGAGATGAGTGTCATGTGTAGAGCGCTGCAGTTTATATACTATAGTTTAGGTTCCCTTAAAAGGCATCTGCCAAGACAGCAGGTTTTGGAACAGAGCTTTTATCTTGCTCACAGTGGATATGTTTATATGAAGCTTACTGTAAGTTTATATAGTCAATATAATGGTTACACAGTGGATGTGCTGTAAATGGAAAGGGTTGTCTCCACTAACATTAGTCCAGTGTCTACAACGTCATATAATTGCTTTTAAAAGGATAGTAGTCATGTGCAACACGCATTCACTTATGCTCGTGTCCAGGATTGTGTTCATGACAAACTCTTCTAGGTTTTATATATCATATGAACATGTTTTATGTGAATTATAGCCATTAAGATAATATTTGCTGTATCACTTTCAACACATGCACTTAAATGTTATTTTTTTGGCACTGAATCATCACAGTCTAAGCGGCATCAGCTGTCTGCCAACAGAGAGACATGGTTTATGCGCCGTGTTACTGATATCACGCTCAGTCAAAGCCCTGTTGTCATATTAGACACTTCCTGACGGCTTCCTCAGTGGTTCCTGCTGCGTGCCCTTGGCCGGCCTCCTCCTCATATTCGTGTAATTACTCTGATCTCCTTCAGCATGACCGCGCTCTCCTTTATCTCACTGCTTATGTGAATTATAGCCATTAAGATAATATTTGCTGTAACACTTTCAACACATGCACTTAAATGTTATTTTTTTGGCACTGAATCATCACAGTCTAAGCGGCATCATCTGTCTGCCAACAGAGAGACATGGTTTATGCGCCGTGTTACTGATATCACGCTCAGCCAAAGCCCTGTTGTCATAGTAGACACTTCCTGACGGCTTCCTCAGTGGTTCCTGCTGTGTGCCCTTGGCCGGCCTCCTCCTCATATTAGTGTAATTACTCTGATCTCCTTCAGCATGACCGCGCTCTCCTTTATCTCACTGCTGACTGTAGTGTGTGCTTCTATCTGGGGCACTTATACCCACACTGCGGCTAGTAGCGGTTAGCCGCGCAGAATAATAACTCAACAGGTTGTTAATATCAGGTCAAGTGCTGAATGTTTTGACTAAAGCTTCATTTTTTCATCAGAAAGAGCTTTGTGACGAGTGGGGGTGGGGCCGAGAGCCGTGGGAACGGAGCGAGGCCGGTGGAGTAATTGATAATGAGCGACACCTGCACCACTCACCGGTCTCGAGTCCCACGGAGGAGCGTGAATAAAGGCCTCCTGTAGTGAATCGATGCGTTTTTGTAAGAAAAATATCCATAATTAAAAATGTAACAAACAGTTTTGTGTAACGGATGTTCTGGACATCCTCTTGGCTTATATCGAAACCCTCTGACATTTTTCTTTACAAATCCTCGTTTTGTACTTCTGTTGCAAGAGGAAAGATCGTGGGAGAGGAACGTTGCAGAGGAGAGTGGAGTTATTACTCTGGGTATGGGGAAAAACACTGATCCCACACACACACACACACGTGTAAAAATCACATCAGACTCTGCAGCAGTTGGTTGGGCATTATGTAATACATTTATTATGGCTCTAGATAGTAGTGGGGAAATATAAGCATGAATTTTAACTATGAATTCATGAAGCATATACAGTTATTGATGCATTATACTGATCTGCATGTTTACAGGAGTAATGATGCCTAAGATAGAATCTGAACTGCAATAGAACTGCTGATGTGCTCCTTGTCATGCTCACCAAGGCTGCATTTGTTTGATGAAAAATATAGTAACAACAGCAATATTAATGTAAAAGAAATGTTTTCTATTTTAATATATTTTAAAATGTAATTTATTCTAATTTAGCCATTATTAAATCCAATTGTTTTATGCCAGACAGTTTTTATTTGTCTTATCATTAAGATGACAAATGTTCTTTTAATATCTAATCAAAATTTAACACCACTATACTAAATATGCCCATTACATATTCATGAAATTACTCGGCCTTATCAAAATGCATGCTCAGTGCATTTAATAGACAAAATGATGGTTTTAGCTGTAGAATAAAAATGCCTTGAAACGTCTATGTAGGTTTCAAAGTTAAAATACCAGTTTATACCAGCATGAATGTCCATCCTGATCCAGGCTGAATTATGCTGGTTTGGTTCTGGTTGAGCTGTTAAACCAGACTAACTGGTCTACACAACACAAGCTAGTGACTAGCTAGATGTTCTAACAAGGAATCAAATTGTGTAAAACTAGAAAATCATTTAGAGAAATGAATTGTAAAGCGCCTGAAGTATCTGACACAGTCAAACATATATAGAATAATAACTCAACAGGTTGTTAATATCAGGTCAAGTGCTGAATGTTTTGACTAAAGCTTCATTTTTTCATCAGAAAGAACTTTGTGACGAGTGGGGGTGGGGCCGAGAGCCGTGGGAACGGAGCGAGGCCGGTGGAGTAATTGATAATGAGCGACACCTGCACCACTCACCGGTCTCGAGTCCCACGGAGGAGCGTGAATAAAGGCCTCCTGTAGTGAATCGATGCGTTTTTGTAAGAAAAATATCCATAATTAAAAATGTAACAAACAGTTTTGTGTAACGGATGTTCTGGACATCCTCTTGGCTTATATCGAAACCCTCTGACATTTTTCTTTACAAATCCTCGTTTTGTACTTCTGTTCTCTCCTCTGCGCTTCCGCGTTCGTCACTTCTCACTGGTGCATGCGCGATGCATACTTCAAAGGAACAAAGGCAGTCTCTCGTGAACGTGCGTACGACAGTTAGCGGAAGTTACACAAAACGTTTTTAATTATGGATATTTTTCTTACAAAAACGCATTGATACGCTACAGGAGGCCTTTATTCACCGCCAGGAGCCGTGTGACGCACTTTTTTATTATGGATGGATGCGCTTTATTGGATTGCTTTTGGACTGTTGAAGAGAAACACCCGCCGACTGCCATTATAAAGCTTGGAAGAGCCAGAACATGTTTTAATATTACTCTGATTGGATTCGTCTGAAAGAAGAAAGCAGGGCCGGCCCTGGCCAATTTGCTACCCTAAGCAAGATGTTACCTGGTGCCCCTTGCCTCACATTAACATTAGTGAATATTAACTAACTTGAACTAACAATGAATAATACATTTATAATAGGGATGCACTGAAATGAAAATTCTTGGCCGAAGCCGAAACCAAACAAAATGGAACACTGGGCCGAAGGCCGAATACCGAACACGGTTTTTAGAGTTTTTTTCCCCCATGTATTTTGCCAATTTTTTTCACCATTGCTCAAATTAAATAGTCAAAATGTGCTTTTTACTGTTTTGTCTTGCTTTTCAAAGAAAAAATCAGTTACAAAACAACAATTTAAAAATATTTACCACTGCATACATTACACACATAACAACATTTTTTAACATTCTAGCAGACATTATACCAACAAAGCACAATTTTAACTTAAAATTAATAAGTTAGTAAAATTATATTTTTTTGGCCATCAGACCCCCTTCTTGAATCAGGCATGTATTTATTACTATACAAATAAAAGCAGCCTTGCTGAGCAGAAGAGTCTTCTTTTAAAACATTAGAAAATATTACAGATTCCAATTTGAACACTATGTGAACACATTTTTTTTTTGTAAAAAGTGTATAGGTACGCTAGAGACCCCAGGTATGTAAATGTGTAAGTAGGCCTATATTTTTCCTGCTCAACTATATTTACATATCTGGTGACTCAATAAGTGCAATGCATCTTTATTTCTCGAGGTGGCACTGTTTGATACACAATGATGATGTAATGTTTCACTCATAATTACCGCAGGCATAAAACAAAAGAATATCATCAGCAAAAATTGAACTGGTTTGAATGGCTTTACTGCAGAGCAATCACTGTACGCAATAAAATATTAATGTCACTGTCATTTGATGGTGGATGTGGTGAATAAGCTCCCAGTGATTTGATTTTGAAGTCATTGAAAACGATAGTTTTGAGAATATGGTTGAGATCGTGAATATGAGGCAGATGCTGAATATACTGTGGAAGTGCGCTCTGACGATGACAGCGATGGTAAAATCATCTGCTCAAATTGAACCCTTCTAAGTTTCAAAAGGTAACGAAATATGCTTTATTTTATTCTTCTGTAATTATTCTTAAAATATCAAGAGAGTTTTTTGCTATTGCAGAAGTTAGAGATCCATCCGTGCTGGATATATAGGTCCGGGTCGCTAAAGACCCGAATATGTAGCTAATTATGATTGGCGAAACATTCATGCATTTAAGGGCTAACGTTAGTTTATTTATATGATCATCATCATTCATTACATCACATTACCTCTGTCTTTGTCCCGTTTTTCTTCTTCTTCTCTTATTTTTTTTTCTTCCCTGGGCACCAGAGGGCTTTGGTGTTTTTGACATAGTGATATTTTATTAGTGAACATCTATCACAATCAGGTAGCTGATGTATGTGGAAGTGCGGCTGAGTGGGATGAGTCGGGAGAGCAATAAAATAGTTATGTTTTTGTGGGACGATCGCTTTTTTTGTAATATTTTAAATTCATATTATTGAAGTAGTATTGTTAATAAAAAAATAATAGCCAAGTAAAAAAAAAAAAAAAAATTCATTTTGGCACCCCTAGGGATCTGCGGTGCCCCTAGCATTTGCCTATTCCGCCTATGCCACGGGCCAGCCCTGGAAGAAAGTCACACCTAGGATGCCTTGAGGGTGAGTAAATCATGGGATAATTTTCATTTTTGGGTTAACTATCACTTTAAGTCTCTGTCAAGCTGCCGTCAACAAAACCAAACAAACAAATGAAGCAGCCAGCACTGGAGTCAGATTAAACAATCTCCACACCGGCTGATTAATGAAGTGTCTCTTGATTGTCAACTTGAGCACTTTGTCTAATTACAGGTTGTTTTAAAATCACATTGATTTGATTGAACTTTGAATCATTTCCACAGCCCTAAGTGCCGCCCATTCATCTTTATATCAGACGCAGAGCTGATCGATACACCAGCAACTTGTGAGGTAAACAACACATAATTCAATGTGCATTGCTGCCAGGCTCTGAAACAAAGCCTTTCCTGCTGCTTGTTTTGCACTGTAACTCTGTTAGTGTAGGAGGACATTCATTCTGACTAGATGGATGCCCGTTCAGAAAGCCGTGCCGTGCATCAGCCTTCGGCTAAAAGAGTCCAAGATCATTTTTACTGTGGGAATATATTTCCCACAGAGCCACACCTCACACACTTTCCCTCTCACACTTTCTCTCTCACATGCATATAATAGTTCAGAATAATGCAAATGCTTTGTCTTTTTGGTTTTTCATGGAAATCGAATTAGTTTCCAGAGACAAATGTGTAAAATGCTATTTTATTAAAGTCCTTGCTTACAATTGATGGAAATAATCAAATTTAAAACAAATGTATGGAGGAGTTTTCAGCAGCTACAGCCCAATAACATCATGGTTTATGAAAGTGCAGGCAGTTCATTTAAAGGTGCCATAACTCCTGCAGAACGGGCTGCTTACTTTTCAATGGCCTTGGTTCTGAAGTATATTTCTTTCCCAGTCGATAAGGATTTTAAATGAGTTGTTTAATAAAACATTAAGCCATGCATTAAACCAACCAACTCTGAGGTGAATCAAAAAAAAAAATTTTACAAACTTTGATTTGAACAAGACAAGTATACAAAACTGGAAGGAACAAGACTGTATGCATGAGGGGTGAAGAAAAGTACACTTGAATCACAAAATTCACAAGCCAGATGAAGGCATTTGGCAGATATGTTCACAATGGATTACCCTTGGAACTGTATCTTTCAAGTCCATAACTGTTATCCTTGAGGGAATTCAGGTTAGGAATAAACACAGAGCCGTATAAGAGTCATTCATTCAGCACCTGACTTCTGTTCTCTCTCTTCTTATGTTGCGTTGTCATAGATTCGGCTGTACGCCAGACCTGACGCCATCCAGAGCGGATCGGGGGACTACGCTCTGCACATCACCAAGAGACTCCTGCACTTTTACCAGGATTACTTCAAAGTGAAATATTCCCTCCCTAAATTAGGTAAGACGGCGGTGAAATGTCTTCGGCTTTGTCTGGCTTCAGTGATGCTTTTGAAACGGCAATAAAAGTTATTCTCATGGGAAACCGGGTGATTTTTCATTGTTCCATTTGTACTCCCAAACAGTTCTTTGTGACTTTGTTGTTTTTTTGCTCGTTTAAAGAGGTGAAGGAGTGTCAGTGGCAACTCAGTTCTTGCGTTTATTGATCCTAAAAGCATTTTAGGCCATTTGTGGCTGTGTTTGGTCTTGGGAATTGGAGCACACAGCACATGTGTGGTGTTAAAGTGTGCGTTTGTCACTGTATTGACGTGTGTGCTACTGTATGTTGTTGTAAGTGTGCGTGCGCTTGTGCTGGACTGCCTCACATCAGACTCTCTCTGTGCCAGTGTTTCGCTCCATTGGGTTCCTGTCAGTTCTCTGTATTCATTTGAATACAGTCATCAATCTCTCTGGGCTTCTGTCTGTCTGTCTTTCACTCTCCTCCCCCGCCTGCTCACTTCCTCTGTAAATGTGTGTGTTTGTGCGTTTGTATGTAAGTGTGTATTTGAGTGTGCATGTAATATTAATCATGTTTGCTTACACTCATAAACGCTCTCTGGGAAGCATTTGCCCTGTTTGCTAATCGGGTTAAGACCCTCTCAATATTCAAAGTACATTTCAGCGATTTTCTCTCTGAATTTCTTTCATTCTCATTTTCACCTCCTGGTAAATCCAGTTTAAGCTGTTAACTGTGTTTTGGAATTGCCAGTCACTCTGCTAGTTTGCAGCAGCTAATGACCTGCTAGCATCTTCCAAAACACAGCAACCAGCTTAAGCCAGTTTTTTCTAGGACTTTAAATCTATACACCTATAAATATAAATCTATAATTAAATCCCAATGATAATGTGGGAAATGTAGCAGTTTGGCTAATTTAGTTTATCATAAATGCTTGTCAGTAGATTTAGAAGTGCATTTTATGTTAAGACAGTAAAGTCATTATGAAATTTCATATTTAAATCCTATATATATATATATATATATATGGGTAAAAAAAAGCTAATTAGCTACTTTGCATTTAATATAAATTTAAACTATATTTTCGCTAAATTGTAAGTAACATGCAATTAAGTGTCCGAAAACATTACATTGAGTTTGCACATAACTATTTTCTTTTAAAGTATATTATTTAAAAGTAGTCTTTTTTACAAGGGTAAAAGCATACCAAGTTGATCCCACAGGAGAAAGTAACTATTTTATGATTAGCTAATTGCAATAGGGAATTTCGTGCAATTTTTGTCCAATTTGCCAAAATGTAAAATAGTTACGAATTGTCATGAGATTGTGTTAGACATATTGGCTCAAAAGCCTCTGGCCTTATGCTTCATACAGATGGAAATTCTGTTTAGGATACGTGATAATCTATATATGATAATATGATAACTTGACTGTTCCCTATCGAATGGGAACTCGCACTGCGTCCCCTAGAGGACACTTTGGGGAACGCCCTCAGCGTGACCGGTGTCTGAAGTGCATGTGGAAACACGACAATGAACTTGTCATTGGCCCATGACGTGTTACTGGTGCGACCAAGAGTATAAAAGGGCACCTGTAGCACACGTCATCAGCTTCTTGTCTTCAGCCGTTTTGTTTGTGTGTGCGTGTGTAACAGAACGTTGGAAAAGAAAAAAAATAAAAATAAATGTCTGAGCGCAGTTTTAAAAGATGTGTCCCACCGTGTGAAAGGTACATCACACCTAGTGATGCTCATGAGCTTTGTGTGGCGTGTCTGGGGGCACAGCATGCACGGGCGGGTGTCTGGAAGCCCGGTCTCCGGTTTCTTCTGATCCGGCAGAGAGCATGTTACTCGGCCGGTCTAGCTCCGAGGAGATAGACGTGACAGGAGTTGAGGCGGAGGCTACATCACAACCCGCCTCCTCCTCGTCACCCGCGTATGGGGAACTCTTGGACGTCATGACCCGCGCCACCGCCAGGCTAACCCTGGACTGGTCGGCGGAGATGCAGGAACGCGAGTCTAGTGGCCGTCTGGATGAGCGTTTCCTAGCAGGTCATAAACGCTCCGCCCCTCCGAGCCTTCCATTCCTCCCTGAGCTTCACAGCGAGCTGTTGAGGTCATGGAGGAATCCTTTCTCTGCCCGCGTCTTTCCCCCTAACAAGTCAAACTACGCTAATGTGAAGGGGCTGGAAGACAGCGGGTACACGAAGATGCCTCAGATGGAGGAATCCCTTGCGGGTTATCTCGCTGCTCCCCAGGCATCTTCGTGGAGGGCTCCTACCTTGCCTTCGAAGCCGTGCCAGTTTACATCTAGGCTCGTGGGCAAGGCATACGCGGCGGCTGGGCAGGCGGGCGGTACCCTGCATACTATCTCTGTATTGCAGGCTTACCAAGCGGATCTGCTAAAGGACACTGATGAATTCATCAGCTCAGCTTTCTCTGTTATACGAATTGTTATGGGTGTGTTGAGAAGATGGGCAGTATTGCAGCTTGCATTCCCATTTCTTAATTTGTTATGCAATAAGGCAGGGCACTTCCCCTTCTGTATTGCGCTTAACACTGTGAGATATATGCGAGAAGGGTGGGCTATTCCGCGGCTCGCGTCCCACTTCCTCGGCTGTAATCCTCACAGTATTATATGGTTTGAGGTACAAATTATCGAAGCCAAGAAAGGCAAGCCGTAGCCCTGAGTTCAAGGCTTAATTTGATTTACTGTTAGCTTTTGTTAAGAAGCGCTTACTGCCGCAGTTGAACGTTGTTTCAGTTTATGTTGTCATTTGCAACTTGAAAGTATTTTTTTCTTCTACAAATTTTGTTATGTAGTGGGAATCAGTCACTAATTTCAATTCGTAGTTTTGCCAGTACAACGGCGGTTTTCCCGTGGTATCGGTGTTAGGTTGTGAGATATGTTGAGGAACGTGGGCTATTCCGCGAATCGCGTCCCTCTCCCTCAGCTTTCTCTGTTATACGAATTGTTATGGGTGTGTTGAGAAGATGGGCAGTATTGCAGCTTGCATTCCCATTTCTTAATTTGTTATGCAATAAGGCAGGGCACTTCCCCTTCTGTATTGCGCTTAACACTGTGAGATATATGCGAGAAGGGTGGGCTATTCCGTGGCTCGCGTCCCACGCCCTCCGCTGTAATCCTCACAGTATTATATGGTTTGAGGTACATGGGCAGTAACGCTTCTTGCGTTCCCACTTCTTGATTTACTGTGTGCCAGCGCAGGGAAAGATTTTCTCTCTGTTTGTGTGCACAGATGTGAGAATTACGCGGAGATGGTGGGCTATTCCGCGGCTCGCGTCCCACTTCCTCGGCTATGATCCTCACAATATGATAACGGTTGAAGTAGATGGGCTATATCGCTTCTCGCGTTCCCACTTCTTATGACCTGCAGTGCTTACCACAAGGGGGTTTCCCTTCGTTTGTGCGGATAAATGTGAGAACTACGCGGAGATGGTGGGCTATTCCGCGGCTCGCGTCCCACCTCTTCGGCTATGATCCTCACAATATCAAGACGTTTAAAAGTAGATGGGCAGTACCGCTTCTCGCGTTCCCACTTCTTGTAAATTACCATGTGATAGCGCAGGAGGGGTTTCCCTCCGCTGTGTGCATAGATGTGAGAAGTGCGCAGAGATGGTGGGCTTTTCCGCGGCTCGCGTCCCACCTCTTCGGCTATGATCCTCACAATATCAAGACGTTTAAAAGTAGATGGGCAGTACCGCTTCTCGCGTTCCCACTTCTTGTAAATTACCATGTGATAGCGCAGGAGGGGTTTCCCTCCGTTTGTGTGCATAGATGTGAGAAGTGCGCGGAGATGGTGGGCTATT
>NW_015628507.1:19021-28685 GCF_001515625.1 Sinocyclocheilus rhinocerous
GTGGGCTATTCCGCGGCTTGCATCCCACCTCTTCGGCTATGATCCTCACAATATCAAGATGGTTTAAAGTAGATGGGCAGTACCGCTTCTCGCGTTCCCACTTCTTGTAAATTACCATGTGATGGCGCAGGAGGGGGTTCCCTCCGTTTGTGTGCGTACATGTGAGAAGTACGCGGAGATGGTGGGCTATTCCGCGGCTCGCGTCCCACTTCCTCGGCTATGATCCTCACAATATGATAACGGTTGAAGTAGATGGGCTATATCGCTTCTCGCGTTCCCACTTCTTATGACCTGCAGTGCTTACCACAAGGGGGTTTCCCTCCGTTTGTGTGGATAGATGTGAGAAGTACGCGGAGATGGTGGGCTATTCCGCGGCTCGCGTCCCACCTCTTCGGCTATGATCCTCACAATATCAAGACGTTTAAAAGTAGATGGGCAGCACCGCTTCTCGCATTCCAACTTCTTATATTTACCTTATGTTAGTGCAGGGGGGGGTTCCCTCTGTTTTGCGCTCACAGATGAGAGGTATGTGGAGATGGTGGGCTATTCCGCGACTTGCGTCCCACTCCTGCTGTGACCCTCAAGATACTAACGTCTGGGAAGAGGGGCAGTATTGCCTCTCGCGTTCCCAATTCCTAGCACTATTGTGCAATAAGGCCTCTTTTCGCACTTAGGGTTGTGAAACGTAAACTGTACGTTGATGGGTGACTGTGACTTGCCCGCATCAACTCTGACCCTTACAGTGTGTTGACAGTTGCTGGTGTGTTTCTGGGGATAAGAACTTCTTCGAGTTCCTGGCTTATGCCTGCCGATAAGGCAGTCATTCCTTCAGCATGGCGGCGTGGGGATTCGTTCCCCAAAGTGTCCTCTAGGGGACGCAGTGCGAGTTCCCATTCGATAGGGAACGTCTCAGGTTACCCATGTAACCATGGTTCCCTGAGAAGGGGAACGAGACACTGCATCCCCTTGCCATGCTTCAGGCATTCCTGTGCACGTCTCCTTCAGACAAGAAGCTGATGACGTGTGCTACAGGTGCCCTTTTATACTCTTGGTCGCACCAGTAACACGTCATGGGCCAATGACAAGTTCATTGTCGTGTTTCCACATGCACTTCAGACACCGGTCACGCTGAGGGCGTTCCCCAAAGTGTCCTCTAGGGGACGCAGTGTCTCGTTCCCCTTCTCAGGGAACCATGGTTACATGGGTAACCTGAGACGTTTTATATCATGTGACCAGATGTGTGTATCAGAACAGGAACAACATCTTTTAAAACCTTTTAACATGACCTCGTGCCGCTAATAATTCTTTTTCATTACTGCTGCTCTATTGATTGATGTCCAATAGGATCGTTTCACTGAATCTACACAAACACGCTGAACTCTTTAATGAGGCTGGAGATTTTCACGACCTTCATTTTGTCACCTGTTAAAAAAGATGCTCATGTCTGGTTGTTCAAATGTCACGTCTAAATCAGAGCGTACGGGTTAAGGACAGATCACGTCTCAGACGTGTTTTACAAGCTTGTTACAGCAGAGCTGTAATGACTAAAAGGATTTCCTCACACTATGGTTCTTAATGTTTATTCGACCTGAGAGATTTTAAGTCATTTGCTTTGTTGCTTCTTTGACTTTAAGACTCAGTTCTTTGTGTCTGTGGCTCTTGGCATGTGATCCGTCGCTAATGGCATAACGATTTCTCTCAGATTGAGAAGCGAAGGCTCAAAGCGCAACACGACTCATTCATCAAAGCGAGCCATTGTTCACCTGCCGAATCTGAAGCAGAGTCCAATTAGAACAACTTAATCAGAGAAGCCATCTACTGTGACTGGCACATGAGAGACAAAGAGCCACCAAACACTTTCTGTCTTTCTCTGTCCCTCTCTTTCATTCTCTCTCTCTCTCTCTCTCTCTCTCTCTCTCTGAATTGACTTTTCAAAAGCAGGCGGTTCAGATTCATTAATTCCAGCAGCATCCGTTATTGTAAAATGTGCCAGTATGATTGATGAGTTCATTTTGGTTATAGATCACTCTTTATTGGAGCACAAAACCAAAATCCTCATCACAAGCATCAGGAATCTCAGTTTCTCGATTCGTATGGTATAAAAGGAGAAATCCAACCATTATTACCTTCCTTTTCCTCACATTTTAATGAATAACTTCCCAGCACTGACTGAGACCTTTATATTGATTTCCGTTACCAGAGAGCTCATTCACAATGAATTAATATGAATGTGTGTGTGTGTGTGTGTGTGTGTGTAAGCTATTAGATACATGATCAAAGCAGATGCTTGACACTGCTGCTTCTCAGGTGTCATGAATCACATGAGCTGTCACATTCATTTTTGGAAGATGCTAATAAACAGGTGTCTGCAGCTTCCCTATTAATATTACATGAGCTGTACTTTGCATTTCAACACGAATTAGAGTTAGAAGCCTTCATCATCTAGAAAAGTGAGAGCAGTTGTTATTGAGAAACACAAGTGTGACAGTGTGTCATTAAATCTGTTCCTAGGTCTGGTGAGAAACCTGCTTACATTTTAAGACATTATAGACACGCTCCTGAAGCCTGAGGAATGTTGACTATAAATTATTTATTTTATGATTTATAGAAGGATATTTGTGTTCTTTTGTTTTTATATTTTATCGTGATCAAAGCAGATGCTTGACACTGCTGCTTCTCAGGTGTCATGAATCACATGAGCTGTCACATTCATTTTTGGAAGATGCTAATAAACAGGTGTCTGCAGCTTCCCTATTAATATTACATGAGCTGTACTTTGCATTTCAACACGAATTAGAGTTAGAAGCCTTCATCATCTAGAAAAGTGAGAGCAGTTGTTATTGAGAAACACAAGTGTGACAGTGTGTCATTAAATCTGTTCCTAGGTCTGGTGAGAAACCTGCTTACATTTTAAGACATTATAGACACGCTCCTGAAGCCTGAGGAATGTTGACTATAAATTATTTATTTTATGATTTATAGAAGGATATTTGTGTTCTTTTGTTTTTATATTTTATCGACATAATTTTGCTTTTTTTCAGAATTGTATGTTAAACAAAAACAATTCTAGAATCCATTTAGAAGCTCAGTTAGTGTTATTTTACTATCGTTGAGATGCTATTATAGTTTTAATGATTATTTTGAATTGCTTTTTATTTTTTATATTCTCCATTATTTTAGTTTTAGTCATTTTGATGTGTTTTTGCCATTTTTTATTAGTATTTTTTCTTTTGAATTTGTCTATATAGATGCTACAGTTAGGTCCATATATATTTGTACATAGGCACAATTTTTATTATAGCTGCAGAGCAAAACATATTCAAGTTCAGTTATATAATGAATATGGGCTTAAAGTGCATACTCTGATCTTTAATTTGAGGGTATTCTCAGGTTCAGGAATTACAGCTCTTTAATATGTAACTCCCCCCTTTTTCAAGAGACCATACGTAATTAGACAGTTGACTTAAAAGCTGTTTCATGGACAGATGTGGGCTATTCCTTCGTTATTTTTACATCAATTAAGCAGGTAAAAGTTCTGGAGTTGATTCTAAGTGTGCCATTTGCATTTGGAAGCTGTTGCTGTGAACCCACATCATGCGGTCAAAGGATCTCTCCATACAAGTGAAACAGACAATTGTTAGGCTTCAAAAACAAAACAAATACATCAGAGAGATAGCAGGAACATTAGGAGGGGCCAAATCAACAGTTTGGTACATTCCGAAAAAAAAAAAGAATGCACTAGTGAGCTCAGCAACATAAAAAGGCCTGGACGTCCATGGAGGACAACAGTGGTGGATGATTGGAAAATCCTCTCCATGGTAAAGGAAACTCTTTCACAACAACCAGCCAAGAGATGAACACTCTGCAGGAGGTAAACGTAAACGTGTCACTGGGAAAGTCTACAATCAAGAGAAGACTTCACCAGAGCAAATACAGAGGGTTCACCACAAGGTGCAAACAAGGCCAGATTAGACTTTGCCAAAAAACATCTAAAAAAGCCAAACCACTTCTGGAAAAGCATTCTTTGGACGGCTGAAATTAAGATCAACCTTTACCAGAATGATGGGAAGAAAAAAGTATGGAGAAGGCTTGGAACAGCTCATGATCCAAAGCATACAACATCATCTGTGAAACATGGTGGAGCAGTGTGATGGCATGAGCGAGCATGGCTTCCAGTGGCACTGGATTACTGGTGTTTAGTGATGACGTGACAGAGGACAGAAGCAGCCGGATGAATTCTGAAGTGTATAGGGATATACTCTCTGCCCAGATTCAGCCAAATGGAGCAAAGCTGATTGGGCGACGCTTCATAGTACAAATAGACAATGACCCAAACCATACAGCAAAAGCAACCCAGGAGTTTTTGAAGGTAAAATGTGGAATATTCTGCAATACAATGGACAAGTCAACCTCTTGATCTCAACTTGATTGAGCATGCATTTCACTTGCTGTAGACAAAACTAAAGGCAGAAAGATCCACAAACAGACAACAACTGAAGTCAGCTACAGTACAGGCCTGGCAAATCATCAGAAAGGAGGAAACCCAGTCTTTGGTGATGCCCATGAGTTCCAGACTTAAGGCAGTCATTGCCTGCAAAGGATTCTCCACAAAATATTAAAAATAAGCATTTTATTTATGACTATATTTATTTGTCCAATTACATCAGAGCCCCTGAAAATGGGGGGACTTGTGTTAGTGTCCAGATATACAGTGGGTACGGAAAGTATTCAGACCCCCTTAAATTTTTCACTCTTTGTTATATTGCAGCCATTTGCTAAAATCATTTAAGTTAATTTTTTTTCCTCATTAATGTACACACAGCACCCCATATTGACAGAAAAACACAGAATTGTTGACATTTTTGCAGATTTATTAAAAAAAAAGAAAAACTGAAATATCACATAGTCCTAAGTATTCAGACCCTTTGCTCAGTATTTAGTAAGAAGCACCCTTTTGATCTAATACAGCCATGAGTCTTTTTGGGAAAGATCCAACAAGTTTTTCACACCTGGATTTGGCGATCCTCTGCCATTCCTCCTTGCAGATCCTCTCCAGTTCTGCCAGGTTGGATGGTAAACGTTGGTGGACAGCCATTTTTAGGTCTCTCCAGAGATGCTCAATTGGGTTTAAGTCAGGGCTCTGGCTGGCCCATTCAAGAACAGTCACAGAGTTGTTGTGAAGCCACTCCTTCGTTATTTTAGCTGTGTGCTTAGGGTCATTGTCTTGTTGGAAGGTAAACCTTCAGCCCAGTCTGAGGTCCTGAGCACTCTGGAGAAGGTTTTCATCCAGGATATCCCTGTACTTGGCCACATTCATCTTTCCCTCGATTGCAACCAGTCGTCCTGTCCCTGCAGCTGAAAAACACCCCCACAGCATGATGCTGCCACCACCATGCTTCACTGTTGGGACTGTATTGGACAGGTGCCTGGTTTTCTCCACACATACCGCTTAGAATTAAGGCCAAAAAGTTCTATCTTGGTCTCATCAGACCAGAGAATCTTATTTCTCACCATCTTGGAGTCCTTCAGATGTTTTTTAGCAAACTCCATGCGGGCTTTCATGTGTCTTGCAATGAGGAGAGGCTTCCGTCGGGCCACTCTGCCATAAAGCCCCGACTGGTGGAGGGCTGCAGTGATGGTTGACTTTCTACAACTTTCTCCCATCTCCCGACTGCATCTCTGGAGCTCAGCCACAGTGATCTTTGGGTTCTTCTTTACCTCTCTCACCAAGGCTCTTCTCCCCCGATAGCTCAGTTTGGCCAGACGGCCAGCTCTAGGAAGGGTTCTGGCCGTCCCAAACGTCTTCCATTTAAGGATTATGGAGGCCACCGTGCTCTTAGGAACCTTAAGTGCAGCAGAAAGTTTTTTGTAACCTTGGCCAGATCTGTGCCTTGCCACAATTCTGTCTCTGAGCTCTTCAGGCAATTCCTTTGACCTCATGATTCTCATTTGCTCTGACATGCACTGTGAGCTGTAAGGTCTTATATAGACAGGTGTGTGGCTTTCCTAATCAAGTCCAATCAGTATAATCAAACACAGCTGGACTCAAATGAAGGTGTAGAACCATCTCAAGGATGATCAGAACAAATGGACAGCACCTGAGTTAAATATATGAGTGTCACAGCAAAGGGTCTGAATACTTAAGACCATGTGATATTTCAGTTTTTCTTTTTTAATAAATCTGCAAAAATGTCAACAATTCTGTGTTTTTCTGTCAATATGGGGTGCTGTGTGTACATTAATGAGGAAAAAAAATTAACTTAAATGATTTTAGCAAATGTCTGCAATATAACAAAGAGTGAAAAATTTAAGGGGGTCTGAATACTTTCCGTACCCACTGTATATGTATATAGATGTTCTGTTTTAATTTGAGCTATTTTTGTGCAAGATAAAGTATTTTTTGTCAATACTTGTGTATTTTTAATGCTTGTTAGCGCATCATGTCTTCAGCAGCACATGCTAATGACAAACTCTGCTGGAATGAATGGACTCTCGTGTCTCTCGTGTGATTCAGTACAGTACAGTATGAAGAGCGATCCATCATTTCCACAATGTTGCAATATGTTTTCATTTTTCACACTTGTCATTTCTTGCGTTGAGTTCTTTGGTCTTGATTTCCTGCTTTCAGAGCTCTGGCACCAATGACCTTTAGTGTGTTTAATCACAGCTGTGTGTGTTTTCGGCCCGCTTGAGAAATGATGAAAGCTGGAGCCGTGTTTCACTCTTTCTGCTGAGTCGAGGTCTTGCTATGTTTGGAGGCCGAAGGCGATGTCACAGACCTCGTGTCTCTTCATCTATCAGCCTCTTTCTGAAATCTACAGCCCTCTGGTCTCTATCGATTCTGCCAGTCATTTCTGTTCGCCTCCTGCTGAGACTCAAACCTGAAGCTGAAGCAGAGATGGAGATTCAGAACAGCGAGGAGGAACTCTGCTGTTTCCTTTAAAAAGATTAAAAGGGAAGTTATCTGATGGTTGAGGGATCCAGACATCAGATTATACTGAAAAATACAGCAGGGGAACACGGCTGTGATGTTTCTGGCAGCTTGTGATGTCAGTTGAGTTTGCCAGTGCGAGCGTCGTTTTTCCCATAATCCTCAGCTACAGCTAGGACTGATGTATTCTGGCCGTACTGCAGGTGTGCTGAAGCTGCTAATCAGTTGCTGTCTGACTCATCTGTATCTGTATCACCTTCAAGGTGAGATCAAGATCACGTTCTTCCCCTCCTGAACAGGCCATAGACCAGCATGAGTTTATTCTGGTTAGTGTTCACCAGCAAAACTGGCAAAGCTGATTCATTTTTGCTGGGTAAACAAGTTAACATATCTAACATTTACATATCCAAAATACAACTGGTGACCTATTGCTGGTCTTTACTATGGTATTATATTGTTTACAATGATAAAAAAACACATTTATAATGTACATTTGGTATTCTTTGCTGTGCCATCTAAATATGATGGTATTTTTAATCTTTTTGATGGCTCAAATATGATTTTCCCTTTGTGAAGGACCATCTTCCTAGAATATAAAAGCAGCTGTTTTCATTTATTTGCAAAGACATATTTATATTTTGTATGCATAATATTATAATAAAACATGTTTTTTTTGGCCAAATTAACGGTAATACATTACAAATGTAATAAATTAAATTATTCATTTAAATTAAATTGTGATATTTTAAATTGTGATAAATTGTGATTGTGATTGCCTTTAAATTTAAATGTATCTTTTAAAATTTAAAGATTCAACAAAATGTATGATGTCTGTAAAATACAAAGAGTACTTTTTGCAAGCAAGGAGCAATGAACATTTAGAAATTAATATACAAACATGTGTAAGATTTGTTGGCACATTAGATTTTTACATAAAACTATATGCAGTTATTTTGTTTTCTAAAACTGACAGTTAATAGAATAAAATAATTAATAAATGAATGCCATTTCCATCTCAGACAATTTGATTGATTGATTGATTGATTGATTGATTGATTGATTGATGAAACCAATCTGCCGCAAGTGGCTTACTGGCTATTTAAAAACCCCTGGTACAATATATTTCAGCACCATGATTTATAGTGCTATGATATATATAAGGCATAGAAATACTATGGTACTATACTATTTATCGAATCACTGTAGATGGTATGACTACAGAACATTTTTAAGGAAAGAAGAAGTGAAAAAACAGATACATTGACTGCACACTAAAGAGCAAACACCCTGCTGAGTGTGTGTTAATCATATTGACCTCACCGCTAAACACAATGAGTCTCACGCTGTCAGGGCTCGTGGTTCTGCTGTTACTCCAGACTTCTGCTGTTGTAAGCAGTTTTACTTTGTGTGTGTGTGGTGCTCAAAGTGTTTGAAGTTTAGTTTCACTCACTTTTGTGTTTGATTGCAGGATCCCGTCTTCAGTCCTATTACAAGCTTTAATTCAGCCTCAGTTTGTGCTGTAGATCAGAGTCATTTGTCTGAGAAAGTAACGCTGTCACTGGTTTAGTCAAGAGCTGCACTGGAGCCTCATTCATCACCTGCTGTGAGACAGCTGGCGGCTCGTGCTGATTGGACGTTTAGGATCAACTGTGAAGAGAAAGAGAGAAAAAGAAATATATAAAATACAAAGAGCTATGCCCTTTATAAATCCTTCATTTCTCCATCAGATTCACATCTACCCATCATAAGGGGAAGCTGTAGTTTAATGGCCATCTGTCTGTTTATGCTGATTTATGAAGCTCTATGGAAATGATGGAAGATGATGGTATTTAAGTATTTATGGCCTCTTTAAAATGGTTTTAAGGATAAAGCCCCTGAGACGGACGGTGGTGCTGCTGAAGAGGGATTTGAGGGGCTCAGTGAGAAGAGCAAAGTGAAAAACTCAAGAATCCCTCAGCTCACAAATAGCAGAAGCGTCTGATTTTATAATGCGGATTAGATCTGGACAAACTGGCTCCCAGAGGACTGTTCAATAAAGTGTGATGTAATCCTATAATTGGATTGATTATGACAGAGCGGAGACGGGCCGTCAGGCCGCCAGGCGAAATGTCAGGCCTGCCGTCACACTGTAGGAGCACGCAAGCACAAAACACACACAAATAAATGCTGCTGTGCTCACAATGGCACCAAACTCAATGTAGATGAATCTAATACTTCAATCTGTTGATTTGACCTGCATACTTCTTTACACTAATTAAATAAAAGAAATGCTAAAGTGAATTCACCATTTCTTTTATGCCAAAAACAGGAAAAAATCTTTTTATATATATATATATATTTTTTTTTTAGAAATATGCTCATTGAATTCATATTTGTTTCTTATGCTTTTGAAAAACTTTTATACTATTTTCAAGAAAAGTTTCAATTTAACATAGCTAAGTTTCAACGACCTCGTCATTACACATGTAAAAAAATTTTTAAAGGGGTCATATGATGCGATTTCAAGTTTTCCTTTCTCTTTGGAGTGTTACAAGCTCTTGGTGCATAAAGAAGATCTGTAAAGTTGCAAAGACTAAAGTCTCAAATCCAAAGAGATATTCTTTATAAAAGTTAAAGAGTCTACCTAAAAACGGCTCGTTCTAACACGCCCCCACACTGTAAACCCGAACAGTACTACTAACTTATAAAGATTAAGAACACTGCAATTAAAGTCTGTTAAATCGTTGATGCAAC
>NW_015628507.1:28847-30571 GCF_001515625.1 Sinocyclocheilus rhinocerous
CAGATGTGTGCAGCACATTTTATGGAGGACCGTTGCTGGCCAATCACAGCACACCTTGCTTTTTCAGACCGATGAGCTTTGTAAAAATCTACGCGTTTCAGAAAGGCGGGGCATAGAGGAGAAACAATAATGTACAGTATGTGGAAAATAATGTGTTTTTTGAACCTTAAACCGCATAAACACATTTCATTACACCAAATACACAAAATACTGTTCTTTTTAGCAGCATCATATGACCCCTTTAAAACATCCCATGTTGGGAAATGACAGCCCAAGTTTAACCGAAGACTAGGTTATGTTGTTAACATTTATACGTATTACAGTTTTTATATTTCATGGGTATTGCAACTAAAGTTTACTGTAGATACTTGGTGTTACTACAGCGATAGTTGACAAAGGATAAATGATACTGTTTCATGTAAAAAACAATGTAAAATTGTACATGTCTGTATGACAGCCTACATCCTATATAGATGGACGCTGGTGTGATTTATGTGAAAAATTTATAAATACTCAGTAAATGTCAAACTGTCTGTAACACACAAAGCAATGGTGACACATGATAAAAACACTGTTAGTCACACTTGTGCCAATGCAGTCAGCGCAGGATTGTCTTTTAGTTTCAGTCTCTCTGAAAGTCCTGTGTTTAATTGTGTCTTTTTTAGAAACAAATCCACTGTAAAATTAAGCGAACAAGCGGCCATGTTCTTACTGACACAATCTGCAACTATTAAAAATAAAGTTCATCCACTATTTCCTATTGTTAGGATCAGAAGGAAGGCAATAAAAAGACTGTGTTTTTCCACTGCTAAATTGGGAACTATGACATCATAATGTGACAAATTCGAAAACGAGTGACTTTAGCAGCTTGTCTTCAATATAGTTGAAGTGTTATGAAACTCATACAATAACCTCTTATATGGCAAAAGATCAACCATAAATAATTTACTCTAGTGTCTAAGAATTTTCTCCACTTCACACAAAATAAGACAACTAAATAAGTCATTGTTTGCTGATATCAGCTGAAACTGATTGACGGATAGAATATATGCTAAGGCAAGGCCAGGCACATTAATTTTAAAGCATACTTAAAAATAGCCGGTGCTGCCTAATATGCAGTACAATATGACAAAATAAAACAACATATAATAAAACCTAACAAGAAAACACATAAGTCATTAAAACTACAATGCCAGAGTAAAACATATGTCTTTAATGAGGTTTTAAAAGTTTCTGCATTAGACATATTCAACATCATCACCTTAACTTCAAACAGGACCTTGGCACAGTCAACATCAACCTGTTTGAAGACCTTAATGGCCCTAGGGTACTTAACGCTGGAGAAGGAGAGCTGCAATATATTGTGGAGCCTGGCTTTTTAAAGGGGTCATATGATGCGATTTCAATTTTTCCTTTCTCTTTGGGGTGTTACAAGCTCTTGGTGCATAAAGAAGATCTGTAAAGTTGCAAAGACTAAAGTCTAAAATCCAAAGAGATATTCTTTATAAAAGTTAAGAGTCAACCATGCCTACCTAAAACGGCTCGTTCTAACACACCCCCACATACCTACGTCACTATGTGGGAAGATTTGCATAACACCGCCCAAATGTTCACACAAAGAAAGAAGGCCTAACTTTTATTCTCGCTGTAGTATTGTTGCCGCCGGCGCCGGCGCCATGTCGTGGAGATGCTGTGTGTTTCGTTGTGAAAGCGAAACTACTTTG
>NW_015628507.1:31195-38428 GCF_001515625.1 Sinocyclocheilus rhinocerous
TTAACCTGGCCACCACATGACTGCTTTGCGAAGTATTGCCAGTTTATCCTGCCTTACCAAGCGTTTGTATCTCTGCCTTCTTACCACGTGTATGACCTGTTTATCTGTTCGTTTTGACTTCTCTTTTGGATTACCCCTTTTGCCTGTTTGCCTGGTTGGACTGCCTTACTGTGTTTTTGACCTCATTGCCTGTTTTTACTGACCCTGAGTTTGGTTTTGTTGGACTGTTTCAATAAACATCTGCATATGGATTCTTCCTCGGCTTCCGCCTCACCCCCATTACAGGGTTTTAATGTTTTTGTCTCGTTGCTCCGGCCGGACAGGGCATCACAGTATGGTAGGGGCGTAACATTTCCGTCACACGCTTGAGGTATTCGGCCAATCACAACGCACTGGATAGCTGGCCAATCAGAGCACACCTCGCTTTTCAGACCAATGAGCTTTGTAAAAATCTACGCGTTTCAGAAAGGCGGGGCATAGAGGAGAAACAATAATGTACAGTATGTGGAAAATAATGTGTTTTTTTAACCTTAAACCGCATAAACACATTCCATTACACCAAATACACAAAATAATGTTATTTTTTAGCAACATCATATGACCCCTTTAACTTCTTGTACACATATAATAAAAGCTTACATTTAACATGATATTCAACTTGTAACCATTGTAGGGAAGCCAGAACAGGAGGGATGTGTTCCCTTTTTCTTACTCCAGTAAGATGCCTCGCAGCAGCATTTTGTATCAAGACGGGCCAAAGAGGATTGAGCCACTCATAGGTACAGTGTTACAGTAATGGGAAGGAAAAAAAGGGGAAACAAAAGCGTTTATTACTGTCTCCAAATACCTTAGTGATAAAAACGCTTTTAATTTGGCAGTGGATCTCTTATGATAAAAAGCACCCTTCAGCACTAAATTGATTTGTTTATCGAATTGTAGGCCGTTATCAAAAAACATTCCCATATTTCTAACTTGAGCATGAGAATTCACAGATAAAGGACCCACAGTTTTGTTTATCTGTATAATAGATGCTGGGACCAAAGGCTGCAATTTCTGTTTTAGATTCATTCAGCTGAAGAAATTTAGCTGCCAAATAGCGCCTTACTTCTGTTAGACAATCCAACAAAGAGTGCATGTCATAATTTTCTCTTGGTTTCAAGGGAAAGTATAGATGGGTATCATTTGTGTAAAATGATACAGAATATTATGCTTTCAAAAAAAATCGAACCTAAAGGGAGCACAGCGAAAACAAAAGAGGGCCCAAGATTGATCCCTGAGGTACACCACTAGTTAATGGTACCATAGAGGAAGAAAAATTACCAACCTCCACCAAAAATGTTCTATCAAAGTGATATTAACAAGTTCAAAACCAGTTCAATGCGGTGCCTCGAATTCCTACCCACTTAACCTTTCAAGCAAAATAGTATGATCACTGGCAATAGTATGTCAAAGGCAGTGCTGAGATCCAGGAGGACTAGAATCGCCTGAATCCACAGCTAACAAAATATATTTCAATACCTTAAGCAATGCTGACTCTGTACTGTGCTGCTGTCTATAACCAGATTGATACTTGTCTAATAAGTTATTATTACTTAAAAATGCAGACAATTGACGGAGAACAGCCTTTTCAGTACTTTACGTAAAAATGGTCATTTTGAGATGAGACAGTAGTTATCTATAATAAACAGATTTAGACAGACCTATTTTCAAAGTGGATGCACCACTGCCTGTTTCAAGATTGATGGAACAGTGCCTTAAGGTTATTATTTATTGCTAAAACAAAAGGTTCACTGACACCCAGCACTTTGACAAAGAGACGAGAAGGCACCACATCCAGGGACCATAAGAAAGGCTTAATTTTATGGAGAACATCCACAAGGAAGTAAAAAGATATAGGTTCAAACTCAGTTAAGCAGGCTGAACATGGGTCAATAACAGATGAATTCATGCATATTAGGGGACACAAGATCAAATGGTATTAATTTTACTGACAGCAAAACCTAAAGTTATCACAGATTGTAGGCGTAGCATCAGGAAAAAAACCTAGGAATAAGTAAATTATTTATTGTACTAAACAGAGTCTTAGGGCTATGCACATGTTTTACTATCAGGTTAGAAAAATATTTTCCTTAGCAACCTTTCCAGAGTGCTGGTAACTGACCATAAAATCTCCCATGATTTCATAAGATACACAACGCTTATCTTTCTTTCACTTTCTTTCAGCCTTCCTCCATTCCTGTCTGGATGCATGAGTATTCTTGTTAAGCCAAGGCTGTGTTTGTAGCTTGGGTTCTTTAATTTTAAATGGAGCTACAGAGTCTAAAACATTTCCACTAGTGCTGTCAAACGATTAATCGCGATTAATCGCATTCAAATTAAAAGTTTTTGTTTACATAATATATGTGTGTGTACTGTGTATATTTATTATGTATATATAAACACACACACATGCATGTATATATTTAAGAAAAATATGTTGTTTATATTTTAAATATATGTATATATAATATAAATTACATGAATATAAATGTTCTGGAGTAAATATTTTCGAAATATATACTGTATGTGTGTGTATTTATATGTAAAAGTACACAGTACACACACATATACTATGTAAATAAAAACTTTTATTTTGGATGCAATTAATAGTGATTAACTAGTTTGACAGCGCTAATTTCCACACAAAGTGTTAAAATGCGAAAGTTGCTCTTCAACAGCCAACTTTAAGAAAGAGGACACCCCTGATAAAAGCATCTTCAAAATGTTTAGATAGCTGTAGAATTAACAAACCACATGTGATTACCTCAGGTCCAAAAGGGCCAAAACACATGTGTTAAAATGACCAAGAATCAAAAGTTTGTTGTAAAATGGTACCAGAAAAAATAAAAACTCCTGCCTCTTATTATAATTGGGTGGTCAGTAAATCAAGGCACACAAAACTGCATTCTCTGGATTAATCTTATTTTAAGTATAAGTGCTTCAAAACTGCTGAAACTTTCAGATTACACTTTGGAGAAGGGGCCTAGTTTCCTGTGATTTATCCTAGTCTCAGTTATAAACATAAAAACCACTTTGCAAGACAAAAAGTGATGATTAAAATAGTAAGGACACATGCTCCGCTTCCGAGCTCTAGAGTTTCAGACGTGTTGATGCGAGTTTGATGCGGCTGTAATGTGTGGTGCTTTAGAGATGAACCAGATCATCAGAAGCTTTTAATTAGTCTGGGTTTGAGGGTAATTATCACTCTCTTCTCAATCTCTGTTCATTGTCTGAAGTTTTTCCTTGATATCTGAGGTGGGTTGGAGTCTGGAGTGAAGTTACTAATTTCAATCACATCTGATTTACTGCAAATATGCCATGAAATGAGAGTTTGAGCAATAACATAATCAGCTCTTCTGTCTCGTCTGGCCTGGTTTTATTTGCCCACTGATTAAAACTTCACGAAAGCTCAGATTCTTCAAACAAGCAGTATTTAGGTGGACATTTCAATTGAGAGAGTGTTTAGTGAGGGTTTTTCTGTGCAAAGCACTTTTTCTGTTTAAACAAGGTTTCTCCTGCAGAGTTTGTTCCTCGGGCTTTGTTCCTCAGGGTGTGCTGGGTCGATTATTTTATAAAATGATTAAAAAATAGCAGTTTAGCATTACAGGGTTCTTACTACAGTCTCTCTCTGAACAGTATGTGTAAGTCACCTCCAGTTGTATTGATCTTACATTTTCTGCTTTAGTAGGGTTTATGAGTGTTTTCATCAGCCTTACTCAAATATCCTATATTTTTAGACTGAACTCCGAGCTGAACGTTGAATCTGGTTTAGTGTGACAGATCGCTTGATTAGATGTTGGTTTATGCTGAACATGTTATTTCATTCAGGCTGTAAAGGGCTTCAAGATTGACGCTTTTGTGCTTCTTTAGATCTGGGTTGCATAAGGATTTCAGAGCAAGAAATGTACATTATGACCCTTAAATATCAAACAAATTCATTCACAGAGCTGCTGCTGCAACTCACTGTCAGAAATGTGGCTACATTTACCGAAAGACACATAAATATGAACTGTAGGGACTTAACTGTAATTTAAGTCGTTAATTCTTGATAAGGGAATTAATCATTAATTTTATTTCTAGCTCAGGTTTTGAAAGGACTCGAATCTGAACTTCTGAGTCAACCTGATTAAAGCTGAATTCAAATCTGATAGTTTACACTTTAAATCAAGGGTCGTCCAGCGAGCCGGTGATTCTTAGTATATTTTAACAATTTGAATATCTGTATTCTCCCTGGCCACGGGTTAACACGATTATATGTGTTTTGCAGGAACATTTGCTTTGACACAAAGTGCTGCATGCATGTGTAATTAAGAGTGTTTATCTTGTACGTGTACATGTGTATGTGTGTGTTTGAGCAGTGCGTGCATGTGTGTGTGTGTGCATATGAGCAGAATCAATGTGGTAAATCCCACAGCAGCGTCAGTCAGTCCAGCCTCATCTGTTGCTGTGTGGTGATGTAACAGCGTTCAGGGAGCTGAGGACCGCCATCGGGAGAAAGAGAGACAATAGTGCAGGATGATGAATGATGGAGGGGTAAAGAGCGGGAATGTTTGGAGCTGAATCAGGAATGGATGGGTGGATGAGGTGAAAGAGCTCTAGTCCGGTGAGCGAGGAAGACTGTCTTTATGTTTTAATTGTCTCGACCCCGAGAGGGCAAGCGGCCGGCTGGGCTGGAAGGCCTTGACCAATCACAGCGCTCTGTCAGCCAGTGGCTGCGGCCTGAGGCTACAGTGGCTAAATCTATAACACGCTGCTATAAAAAGCACATCACACACACTGAACCCTGACTAAACAATGAGAGAGCACACGGTCACTCCTCCTACTGACCACACTTCATCATATTTAAAAAATAATATCAACAGCAAGGATTAACAGCATGTTATATATGATTCATAAATATCCATGTCACGACGACTCCAGCTCAGCACATTAAACTCTTAACCGCCTATGAATAATTAACCATTTAGCTTGTGTTTTTTGATTTATATACCAAACAGCTCATTGATTTCACTCATCAAGAAACAATTACGGGCAGTCTGAGCGTAAAATGAAGAATATGAGGTTAATAATGGACAAAACTCAAGCCAAAACTCACTCAACATGAAGTCAATTATTATATGATCCCGTCACAATATCATTAACACTACAAGATTAGATCTGCATTTGAAACCCATTGAGCTTGATTTATTTGGCTGAAAAATGCAAAAAGAAAGACCTTAAGGGTCGAAACGTTAACACGTATTTGTTGAAAGTGCTCAGCAAATAATTGAATTGCTCAGGAAGCTGAAGCAAATAATGAGGCTGGTTAGATTCTGGAGTAATTATATTAATCATTTCACATGTCGTATGTTATTAGAAGAAATATTTCTTCTAATAACATACGACATGTAACACATCTTTTAATGGTATTTTCCACACACGCACTTGTAACTAAATTGTCAGTTCAGTTTGTGCTTCGATCTGCAGAAGTGTTCAGTTACATCTATTTTTGTCACAGTTTCTGAGGCATTTTTGAGCAGTTATAAAATCACGACTCTTTATTTTCGGTGCAGCAGCGCACCAGTTTATTTTGACTTCTAGCAGAACGGTTGTTCTAATATGCTTTAAGAACATTTTGAGAAGCTAAACACCGTTTGAAATACAGTGTGGTGAAATTTTATTAGTCACTTTTTATTCTTTCTCTTTTTCTTCCAAATGTGTCACTGTGCAATAACAATTATTCAGTCTAATGAATAAGTATAATCAAGTCTAATGAGTATAAATCACTTTTTATTGGCTTCAGTTCTATGAACACTCAAACACTTTTATAAACACAAACAGAAACTGAAGTGGATAATAATTAACTAGCCTATATATCGGTTTCCCAAATAGTTTTTGACTACATAAGTATCATCAATAGAGTTCTAGTCTCGCGTAGCCAGACCTTCAGACTGACGGCAGAAGGTCTGGGAACCTTGGCCGCTTTGAATGGATAAGGACCGCCCAAGAGGCCATATGACTGACAGGTAAAACAACCAATCACGTTTCATTTTGTGCCGCATCATGTTTAGGGGGTGGAAATGTCCCCACAATAACAGACCGGTGTGTAAAACTCTTGAACTTATTTTAAAGATTCTATGCCACAAACTTCAAATATTTCACATACTTTAAAAATCCAGCGTTTAGTTGATCCTGATAAGCGCTCATTGTCACAGTTGTAAACACGATGGCTTTCTTCTAACATGAGGGGGTTTGGTGTCATATACATGGTGGCTGTATAATTCAACCAATCAGATGACGACTTTCGAAACTCCCGAAGTGTTTCCAATTTTGTGTGCCGTATGCATCAGACGTTCAGCCAACGGTCCGTGGGCGTGACGTCTGAGGCTGAGACTAACAGAGTTCTATCATTGTCAGTTCAGTTCTTTCTTAAGTTTAAATCTCAGACCTAAAACCAGCTCCAGTTTTAAACATCAGGCACTGGCTACGTTTCCGTAAAACCTGAAATAGGCACCCCACACTTTTAAGGTCATATGTCCACAAGAGGCGCAATATAATTTTGTTCTGCATTACATATGCAGGTTTATTAAACAGTGCACTTGCAAATGAAATGTCCAGTAGGTGGCACTAAAATATTAATGCTCTATCGTGTTAAAAATAACATACCATCAACATTAAACATACCATCAACATTAAACCATTTTATTAAACATTACATTTTACATTTAATCATTTAGCAGACGCTTTTATCCAAAGCGACTTACAAATGAGAACAATAGAAGCAATCAGACCAACGAGAGAACAACCATATACAAGTGCCATGACAAGTCTCAGTTAGTCTAGCACAGTACACGTAGCTACCGTATTGTCCCGAATATAAGACAATATTTTTTTCTTGGAAATACATCTGAAAAAACGCGGTCGTCTTATATTCAGGGTCTAGACTTTGACATGTCAATAATACACCCACAACACTAGGTGGCGCCAAATACGCATAAAACGAGTGTGCCATGAAATACGTAATGTAATGCGTGTTGTAAAGATTGCGAGTAAAAACAAAAGAAGCAGAAAACCTTACAGCTGCATGAGTCGTGACTGTCAAGTTAGCCTGATGGGACCAACTCTACTTCTACTGTTAATAAGATTTTGGTAGGCTACTATTAGATGGATAGCCTAAATGTCCTAATTCAGATGGGCTACCTGTTTTTTTTTTTT
>NW_015628507.1:38933-49852 GCF_001515625.1 Sinocyclocheilus rhinocerous
AAAAAGGGGGGTCGTCTTATAATCAGGGTCGTCTTATATTCGGGCCAATACGGTAGTTTTTTTTTTTTTATTAAACATTAAACCTAAGAGATAGTGTTAATAAAAGCAAATATGTGAAAAAAAAAAATTTGCTAAAGCAACTGCTCTGTTTTAGCTTGCTCTTTTATTGTGGCTCCTTGATTTTTCCCTGGGACTTGTAATTAGGTGCTCTGCAACCCAAGTGCAATGCTGTACCAGGTGAGCTAATAAGCAAGTTTACTGCATAATTAGATAAATATTAGTTACATATGTAAACATTAATTTACAATTTATGCACTATGGAAAAAGTGTTTTCAGGTCACAGCATAACAGCATTTTGAAAAGAACAGCATGAAAATAGTCTTTATTAATCAATAATATGCCCTCATAATCATAATTGTTTGTGTTTTGCAGCCTCTAGCATTCATTTCAGCTGTAAACTGCAGTGAAATGTATGTACAGGTTAGTTTTTGCAGTTTTGCAGTAATGTAGCCAGAGTTTCCAATGAGCCTGGGTTGATCATTTCATATAAAGATCATCATTAAGATATGAACAGAGATTTTCAACTCCTAGATTAGCCCAAATAACACTTGACCTCTGCAGTTCTTGTCTCAACCAATGAATTCTCATGTGTTGTGGTGGTGGGTCATTTCTCCTTGAGGGTAATTAACTATTTCATACTCGGTTAGCTTGACTGTTGCCTTGGGCTAGAAATATTATTATCATCCTATTTGAGATCAGATTAAGTGTCTGCAGAGCTTTATAATTCTCTCTAACGGGGCTGTATTTCTGTCTCACTGACCTTTTCCCTTAAAATTAAATCATGACGTGTCAATTAGCAGCCGTCAAATTCATATGTCCTTCTGTCAGTCATATTGCAGAATGAATGACCCGACTGGAGCTGCATTCAATCAAATGAGGGTTTTCTATCTATCCATCTATCTATCTATCTATCTATCTATCTATCATTTGTACATAAAATAGTAATGAAATACTGCTGTGTGTTGCTTGGAGATGCACAACGTTTTTGCTGTTTGGAATGGAGCAAAAACAGACAATATTGTGTCTAAAATGTAACAATATTGTCGTCTTGTTTATTGAACTGTTTTATAAAATCAATATCACATTTGCGATCATGCAGATATTCGGGGAAAAAATAGCACTCTTGCTTGTGTGATATTGCTAATCTATATCATATGATATAAATATTTCTGTCATGACAACTCTCAGAAAGATTAGTATTGTAATATACACAGCAGTGTTAACGTGTTTGGTCTTGGCGGAATAGATCTGATACGCTGCTGCGGCAGAGCAACTACTGAGACTTGCTACTGCCAATACATCCACAGACATGCAGATGTGAGCATGTAAGACAATACTGCTGCTGCACATACACTACCAGTCAAAAGTTTTATGATTTTTTATGTTTTTTAAAAAGTTTTTATGTTTTTAAAGCATTCTCTTCTGCTCACCAAGCCAGCATTTATTTGATCCAAAATACAACAAAAGTAGTAATATTGTGAAATATTTTTACTATTTAAAATAACTGCTTTCTATTTGAATATATTTTAAAATGTAATTTATTCCTGCAATTTCAAAGCTGAATTTTAGCATCATTACTCTAGTTTTCAGTGTCACATGATCTGTAGTGACATGTGAGGTCAGTCCCGAGCCCTCGTGGCTGGATGATTGATTTCTCGGCACGGCTCACAACCACGCTGTGCACCGGTGACTTTTTTCCCGGAGGTGCATGAGGAGCTGACGAAGTCGTGGACGGCCTCTTTTTTGGCCAGAAGCCACTCGTCTCCCTCCTCCGTCCTCACTACCTTCGATGCCGGGGAGACTAGGGGGTACGTAGACATTCCCCAGGTGGAGAGAGCAATTGTGGTACACCTGTGCCCGCAAAACGCCGCAACTTTGAGGAATCGTCTGCGTCTCCCGTCCAAAGCCAGTAAGCTGATGGCCGCTCTCGTGGCCAAAGCTTATGGTGATGCGGACCAGGCCGGCGCTGCCCTGCATGCCATGGCTATCCTGCAGGTCCGCGGCTCACAACCACGCTGTGCACCGGTGACTTTTTTCCCGGAGGTGCATGAGGAGCTGACGAAGTCGTGGATGGCCTCTTTTTTGGCCAGAAGCCACTCGTCTCCCTCCTCCGTCCTCACTACCTTCGATGCCGGGGAGACTAGGGGGTACGTAGACATTCCCCAGGTGGAGAGAGCAATTGTGGTACACCTGTGCCCGCAAAACGCCGCAACTTTGAGGAATCGTCTGCGTCTCCCGTCCAAAGCCAGTAAGCTGATGGCCGCTCTCGTGGCCAAAGCTTATGGTGATGCGGACCAGGCCGGCGCTGCCCTGCATGCCATGGCTATCCTGCAGGTCCACCAAGTCAAGGCACTCAAACAAATGCACAAGAGTAGTTCCGACCTGGGGTTGATGGCCATCTTTGGCTTAACCTCGCTGAGATGAGAGATGTTGACAAAGTGCACTTTCTTGACGCTCCCATCTCGCAGGTTGGCTCATTGCCAAGGGCGCCCCCTGCATCCTCGAGAGCGCCTCCGCCCCATGCTGAGATACTGTTGAGGACGGTGCGTCGAGCCTCTCGGTGGACTGCAGCGCCCCCGTGTCCCAGCCGGCCCCTTAGTCCTCTAAAAAGACGACAAAGCGGCCCTGACACGGGCAACCCGGAGATGTGGGAAGCAACTCTTTTTCAGGAGATGGCGAGAACAGCACCACTCCTTCCCCCGGAGAAGGGGCCGGGCGGAGAATCCTTTGTTCCGTTTTGTGTCTGTTCACTGGCCCGGCTCGTGACAGTCCCAGCATTTCATTCGGTGCGCCGCCGGAGGATCGTATGTTGATCGCAGCATCGGGGGATGGGCTATTGTCCTCTGAGGATGAAGATTCGTCGGGGCTGCCCCCTCGGGTGTTGTCTCCACCGCCGAATCGGACCCGGAGTTGACAGCCATGCTTTCCTGGGAAGCCGTGAGTATCGGGCTGGAGGTGAACACAGCGCCCAGTCCTGAGCCCTCGCGGCTGGATGATTGGTTTCTCGGCGCGGTCAATGCCCAGTCAGTGCTGAACTGCCTGAGTTCCTTCAGAGGCAGGAACGTGGTATCTCTGATACACTTTCAGAGGCTCCTGGGGCATATGGCATCTGCAGCCGCAGTCACGCCGCTCAAATTGCTTCATATGAGACCACTTCAGCACTGGTTACACTCCCAAGTCCCAAGATGGGCATGGCTTCGTGTGACCATCACACTGGAGTGTCGCCGCCTATTCAGCCCCTGGACAGACCTTGCCTTTCTACGGGCCGGGGTGCCCTTAGAACAAGTGTCCAGGCATGTCGTTGTCATGACGGATGCCTCCAGTATGGGTTGGGGCGCTACATGCAACAGGCAGGCAGCCTCAGGGCTCTGGACAGGGCTTCGACTGCTTTGGCACATCAACTGCCTAGAGCTGTTGGCAGTGCATCATGCTTTGCGACAGTTCCGGCCATTGCTGCAAGACAAGCACGTGTTGGTCCGCACGGACAACACTGCAGCTGTCTCGTACATCAACCGGCAGGGTGGTCTACGATCACATCGCATGTCACAGCTCGAGCCGTCATCTCCTCCTCTGGAGTCAGACGCGGCTCAAGTTGCTGCGCGCCGTCCACATTCCAGGGGAACTCAATCGTGCAGCCAACACACTCTCACGACAGCTCACGTTCCCCGGAGAATGCTGACTCCATCTCGAGACAATCCGGCTGATCTGGAGTCAACTCGGGGAAGCCCAGGTAGACCTGTTTGCTTCCCACGAGTCCTCCCACTGCCAGCTGTATTACTCCCTGACCGAGGCCTCCCTGGACTGCCGGTCCCTGGGAAAGCACGATCTCATCGTCAGTTTCCTGAGGGGTGCCAGAAGGTTGAATCCTCCTAGGCCACTCCGGTGCCCTCCTGGGATCTCTCTACTGCCCTGGTTGACCTTCAGAGTGACCCCTTTGAGCCGCTGGACTCAGTTCCTGTCTACTTAGAGCTCAAGTTCCTGTCTGCTAAGACAGCGCTCCTGACCGCGCTCACTTCCATTGAGCATTGGACCGCACCCGGAGCTTCAGAATCTCTGAGCAGCTCTTTGTCTGCTACGGAGGTCAGCAGAAAGGGAAGGCTGTCTCCAAGCAGAGGTTGGCCCACTGGATAGTGGATGCCATTGCCTTGGCCTACCAATCCCAAGGCGAGCCGTGCCCCCTGGGGGTGAGGGCTCACTCCCCACGGAGTGTTGCCTCCTCCTATGTGCTGGCGCATGGTGCCTCTCTGGCAGACATCTGTAGAGCTGCGGGCTGGGCGACACTGAACACCTTTGCGAGATTTTACAGTCTCCGCGTTGAGCTGGTTTGTTCCCGTGTGTTGGGTAACAGGTAAGTGGCGGGAAGAGCCGGTGTCACGCTTGCTGCGCCATTCCCCCTCACCTGGGGATGCTAGTGCCTTTTCCTCCTCCAGTAAGTTCCCCGATCGGCGAACCCTGGTTGAGTATTCCATGCTAAGGTTTCCCTCTCGGTGAACCCGTGCCTTCCCTTTGACAGACCACTCTGTCAGTCTCTGCTGGCAGCCATTCCTCCCTACTCCTAGGTATGACCTGCCTCAGAGACCCATTCCATATGTAGTACTGCCCCAGGCCTGGGTCAGTCCATATCAGTGTCTCCGCATGATACCTCCCTTCAGGCAGGGTGTGGTCTCCGTACCGCCCTTCTCCGGAAGGTTCACTTCCCCTTCGTTACTGCCAAGCCGTAAACAACAAACAGGAAAGACGTGAAGTACCTTTCATGAAGGTCGAAATCCCTTCTCTTAAGAAAAAAAAAAAACATTTGTCATAGGAACAGCGGCTTGGCTATCTCCAGCAGTGATGTAGTCACTTTTTGGTCTCTGCAGGCGCCAAGGTCAGCGAATTTGCACTGGGAAGGTTACGACCTTTGCGTACCATTTGTCTGACACACCGCGGCTTGTCAACATTTGCAGCGTTACAGGGTTGTGACGGGGTTCAGGTTGTGGCGCTTTCCATGAACCCCCTATGTCGTCACGACATAAGTCGTAGTGACCGACAGATAGGGAACGTCTCGGTTATGTACGTAACCCTCGTTCCCTGATGGAGGGAACGGAGACGTTATAAGCTTAAAAGCACATCCGAAACAAGCAACGTTAGCTTCTGATAGGATAAAGCAAGTCGCTCACAGGGATGCAGGAAGTATGGCAAGGAGACGCAGCGTCTCGTTCCCTCTGGGAACCATGGTTACATACATAACCTAGGGACGTTGCCCTTCAGGAACTCGAGCTGTGTCGAAAACGCTTTGGGAAAGACAATGCCCGCGCTCCCATACTGACAGATACCTGTCTAGTGTGAAGTCATGGCAAGCACAGCTCAGACAGAAGCATCTATGAGCCTGGAGGAGTACCCAAATCTAGATGTGAGTGGAAAGGACCAGCCCGCCACATCACAACATCTTGCAGGGAAACCCCTGATAAAGGCTTAGAAGCCACTGATCTAAAAGCACCACGAAGGAAGCATGTTACCAACAGGTTTCTTCCCAATGACTGACCACCCAGAGGGGCGTGGTAGGCAGCTAAGGCCACCACGTACACCTTCAGAGTGGAGAGAGATAACCTTGCAGAGAGCCTTCAGCAGTGTCTGTACCATGGTGTCCAGTCCAAGAGGAGCTGGATGTGAGAGGGAGAACCAGAGTGGATAGTGTGAAGTCTGAAGACGCACACAGATCCACCTCCCGCTCCACCACCTCAGGGTGGAGCCTCCATTCCCCGAGCCTCAGCCCCTGTCTCGGCAGGATGCCTGCTCCCTGATTCAGGTGCCCAGGGATGTAAACTGCTCTGAATGAGAGGAGTTTTCCCTAAGCCCACAGGAGGATCCGATGTGCCAACTTGTATAGTGGGCGCGAACGCAGACCCCCATAGTGGTTGATGTAGGAGACCACCGATGTCTAGATCTAGGGAGTGAAAGCGGAGAAAGGGCGAGACCGTCTCCAACCCGTCCGCTAGATCCATATGCGATCCCCATGATCTCAATCGCCTCCGTGCCTCAGCAGCAGCGGGACCGGAATCGCAAAGATCGCAACACACAGACACACTCCTCGGAGTGTGCCCAGCGGGAGCGGAGCAATCGCAGCGGGAGCATGATGCACAATCAGCCCCCTCGAGAGCTGACTGTGTGTGCTCTGCTCCCAAACAAACAACACAACGATCGTGTGTATTCGCACCCAGCTAATCAAGGTCTTCAGACTCACTAGAAACGTCCAGGCAAGAGTTTTTGGAGCTGGATGGAGCTAAAGTCTGCAGGACATTGGCCTTCCAGGAACAGGATTGGACACGCCTGTCCTGTCTCGCTAAGGCTAATTTTAATTATCTTAAATATATTTTCACACATTTTGACAAAATTATGCAAAATAAAGCTATTCTGCTTGCAAATAATATTTACCTTAATTTCTCAAGCTCTTCATTAACACTTCTGTCTAAACAAGTACACTAATTTCAGGGGGAAAAAAACTTTATTAAGGAAATAACAGTTATAATTTTTTGTAAAAAAAATATTTACATTATCATCACACAATCACAATACATTTTAAAATGTTTTAGGATTAATTTGAAAAGTAGCTAAAATAAATAATGAAGACTTGATATAAAGTTTTCCAGACAGTTTTCTGTTAGTAATTTTACAGAGAAAGAAAATCTGTTAGTCTTAATAAAAATCAAGAACTGGGATATGTGCCAGAAGTTGAAGAAACATCCCATAACCATCTTCAAGAGGCATTTCATTAGTTTTGCATTAGTATTTTTTTTAAAGTGTGCGGCCCGTGTCTCCCAGGAGCCCGGTTATTACTGAAACACACATGAGCAGATCAAACTGGCTTTTCTTCGTTGCTGTCTCTCTGTGTTTGGCTGCATGTCTCCACCATCTGTGAGACACGTCCATATGTTTCTCTGTCTCACTTTTGCCTCTTTTCCTTCTCCTTTTCCTTGCCTCATCTTCACATTTGCATGTTCCTCTCAAGCGCTCTTGTCCTTCTGTCTCTCTCTTGAGTGCTCCTCTTTTCTTTGCTGTTTTTGTGTTTTTCATCTCCATCCTCTTTGTCAAGTCCTCTTGTCTTTGCGAGCAATGTGACCTGGCCTCTGTTCTCTGAGGAGAGTGGCTGTTTAGTTACAGGGCAGAAAGTTTTGTGGGCTTCCCTGTGGATTTCTCTGCCTGTCATTTTCCAGGCTCAGGGTCACTGAGGGTCTCCGGGGGTGGGCGGGGTCAGAGCTCTGTCTCGCTCCCATGGCTTTTGACAGCACTATCGCGGTTAGTGCACATAAACGCTTTAGTTCAGCATGTTTAGGCTTGTCCTCACTTAAAGACAAAGACACAGATTCAAAGGAAACTCTCGTTTCTGCATATGTGTGTGTGTCGCCTGACCTCTTTCATGGTTGAAGAGTTGTTCGTGTTTTCCCGCTCCTCCTAAACTATAATAGACCTCTCCAGATCGCTCTTCACTCCAGTGGATTGTCAGATACGTGCACTGAAAACAAGCTTCTGTCTCAACCTGGCAATGACTCTCATCTCTTTGTGTCCCTCATTCCCCTCCTCACTCAGCGTTTGTCTCAAAAGCTTCAGCAAATATTTATCCTCTGACTCCGAAGTGGTTTAATTTCTGTTTTTATGAGTTCTCACATTTACTAAACTAACAAGACACAATTTTACACTTTGTTTTTTAGGCCATATTGTCAATATTAGAAGACATTTTGTTGTCCGGATGAAAATATCCAGCTAAAACTAGCTTAAGGTGGTAGCTGGTTTTATATCATTTCTAAATGGTCCAAGCTGGTGATTTATGGCCTTCTGTTAGTCTAGGCTGGTTAAAGATGGCTAATCAACTGGATTACCTGGTAATGGATCTGGTTTTGTCCTGGTACACCATCTTGATTCAGTAGGATCATTACTCAACAGTGTTCCCAGAAGTCATTATGCAGCAAAATAAATATTAGATAAATACTGCAATCATGCCTACATTTTGATTGAGAAAAATCAGAGTTCTTAAGTTTTATTATTTAACCACAAATTTATATTTTAGCTATGATGCAAAGTGTGATCTACTTATATATCAGATGAATACAACCCAGTCTCGTTGTAAATACATGCTTGTGGTGACATTTCTGCAACACCGATATTACATACCTTACTACATGTTTTGCAGCACTTTCAAAGTGAAATGTTCAGCGTTCAATACGTGACTGGGACATGTTTTTATTACGTTGGTACAGGCACCTATTGCTGCATTTTTATTATGTTGCTTCAGATACGTATTGCGGCAGTTCAGAATTCAAATGTGTTTTAAGTGTGTCGCTAAAAGATTACTGCTCAATCGTGCTGGAAATACCCCCTACACCAAACCCAACCCTAAACCTACCTCATAGAGTTAATGAATGCAAAAGTAATATAAAGTGCTATTTTAACTTCCATACGTTTGAGCTGTTTTGAACCGTAGTTTCACAGGATTCGTACCGGAGCACTTCACCTCACAAACACCATATTGCGTGAGCTACCGAGCGAACCTACTGTATTATGTTTTTTTTTTTTTTTTAATGCTGAAATGTCGGCAGATGCATATGTTTCCAATGAGCATGGGTAGCATAAATAGGCCATAAAACGTTTCGGTAACACTTTAGAATAATGGTCCGTTGTTAACAAGTAACTAGGCAGGAAATAATATGTAGTACTACATTAACACTGAACTTTATACTATTAACTAATATGGAAGCAATATTAACTAAGCAGTAAGTAATAGCACATTTCAATGAGCATGGGTAGCATAAATAGGCCATAAAACGTTTCGGTAACACTTTAGAATAATGGTCTGTTGTTAACAAGTAACTAGGCAGGAAATAATATGTAGTACTACATTAACACTGAACTTTATACTACTAACTAATATGGAAGCAATATTAACTAAGCAGTAAGTAATAGCACATTTAATACAAAGGTAGTTCCTCATTAGTAATGTTCCCTCTAAGCTGCACGCGCGCAGCTAGAGCGACCCAGACCAGAAGAAATAATGTGCCGTGCACACACAAAAATGAGTTGGGAAAGCCATTTGATTGAAATCTAGTAAAGGTTAAAGAATTACAATGCTCGGGCAAACCTATAGAGCTGATGCCGCTGAGTAAGAATACGATTTACAGGTTTCATAGAAAGAGAATGATGTGCGTCAAATGAGTCACTGTAGAAACCGAAAAATTTTAATGGTTACAGACAAAATAGCTCAACACGAGAGCCAACACAAACGCAATGACGTGAAATAAAACGTCACCATGTTTTAAAGAAGAGTGGCTTGATTAAGTGCTGGAAATAGCGGATGATGGGCACAGAACGGTAACAAAACTTAAAGACATTTACAGTCACACACAGGTGTATTGTGCAAACTTCATAGTGATGTATACTATGTGATAGCTATATAAGAATTCACATGTTCACGTTTTTTAAAAATATTTAGCTAACAGATCTCAGTTTAAATGCTTCAGTTTGTTTTCTATTCTATTCTATTCTATTCTATTCTATCAGTTTAAATGTTTCAGTTTGTTTTGATATTATATTATATTATGTTAGCAATATCTGCTTCATTTTTTCATATTATATTATATTATATTATATTATACACTGCTGTTCAAAAGTTTGGGATCAGTAAGATTTTTAATGGAGTATCTTATGCTTATCAAAGCTGTATTTATTTGATCAAAAATACTGAAAAAAAAAACAGTAACGTTGAAATATTATTGCAATTTCTAATATAGGTTTCCTATTTTAACATACTTTAAAATACAATTTATTCCTGTGAAGGAAAGCTGAATTTTCAGCATCATTACTCCAGCCTTCAGTGTCACATGATCCTTCAGAAATCATTCTAATATGCTGATTCATTATCAGTGTTGAAACTGCTGTGCTGCTTAATATTTTTTTGGAACCTGTGATACTTTTTTCTTTGATTCTTTGATGAATAAAAAGTTAAAAACAAAGCATTTATTCAAAATGCTGGCTAACAAGGTAATGCTTGAGTAATTACTGAAGGGTTAACTTGCTTTTCCACTTTAAAATAATGGTCCAGATCACTAGTAGTTCCTGCGGGCTGACAAGGTAATGCTTGAGTATTAGTGAGGGGTTAAATTGTTTAACTTAAAATAACTTGATCGCAATTTTAAAAAGAAGTTACTATGTCTATTTTTGAAGCAATTGATAGCAAAATTTTGGAAGAAATAGTACAGCACCTTAAATCGTAAATCTGCTACCTTGACACACTTCCCACATCTTTTTTCAAAAGTGTGTTTAACTGTTTAGAAGCAGATCTCTTAGAAGTGATGAACGCCTCACTTCTTTCTGGGATGTTTCCAAACTCCCTGAAAACTGCAGTTGTTAAGCCCCTCCTGAAAAAGAGCAACCTTGATAACAAAATATTGAGGAACGATAGACCAATATCAAATATTCCTTTTATATTCAAGATTATTGAAAATTAGATTTTTAATCAGCTGAACTACTATTTAAACTCAAATGGATACCTGGACAATTTTCAATCTGGTTTCCGACCGCATCATAGCACAGAGACAGCGCTCATAAAGATAATAAATGCTATTCGCTTAAATTCTGATTCTGGCAAAATATCAGTGCTGGTACTACTAGATCTCAGTGCTGCCTTTGACACTGTCAATCATAACATACTTGTAGAGAGACTGGAAAACTGGGTCGGGCTTTCTGGGATGGTTCACACTTGGTTCAGGTCATACTTAGAAGGGAGAGGTTATTATGTGAGTATAGGAGAGTACAAGTCTAAGTGGACGTCCATGACATGCGAAGTCCCACAAGGCTCAATTCTTGCACCGCTCTTGTTCTTTTTTTTT
>NW_015628507.1:49927-123481 GCF_001515625.1 Sinocyclocheilus rhinocerous
TTTATAAATCACTCAATGGCCTAGGACCTAAATACATTGCAGATATGCTCACTGAATATAAACCTAACAGACCACTCAGATCATTAGACCACTCTAATTATTGCCTCTCTGTCAAGTACGATGTAAATACATCTGCATATTTTTTATACAGCTGTATATATAGAGTAAATAATGCACAAATCTGCACATAAATCTTCTGTTCCAGATTCATACACATCAATATTATTTATTGCTAAGTCTTACTTGTTTAAATGTTTCTGTTCTCATGTCAGATATGTATGTATGTATGTATGTATGCATGCATGCATGTATGTACCAAGAGCTTCTTAAAAACAAACAAACACATAAATTCCTTGTGTGTTTGCGCACACTTGGCGAATAAAGCTAATTATCATTCTGATTAGGGTTGAGTCAGTTAGAAATACCAAGGGTTCACACAAAACAAGGGGAGTCCGCTTTTAGCTATTATGCCACCTGCAGTTGGAATCAGCTTCCAGAAGAGATCAGATGTGCTAAAACATTAGCCACATACTTGACTCTAGGGGTCAAACAACTAAAAATCAAGTCAAGAGTCTTGGTGTAATTCTGGAGTCAGACCTTAGTTTCAGTAGTCATGTCAAAGCAGTAACTAAATCAGCATAGAAGAGATCAGATGTGCTAAAACATTAGCCACATTTAAATCTAGACTCAAAACTCATTTTGTTTAGCTCTAAACTCACTGTTTAGCTGTGCATTTACTGATTGAGCACTGTGCTACGGCCGAACTGATTACACTGTATTTTATGTATAATCATTTTCTATTCTTAACTGTTTTAATTCATTTTAAATAAATTTTTAAATCATTTTAAACGTTTTTAAATTCCCTGTTTTTATTGTTGTGATTATTTTTTTATGATTATTTTACTTTCTTTTATGTAAACCACTTTGAATTACCATTGTGTATGAAATGTGCTATATAAATAAACTTGCCTTGCCTTGTTAACATGTTTTTCACTTTAAAATATTAGTAGTTCTTGCGGGCTGACAAGGTAATGCTTGAGGTAACGCACGAGTAATTACTGAAGGGTTAACTTGTTTTTCACTTTAAAATAATGGTCCAGATCATGAGTAGTTCCTGGCAACGCTTTAGTGAGGGGTTGGCATTAATAACACAAGTAATTTAATGTTAAAGTTTAAAGTTTTTAGACATTACTGTTGTGATTAGTATTTAATTGGTTGTTCTTTATTAATTGGTCAAGTAATTCTCAATGAAGATATTTTTATTTAGTAATTATTGAATACCTAATAAGGAACTACCTTTGTCCTAAATGTGCTATTACTTACTGCTTAGTTAATCTTGCCTCCATATTAGTTAGTATAGCATCAAGTTCAGTGTTAATGTAGTACTACATATTACTACCTGCATAGGACCATTATTCTGAAGTGTTACCAAGGTTTCAATCTAGCTACAGCTATAACTCCATAGCGTAACTTGACCGAAGTTGAACTACTCTCAATCATAAGCAGCTTCTACAAAATCATTAATAACACAAACACACACACATGAACACATATATATGAACAATATTATACAGTACACATACACACAGAGACACCATTACACTTTTATATAAAGATGAACTTGTAAATTGAATTTTCTGCTTGATTCCATGTGGATTGGGATGTGGATTCAGTGTTTCAGACTAAAAGCAGGTTGATGTCAAAAGTCATTCAGTGAGAATCGTGACATTGGAGGTGCTCTAGAAGTCAAACAGCTAAAACAGCTTCTTTTCCTCAAAACGCTCATACATATTTAACAAAGAGCCTGAATTTCACCAGCTTCACTTACACTGAACTCTGTTCATTTTTGTCCTATTGCTCCTTCCTTCCTTTCTTTTTTTGCTTATTCTTCCACACTCTTGCTCCATTTCACACTAGTTTCCCTGCTCGCTCTGTCAGCAGCCTTCTGGACCCACAATCCCTCACGGCCTGAAAGTGCTCAAGCATGATGGGTGCACAGGTGCTCTGTGATGTAGCCATCCATCCATCCATCCATCCTCTCTCTCTTTATATATCTCTTTCCCTTTTACATTTTTTTAATAAAACCCTATTTTTTCGCTCCTGTTTTATTTAGTCAGATGCCGTCACTCTGTTCACATTGCTGAAGTGTTTGAACTCGTTCACAAAGAGCAAAATTCTCTTTTTTAATGTTTTAGTTTGCAACATGCGCTTCTCGTTGCTCGACACACGGTTGAAGTGTTTTTAGCGCTGAGTTGAGTCGAAGACCCTTGAGGCAGATAATTTTCATTTTTCCTCAGATTCTGCACAAACACAGCTGAAGTTGCATGCTGATAGTCTGTCTTTGTCAAGGCGTCGGTGGGTTTGTCACAGCACAGCGCTGTAGATTGATCCCCCTCCTGTCAATGTGAAGTCAGTGAGGAACTGTTGCAATGTGCTGCTAAAAGCAAACAGATTTCTGCCGATGACAGAATGACACATCCAAACAAGAGAAAGAAAAGAGTTTCAAACCCATGGCTTGGGACAGGCAGAGATGGAGTTTGTTCATTCTTTCACAGTCTCAGTCACATATGTATATGTGTAGCATTTATATCAGGCAGTTTTCACACTTGTTTCGATTTCTTCCATCTCTTTTCACATTTTATTACTTGATTTGAACTTCAGTATGTTTGCGTCATCAATAGAAATGTCACAGTTAGCTGTTGTAGCATTGAGGCTCAGGAACAACTCAGGAGGAAAATATGCCCAAAATGGAAATTGTTGCATTACTCATTATTGTTTTACTACCAAAACGTAACACACACAGAATGACAATTGCATCAGTCTCCCGCAGAGGTTCAAGAGATGTGAAGAATGAGAGCTGCTGGCCAAAGGCAATTTCTGCAGAGACAAGCAGCAATGAATTCGACTACATTTGCATTTCCTGAAGGGAATTGCATGGTTTGCAAAGCAACAAAAGAATAGTGTTGATGTTTTAGGTAAGTTGAGGTTTAAGGCTTTAATTCTGTGTAAATTAACATGCATCTTGCATAGTGGTCGATTGTTATGGATTTTCATTTTGATGGCTGATGCTTTGCATTTATGCATTTGGCAGATTTGGCTTTTGTCCAAAGCAACTTCTTACACTGCAATCAAGTTACACATTTTATCAGTTCTTACTTTCCCTGCGAATTGAACCCATGATCTTGCACTACTGTTTGAGCTAGAGTACAGGAAGGATTCAGGATGGATGATGGCTGATATAAAGCAAATTTATATAATAATACATAATTTATATAATGTAAGGTTAAAGATAAAATGTATATTTATTTTACATAATATTTACTAAATTAGAAATAACATTATTTAAAATGTATTAATATGAACAATTTATGAAAAACATGTAAAATAAAGAGATTTATACTTCTTGAGATAGCAACCTCTTGATCCTGTAATCCACTTATCATTTACCAGACAAACAGAAAAACCTAAACAAATTAAATAAAAAATGATAATAAAAAGCCCCCCCCAAAAAAAATCTATATTCACTATATCTGTCAAACCGCTAGTTTTATGTTTATTCAGCTGAACACAAGAATCAACATACTAAATACAAAGTAAATCCAGCTATAAATGATTAAATATATGCAAAGAAAATTCACAATTCAGTATGCAACTATTAAAGTGACATCACTGTTGGTTACAATCTGAGAATAAAGTATAAAGACTGCAAAAAAACATGAAAACAGTTTTCACACAAGCTACGTGCACAGCGGGAGTGCAGCTGCATCAAATCCTGCTCACATCCCAGTCAATTAACCAAGATCTGTCCAGATCAAAGAGTCATCAGGTTTCCACAGTGTTCAGAGAGAAACAGCCAATGAGAGAGAGAGCCATACAAATCTGATTCAATTCAACTATCATCCAGAATTCACAGATACACAGTTCAAGCTGTGAACACTGTGAGAATCCCTCTGTAAAATAACCCCTAGTTTCCCATTTCTATCTCCAGCCCATACAGCCAAAGCAAGCGTAAATCTCCAGCTAGCTGATCAGATGAAGATGGTGGCTGATCAGTATTCACTTCACTCTCATTGTGCTGCAGATCCTCTGCTGACTGTGTGTCTGCCTCCAAATGAATGTGCTTGTGTTTTAGGCCACAGAGTCGCTGTGGACCTGACGCGAATTACACGCAGTGATCGGTACATTCAGATTCCCAAAGAGACACAGATCCAACAGGGAACAGCAACAATATTTAACAGAAACATCACATAAACTCACTGAGTGTGTTTGAATGCGTCTTTATCCTAATGACACTCATCAGGTTCAAGAATTCAACAATAAGGTGTTTATTCAAGTCTGAAACGCCTCTCGCCCGACCCGCGTTAACAAATTACAGCATCTGCCAATACCATCGACCGTCTGGAGCGTCTGCCGTATGAACGCTGTAAACAAAAGACCAATTGCCTTATTGAGCGCGAGAATACGAGGAAAAGAAAAAGAACGTGTCATAAATGGAGGATATTGATTGGTTGGTTTGTTTATCATGCATTTGTTTTGCTGCAGGAAAGTCTGAGAGTGAAGATCAGATGTTTCTCACTGTGTGTGTTTATGTGTCTAGATTTGATATTACAGAGTATTTTTTAGAAGCCTTGGTGTTTTTGTGTTTTGAAAGTTTTGTGTTTTGAAACCTTAAGAGCTGCTCCAAGAGAAAATGTCCATCACATTACTGCACTGGTGTTCACCTCTGAATTCTTCTACAAACTTTTTTGTTCACTTGCCTTCAAACCCAGTGAAACGCAGAAGTCCCTGATTGGCCGAAGCCTTTATGCACCCTGATAATGTGAGTGTGTTTGCGCTTCAGTCTTTATCTAATGCTGGCTGTTTCTTTTCATGTGCTTTTGAATGTCGCCCAAAAAAACAGAACAAAGGCACCAAAGTCTGAAACTCGCCATTAGAAATTTGCCAAGAAACATTAATGAAAGAGCTTCACGAAAACAGCTCAAGACCTTTTTCTTTATATCTCACTTTAAATTAGCCTCTAATGGCCATTTTTCTGCACTGACTTTGTAAAAATATGGTTTATTTTTCCTCTTTTTCTGTCAATCTGGATTTTACTTGTAAGGTTATTTTTGGTAAATTGTTTATTTTCCTTATTTGCCATAAGAATTTCTATTCTGGATGTATATTTTGTGGTGTAAATGTGAACTTTGCAGCATACAAGATGAAATCCATCTCTTTGTGATAAATAATTTAATCTGGAGTGTCAAATGCACCTCATACACACAAGACTCTCATACTTGACCACGGACTGAGATTTCTGGGATTTCAGTCCTGTCCATCTGAGAGACAAACCCCACTGCATTTCGAAAAGGATGAACACAAGAACTGTGTGTTTACTGGTAGGTCTTCGGCTTCTCGTGTGAATAAAAAACCTTTATCAAGGGTCTTTTTCAACCAGTACTATGCTGCTGGCTCTCTGTAAGAACATCAAGTCCAATTTTGTTTCATCAGATGTTACATGAAAACTCTCTGAAATGAGATTATCAAAGGCAATTTACAATATAACAAGGTTTGTAAATAAAATGAAAAGCGGGTGAATGAGATCTTGAATTTAAGCCATTAAAATCTCTAGATGATGACTGGGCAACCAACTGTCAACATAAACGGAATTATATTGCTTCAATTTTCCAAGCATATTGTTCCATTTTTTAAAAGTAAATAAATTAATAGCAAATATGCTTCAGTCTACCATCATGTTCAGATTCAGTCATTTTTACTTATTCTTTTATATCTAAAGTTAAATGTCCAGTTTACTGCCCCTTAGTGGACGCGACATTATGGGTTTGAGTAAAAATGCTGAGTGAACTCATTGTCATGCTTTACTGTATCTGGACAGACAGATAACTGGACGACACAACAGTATGTTCACTGTAGTTTTGGGCCATTTTGTCCTCGTCTGATCTGTTGAGATTTATTCAAGAAGTGTCCATGTGGAAAACTGAGGAGCACAATTTAAAGGATTTCTGCCAGCTGGCATTTCTGAAACCTACTGAGATTTTAGTTGTGATTAAATCAGGATGCTGCTGAGTTTACATTCAAATACAGTTTAGTGAAGTTTGCTCTCGGCTTTTACTTTCTGCTTTCACTGCAGCGCTGAATGTATCAGTTTGACAGTGTCTGTCAGGAAAGGCATCTCTGTGCTGTATTTTTCTTTTCATTCTATTTTTAACTTTGTGACATTTCTGAAAGACATGACAAAACACGGAAACCAGAGCCCAATGACTGACCGCTCCGAAAAATGCTGGAAAATGACAGCTCTTGAGTGGCAGAGGTCACATCACAACTTCCCCTGAGATTGTACTGTAGATCTGTAGAAGAAAACAGACCAACACTGGCTAGTTCAGTTGAGAGAGTGACTGAATTTAATGAAGAAAAATCAGAAATCAACAGCTCATGTACGACCAAAACTCACCGGCCTACTGGGAATTTCCCCAAACTTCCTTGTTTATAATTTGAGAGAGAGAGCAGGATAGAGTTAAAGGAAAGAAATAGGAAAATGTTTTTCTCACTTTTTTTATCTTTGACATGAAAAAGTGAGAAAGTGACAGTTTAAGTTCACGATCAAACAGTTTCAGGAAAGGGAGGAAAAGTTTGTTGCGGAGAGAGGAGGGTCTCTGCACTCATGATGTCAGCTCAACACACACACACACACACACACACAGGTTTGTTTTTGTGAAAAGTGGGGACATCCCATAGGCGTAATGGTTTTTCTACTGTACAGACCGTATATTCTATTGCCCTACACCAACCCTACCCCTAAACCTACCCCTCACAGGAAACTTTGTGCTATTTCAGATTTTCAATACACTCCATTCTGTGTGATTTATATGCGTTTTGAAAAGTGGGGACATAGGGTAATGTCCTGAAAAGTCACCTTCTCCTTGTAATACCTATGTCATACCCTTGTCATTATACAAATTTATGTCCTCATTTGTCACAAAAACGTGTGCACACACACACACACACACACACACACACAACATGACACTGTGTGTGTGTGAGGACAGTATTGAAGCTTCTGCTTCATGGTCGGTAGTTTTTTTCCCACAGTGGAATGTATAAAATCTTCTTCCACATGAACAAAATCAAAACAAAGTGAAGATTTCTGTATCTTTGAGACACTTCAAATACAGTGAGAATCTCCACTGGTAGATTTAGACATTCTACACATTTGACAACTGAACTTCTACAGAAAAAAGACACTTCTAATGTTTCTGAACCTCTAAGACATCTACAATAGCAATATATATACATCTACAATAGCATTTTCCAGGAGTGTGATATTCTAGTGATAAGAGAATAACAACTGTTTCACCGTTTGTATCACTCCACTTGCAGTATTTCTCACAGCGAGTGTCATAGCGTACGCCCAAATCCATTTTAGTCAAGAATGTAGTTGTCTAGACTTAAAATATGCATTTTGTTAATAAAGATAATGTCTATTTGAAAATTTGCTTTGATGTTTTTGAAGATGAGAGCTCCAGGGCGTCAACAACTGTTCTGCGCTCATGAACCCACTGAGAGCAGCCTCAAGTCGCCCAGATCTTCTGGAATTTGCTGCTGGCTCTGATTTTTCTATAGTGGTTAAACATGAGATATAATTTGTTTTGGGTAAATCCAACAGGGAGTTTTTGGTCTCATTAATCTATTATTTGTTCCAGAGCAAACAGTTTAGGGAAAAGTCTGATAACGTTATATTTTATATAAATTTAATCCTGTATATCGAGCACTTTCTTTGTACTTTTGATTGAATTGCCTCGCAACTTTTATGATGGCTCTGTTTTTTTTTATATTATCATTCAAAAAAATAATATTTTATATCAATAACAGTAGTATTTAATAATAGTATTTAATATTGAGAAACTGTGTTTGTGTGTGTGAAATGATGCTGCCTTTAGTTAAATTATTTCACCATTAGATGGCGACAAGAGACTGTTTTTATGATTAAGTCAACAATATAACGACTTTTATATTGAAAGAGACTGAAACAGGGTTGTAAACAACTAAGTTATTTTTACTTTCAAAAACACCTTGTAAGATGCAGGCAACAAATGCACGGAGCAGCGCTGTCATCAGAAATCACAATCAACAGATGAAAAGACAGTATGAAAAGATTCAGAAAATATCAGAATTTCCTCAGCGGACATTCAAACAAATGTTTTATTGTGAATATGAGACTGAGCTGAAGAATGAATGCTGTATCAGATGCAGGTATGTTAATCACACTCGCTCAGTCCATCTCTCTCTCATAATACTCTACATAATACAGTGAGCTTTTAATACAGTAATACTAGGGCTGGGCGATATGGCAAAAAATTAAAATCCCGATTTTTTTCAGAACGTTTCTCGTTTTTTTTTTACGATTTTTACTAGTCAACTTGAAAATTTATCTACAACATGATTCAAGTAACTTGTTCTTTATTAACCCTCTAGTTAAAGAAAATTCTATTCCAAGTGCACAACACATGAAGTCGTCAACATGATGTAAATGTTAAACAAATCACTTGTTAAATATCTTTGCAGAAAAAATGCATGAACTACAACTACATCTTGTACAGACTTGTCTTATACATATTATATGTTCATAAATAATACAAAGAAAATGCTTTAAAAATTCTCAAAAGTCAAGGTAATTCAAATTCAAAATGACTGAAGGTATAACACCAGTAGACTATTATTAACTATAAATGTTATGTAAACATGGATGCGTTTGACTGTTGTGGCATTTCAAAAACGTGGTGCTTAAGTTAAAAGAAGTCCATTCCCATCTTCTTGCATGTTTTTCCTATTCCACTGCCCTTTGTATGGGATGATATTAGACTCAAAATGATTAATAGATGCACACACCCTCTGCCCGTAGAAATACAATAAAGATGTTCTATTGAACTTGTTCTAACTTTACTTGTCTTAAGACACAGAATAGCTTATATTAATTTTGCCAAACAAGAACTTCGTGATGGTACCTTGTTTTTTTTCTGTAATTCAATGGCACGTTGTCAGTTATTCCTTCCTTGTATTATTATTATTATTATTATTATTATTAGCCTATTATTATTATTATTATTATCATTGAAGGGCTATTATAGTTGCTCATTTAAGCCATTAGTAATCACACGTTTATATTCAATTAATTAAACTATTAAATTAACTTAAACTATACTATATTAAACCAATGAGCCTTTTATAGCCTAGGCTATATCCTATATGCCTACCGCGCTCAAGTGGACACATAAGCTTGCTGGCTAAAGGAATGACAATGAATGTCTAGGGAAAAACTAGACATTCTTATTACTAAACTGCTTTCTGAGTCAGTGTCGGTTGCAAAGATGAAGTTGACAATGCTGATTCGCCATCTCTGCAACATGAGAGAAATGCACCTTTCATACGACTTACAGTAGCCTATATAATGAGAGAGTGTTTGTTTTCGTAGTAGTAGACATTTCAAGCTTTCTAAAGATAAGCTATATTTCTCATGTCTTTGAGGTAAGATATCCTGAGGTGGTCTTCATTTTTGTTCCGCGCTCCAGTTCAGAAAGCGCAGCCTGTTTTCTTTATTTTACAAAAGCACTAAGTTTTGATATTGATATTGTAATTGATATTGTAAGTGTACACAAATAAAACCCTTTACAGTTTCGAATGATCTGTATTACCAAAAATGACGGCGTATTTTATTTCCGCTGTTCGATCGCGCCGGCACCTCACGCACTGCATTGCAAACTCTGCAGCCTGTTCATTATCAGAATAAAATACAGTCAATCAAACATACAGATACACTATAGAATCTAGATAGTGGTTAATTAAATAGCCCGTAGTACAATCCGTGCCGTTCAGCCTGAGCTCGGGCCAAGCACATATTCGCTCATGCGAAGACTCATGTGAAAAAAAGCTCATGGTTTACATAATCAATAATAGTTTGTAGCATTCAAATTCAAATAGCCAGCATTGTGAATATGGAAACATTTGGATTCATGCTGAATGAGAGAGTAAGAAAGAGGATTATAGAGCCAAACAATTAAAAAAAAAAACATCTCCAGAATAAAGTCATTATAATGTGAGATTAAACTCATTAAATATCCAGAAAAATCTTGAAATAAAATTATGAGAATAAAAATTACTGTATTGGCCCGAATATAAGACGACCCCCCTTTTTCCAGATGTACCTTTTGGAAAAAGGCTTTTTAAAAACCAAATCTTGTTTTTTCTCAGTAAAACACATTTTGTCTTCAATATTTTCATATTGCATATTTTTCCTATTTTAATTTTTGTTTTGAAAGTATGGTAAAAACTGGTAAAATGTACCAACAATCACATTTAAAAAAAATACCCTTTTTGATATACCATAAAAAAAAAAAAAAACAGGTAGCCCATCTGAATTAGGACATTTAGGCTATCCATCTAATAGTAGCCTACCAAAATCTTATTAACAGTAGAAGTTAAATCTTACTGTAGTCTTCAAATCTCGGTACTGTCTTACGTTTTAAAATCACAAAGGGAGTTTGGTCCCATCAGGCTAACGTGACAGTCACGACTCATGCAGCTGTAAGGTTTTCTTTTTCTTTTGTTTTTACTCACGATCTTTACAACACGCATTACATTACGTATTTCATGGCACACTCGTTTTATGCGTATTTGGCGCCACCTATTGTTGTGGGTGTATTATTGACATGTCAAAGTCTAGACCCTGAATATAAGACGACCGTATATTCCGAGAATAAAGCCGTTGTATTTCGAGAAAAACTGGCTATTTACTTTAGGATCATTGATGGTTGTGTACGCCTCCATCCACAGAACGAAACGACTGTAACCATGGCAATGCCGTATGGGTTTTAGATTAGGGCAGCGACTATTTGCACTAAGTGAAAATAGCAATATATGCTGTTTACACTATTATAAGTGCAAATATCCATAGATGCTTTACTCTAAGTAAAAATAGTGATATATTCTATTTACACTAACAACAGCAGTATTTTTAGAGATTTCCTGTTTACACTAAGTGAAAATAGCCATTTTATACACGTTATGTAAAAGTAGCAGATCTTTGCAATAAGTGTAAATAGTAATTAGTTGCTATTTATAGGCTACTTATAAACAGATGGCGAATCAGCATCATCAACTTCATCTTTGCAGCCGACACTGACTCAGAAAACAGTTTAGTAATAAGTAAATAAAATATATTCTAGCTATTTTTTCCCTAGACATTCATTTTCATTCCTTTAGCCTGCAAGCTTATGCGTCCACTTGAGCGCGGTAGGCCTATAGGCTATAGCCTATAAAAGGCTCATTGGTTTAATATAGTATAGTTTAAGTTAATTTAATAGTTTAATTAATTGAATATAAACATGCGATTACTAATGGCTTAAATGAGCGACTATAATAGCCCTTTAATAACAATAATAATAATAATAATAGGATAATAATAATAATAATACAAGGAAGGAAGGAATAACTGACAACGTGCCATTGAATTACAGAAGAAAAAAAAACAAGGTACCATCATTGTGGCTCAGCTGCATGTGGATCGCGAGCTGTGTGTGTGGATTGGGCAAGGCTAAAAGGATGAAATGAATCAAATAGAATTCACTCAGAAGAGATGTAATGAATGCACGCGCGTCGCTTGATCCACAAATGCACATTTTAATCACTACATTCACAAATTATGATACTTTAATACAAACTATAGCATTTGTATTCACAAATATGTCTCTATTTGAACAAAATGCTGCACATTAATGTAATTCTTAACTCTGCAGACACCGGTTGAAAAGCATTTGCTACAGTGAAGTGACGCACATTTGTGAATTTTTTAAATCGTGCACATGTTAATGAATTGCGCTGTGCCTTGTTCATTGGTAGTTGTCGTGAAATGCTGCAAACTGCGAAAATGAAGTCTCAAAATCCAAATGAACCAAACAAGATGTCAATAAATGTACACGTGTCACTTGATCCACAAATGCACAGATTCCTTTTTGCATGAGAAATTTATGATATATTAATGCAGAACAGAAAATTTTTATTTGCAAACATGTCTGTATTTGTTCAAATCACTGCACATTCATTTAATCCCGAATTCCACAGACTCAAATTGAAAAGCATTTGTTTGTGGTTAGTAAGATACATGCATAAAATTTATGCAGTACATGGATAATTGTGCGTGCATCTATTAATCATTTTGAGTCTAATATCATCCCATACCCTTGTTGCCTCTTTGTCAACACAAAAGCACATTCTGTGTGAATGGCACCTAGCGATATGAACGCGTCACACGTGAGTGGTTAAAGGGATATTTCACCCAAAAATGAAAATTCTGTCATTATTCACTCACCCTCATGTCGTTCCAAACCTGTAAGACCTTCGTTCATCTTTGAAACACAAATTAAGATACTTTTGATGAATACAGAGAGCTCTCTGACCCTCCCATAGACAGCAAGGATCCTAACATGATCAAGGTCCAGAAACTCAGCAAGGACATCGTTAAAATAATCAATTTGACATCAGTAATTCAACTGTAATTTTACGAAGCTAGGAGAATACTTTTTTGTGCGCAAAGAAAACAAAAAAAATAACAACTTTATTCAGCAATTCGTCTCCTCCGCGTCATCCTATGGCGCCATTTTGGAGAGTATCACATACGTGAACAACATATGCTGTTCTGTGTCAGCAGCACCATACGCGGATAAATTGCTTACGTTGTTTACACTTTGATCTGAACGTAAGCAACATATCCACGTACATACGTTGCATACGTTGTTTAGGTATGTGATACTCTCCAAAATAGCACTATAGGGTGACGCTGAGGAGACGAATTGTTGAATAAAGTCATTATTTTTGTTTTCTTTGCACACAAAAAGTATTATTGTAGCTTCGTAAAATTATGGTTGAACCACTGATGTCACATGGATTATTTTAACGATGTCCTTGCTAAGTGTCTGGACCTTGATCATGTTAGGATCCTTGCTGTCTATGGGAGGGTCAGAGAGCTCTCGGAATTCATCAAAAATATCTTAATTTGTGTTCCGAAGATGAACGAAGGTCTTACAGGTTTGGAACGACATGAGGGTGAGTAATTAATGACAGAATTTTCATTTTTGGGTGAACTATCCCTTTAATCACGTTCGCCGACATGCGGTTGGATCATTATTTTCTCTTTACTGCTATCATTGGCATATTGTCAAAGTGTTTAATTCTAACGTTTGGTAATATTTCTATTCAAAATCATGATTCCTCGATTTCAAAAAAATAAAATTGTGGCAAAACATTAAATTCAAATGAATCTATAAAATCGGAAAAATCGCCCAGCCCTAAGTAATACAATAAGCTTTTAATGAAGCAACTCAACGTTCCTTCGTTATTAGTTCTAAAGTGACGTTTTCGAATTAGAAACAGAGACTTGGGCTCAGCTGTTAAACTGCCAACTTGAGATTTCAGTCCGTGGCAGAAGGAAGCAGTTCCGCACAAAAGAGGGTCTTTAAATACACTCCATTGTTGTTCTTATGAGGCCCGTGGCCTTGTGCCTACAGCTGAATCACAGCCATGCCAATTCACAGCCATAACGTAAAATTGTCTCAAAGCTAAATTACGACATTGTAAGTGGACATACAAGTTCTAAGTGCTGAAAATGTCCTCTTAAATATTTTACATGATAAAGCAAAATCTAAGAGCTGGTCACTAGGAAAAATCTTGTTTTTCAATATTAAAAACATTCAAAATATTAGTATTTTTGATTTATGCATTTAAAATAGTGTTCACTTTAATGAGAAAAAGACACTTTAATCTCTGTAGTTCAGCTCTCATAGTCGAGTGTTCATTGGTACCGAAGTGTTTTGGGTTTGAGAGTCTCTATAATGATGGATCTGATCTCAGACCTGCTCTTGACTGGAGAAGCACCAGCAGACATTAGACTCAATGGCTGTTGACGCTCACGCTGTGTAGGTTACATGGCCAACATCTCACTTGACTTTCAGCAGGATTAAATGTGAAGTTGAATCAGCAATAATTCTCAGAAACAAGTCTGACCTGGTTTCTCCTGAATAAATAAGCCGTATTATATGCTGCTGTAGTTGTTGTGTGTTGTTTCCTCTAATATCAGCCCTGACATTTAGACAAAGGTCAACAGTGAGGTTAGGGTGGAAACTGTGGAGGGAGCCACTAGTTACCCACTGAGTGCTAATGAGGTGTAGCTATGTGTTGATTTGGCCGAGTGCCAAAACTTTAGGGTGTTGAAATCCCCGGAAATCTCCTCTTACACTCAAAACAAACATGAGAGTGTTACTGGGTTTAATAGTGCTGTTTGCTAAGCTACTACAAACAGTAGCAATATGCTAACAAACTCTCAAAACAGTTTAGCAAACACATAGCAAAATATTAGCAACCACCTATCACCCACTCAAAACACCTTAGCAAAAGCATGTAGTAATGCTTTATAGTATCTATTCACAGCATATTAGCATCATAGCATCACATTTTACTCAAGCAAACATCACTCATTTTTATTGAAAATGGAAAGTTCACAGGTCTCTAGTCTGGGAATGATACGGCTGATAAATGAAAAAAGGGTTATGAAAATGCGCAGGACGTTACGTTAGATGACTAACACACAGCTCTATCACTGTGAGAAGACAAATCCTTACAGAAAATTAAGAATGAAAACTTAAAACTTTAACAAACATTTATTTATTTAAACTCGCTGACATAAATGAAATATGAAATGATTTTAAGAAGCTTCAACTAACATTAATATTCCAAGTTTCAATATATAAAATTAGATTTCTTTTGGAGAAAACTACCAAAAAAACTAGCAACAAATTCCACAAAAACACTTTCATTTTACAGCTCCACACTCTTATTTCTCATCAACATTGTCTCTTTTGCATCTACATTTAGGTCTCCTAATGGATTTTCTGAGACTAGCCTAATTAAAACATAGCTAAGTACTTCATTAAGACTCAAGCTATGAACGAGCAACTCTGAGCTATAAAATTTTATTATACTATTGCTTTAGACTGATCCCAAACCATTTACAGAAATCTAATCTCGAGTATTAAAGCTGTCAAATAGTTTATTGGAGGTCAGTATTATTGAACACTTTCCAGTAATGCAGTCGTCTTGTTGAATGGAGGAAAGGATAGTTTGAAATAACAGAGGGAAGAAGTCGTTAGTGAATGTGTGAGACGAGCACAGAGCGTCATGGAGAGGTGGAGTGAACTGTGTGATAATGAGACGAGCGGAGAGCATCTGTTTGAGCCTCTCTGGAGGCTTTTCTCCTCAGGCACCACTGCAGCTCCATGAAGGGCTGCTCTCTTCTGCCCCGCTGCCTGTGTTAAGCGCTCAGATGTGAGAGCAGACCGCAGGGCGTCAGGGGTGCTGTGGACCGAGAACGAGTGTCTACACTTTACCATGAACACACTTACAGAGACTCAAATTCATCCCTCTCTCCTCATATTCAGCCTCATGTGCTCCTGAGCTTAATAAAGGTCAGTGTTAAATGAGGGTCGACATTCTGCTGTTCATTATTTCAGACCATTTCAAAAGATCATCTGTGATTTTTGTTGGTTTCTGTGAAGTTTGAGTGTCTCTGAAGACAAAGAAACTGACAAGCAAGAGTCATGACCCTGTATTGACTTCTCTACGCTGCATTGGGAGATAAAATTCAGTGCTGTTTGAACTAGGTACAGAAAGTAGGAATAAAAAAGACAGACGGCAAGATTTTAAAAACGCCAATAAAATGTGAGGAATATGGAGTTCAGGTGAATGTATGAAGCACGAACCTAGATCAACACACCTAAACCTCATCAGGAAATCACAGCATGTCATTAATACAAGAAGAAGCCACAAGAGCACATACTTCACTTGTTTGAAATAAAAACGATAATTATAGGTGTGATGCAATTTATTCAACAGTGTGATTCAGTCAAACAGCTTCGTACTGAGCTGAAACATGTGGCCCAAATAGGCAACAAAACTGCACCAATTAGAACAAACTGCAAACTGAGTCTCCACATGCAGAGACGTCTAAAGAAAAACCAATGCAAATTGGGAAGATAATTCTGATAACTGACATCCAGATGAGAGACTTTATGGTCTGGAAACATTTTCACATCAGGACTTCATGATCCAGCTCAGTAGAAAACACTAGAAACAGAACACCTCAACATTAAAAGTCTTTTTGATCAGCTGCTGATGAAACTCTCTGAACCTGCTCTAAATGCAGACCGGATTCACACCAGCACCACTGACGAATAAAGCACAAATCTGTGTCCTAACAAAGTGTGATAGTAATTTACAGCATCTGCTCACAACACAGTCACAGCCAATCAAAACAAATGTGCTGTTTAATATGCTTGAACAGCCTCCTGAATCCTGACTTAGCCGGGACTCAAACTGGGGACCTTCCTGCTGTGAGGCGACAGTGCTACTCACTTGTTATTCCATGTCTGAATTCTAGATTCATTGACAGTTCAGTAAACAATCATTAACAGACGAACAAAGGTTAAGGATAAAATAAACAAAATGATGAAGAAATAAATAATGATGAAACAAAACACGCCAATCTTCCAGTCTTCTGTCTTTATTTCTCTTTTACTCTGCAAAAGGACAGAGTTAGAAAGTAAAACTGCCATCACACACACACTGTACTGGAAAGGTACTGTATTGCCCACATGCAATTTAATGAACTGTTAATGAATTTAGAATTCATACACTCAATAAAAATTTGTCTGTAAATATAAATGCCTGTCAATGCTATTAGCCTATAGATAGTAAACATGTTATAATAAACTATAAGCATGATGTTAAGATCACTTAAAAACGTATGAATTTACTTGCATTTGAACTACTGATAGTATTCTTCAAAATGTTCTTTCATAAACTAAAAAAATGCATTAGAAGTATAAGTAAATTAACAATATAAGTTCTCTTGTAGTATAGTTGCAATGCTAAAGAAAAAGTTAGATATAACTGTAATCAATGTTTACTACTGTTACACTTAAAAGTAAACTTTTATCAACTAAAAATCAGTATACTATACAAGAAGTATTGAAATAGAGGGTGTATAAGTACTAGTGTCACTAGTAAGTATCACTAGTGCACTGATATTAGTACACTTTGAATATAATATACTTCAACTGTACTTCATGTTAATGAAGTAAGTTAAGTACAGAAAATGTAAGTTAATGAGATGTAAAACATATACCTCAAAGAAGCCAATATTTGTGGAAAACGTATTCAATAGTCTACTCTATCAAAAGAGTAAACACAACTACAAGCCAAGTATACTTAGGGCACTTACTGTATATCTTGATAAAAAGATTAAGTACAAGTATAAGCCAAATATACTTGTGCTTTCTGTATACTTGCTAGTACAAGTCAAGTACATGCAAGCATAATTTTGTTACGTATATTTCTGATTAGTGCCTAAAAAGTTGACTGAATTCTCCTATTTTTAGTTCGAAAGAAGTACACTAACAACTGCGTTGTAAAAGCTGACAAATTGTCCTGTTGAGAACGCTCAAAAAACATGACAAGTGTTTCAGTTTAATCAGAAATACTAAACAAAAATTCTGTTCAAGCACAGACTTGAGAATCACAATTGAAAGCTGGATGTTGAAAAATGCAGGCACAGAAAGTTCTGGAAAATCAAAGGATGGATCTGTGGGAATTGCACTACAAGACAGAATTGAAACATTTAAATGTCAAATAACAAGAGAAACACTTCACACACACAGTATACTTCTGTACATCTATTTCCTAATTGGTTTAATCCTTTGATGAATTTTCTGTCGATACTAATCCTGTAAGACTGTTGAAGGTGAAAGTAGATGTATATGATGATAGAGTGTGTGAAACTGAACAGCTGCTCTGTCAGACCTTCATCACATCACATCAGTTTAATATGCTAAACAGACTCACTCTTAAAGAGTCCAGCACTGAAGTCAGGCCAGTTTAACTCTTATTTGAGCTATTAAACAGAAGAAACAAGACAGAGCTTATAGCATTAACAGCTGAAGTGTGTAAAGCCTAAAGTGTTGCACTCGCTAATGCTGGATTGAACATTTACCACAGCTGTTTCTGGGCTGTTGAGAACTTTTTAGCTGCTTTAATGGGAGTGATGCTATTCTGTCGGCCATGACTTACTGTAAGATTTATTCCTAAACAAAAGTCTAATGTTGAGTCTTAGACATTCTAACGATACAAAGTTTGTCAAAAATTTTATAAGGATATTATGGCTATATGGTGCAGTGAATCTAAAAACACTAGCAATCATATATTTTATGATTCCTCACTGAACTTCAGTTTCTCACAGTGTATTTTTAGTGCATTGAGGGTGAATAAGCAGGTTGCTAATGAATAACCCTCAAAACCCATTACACACAATAAAAGAACTAGCACTGCACATGTTCATGGACAATTACTTCAAACACAGATGCCTTGATGGTCATTAAGTGTAGTAATCTAATGAAGAAACTTCATTCAGTGGTTTGTGGTTCAGCGTTTGTTCCTATCAGAGCTCTGTTTCCTCTTGAGACAAATACTATGTAATAGTGAGGAGTTTTTATTGATCTGAACAAACCCTAAGTATTAAATTGAAATGTGTATCTCATTTTAAAACATCTGTACATACAGTAAATGATGCCTCAATATTTAGAGACCAGAATAAAGACTAAAGAGTTGAATAAAGAATAAAGAGTTGGACCAGTAAACAACCAACAACCTAACAACCATCCACAACACATACAGTGCATCCGGAAATTATTCACAGCGCTTAACTTTTTCCACATTTTGTTGTTACAGCCTTGTTCCAAAATGGATTCAATTAATTATTTTCCTCAAAATTCTACAAATAATACCCCATAATGACAACGAAGCAACGAAACAACAACAAAAAAATCACATGCACATAAGTACACAGTCAAAATTGAGCTCAGGTGCATCCCGTTTCCACTGATTATCCTTGAGATGTTTCTACAACAAATTTAGTTGATTGGATATGATTTGGAAAGGCACACACCTGTCTATACAAGGTCCCACAGTTAACAGTGCATGTCAGAGCACAGACCAAGCCATGAAGTCCAAGCAATTGTCTGTAGACCTCAGAGACAGGATTGTATGGAGGCACAGATCTAGGGAAGGGTACAACCAGGACTTTTCCTAGAGCTGGCCTCCTGGCCAAACTGAGCAATTGATGGAGAAGGGCTTTGGTTAGAGTGGTGACCAAGAAGCTGATGGCCACTCTAGTTGAGCTCCATGATCATATATGCAGATGGGAGAGACCTACAGAAGGACAAACATCACTGAAACACTCCACCGATCTGGGCTTTATGACGGTGTGGCCAAACTCAATCCTCTCCTCAGTGAAGACACGAGAAAAAATACAAAAAAAAAGGCACCTAAATGACCCTCAGACTCCGAGAAACAAGATTCTCTGGTCTGATGAATCTAATTTCTAAGCATCATGTTTGAAGGAAACCAAGCACTGCTCATCACCTGCAGAGTACCATCCCAAAAGTAAAGTGTGCTGGTAGAAGCATCATGCTGTGGGGCTGTTTTTCACCGGCAGGGACTGAGGGACGCATCAGAGTAGAAGAAAAGCTCAATGCACCAAAATATAGAGATAGCCCAAATGAAAACCCAGTCCAGAGCATTCAGAACCTCAGACTGAGCAGAAGGTTCACCTTCCAACAGGACAATGACTCTAAGCACACAGCAAGAGTGGCTTATAGACAACTGTGTGAATGTCCTTGAGTGGCCCAGCCACAGCCTGGGATTGAACCCAATCAAATATTTCTGGAGAAACCTGAAAATGTGCGTCTGCCCCCATCCAACCTGACAGAGCTTGAGAGGTGAAGAGGCGAGGAGAAGAATGGTAGATAATTCCCAAATGCTGATGATCAAAGCTTGTCGCATCATACCCGAAAATATTTGAGGCTGTAATTGGTGCCAAAGGTGCTTCAACAAAGTATTGAGCAAAGGCTGTGAATACTTAAGTACATGTGATTTATTAATTTTTTTCGTTTTTTTTTTTTTTTTTTATATAAATTTGCAAAGATTTCAAATAAACTTCTTTCATGTTGTCATTATGGGGTATTGTTTGTAGAATTTTGAGGAAAATAATGCATTTAATCAATTTTGGAATAAGGCTGTAACATAACAAAATGTGGAAAAAGTGAAGCGCTGTGAATACTTTCCGGATGCACTGTATTAACCATGTGGCAACATGCTAAAAATCACTGAGATAGGAAACTATTGAGGACACACAGACAGATGAACAGACAGACAGATAGATAGCTAAAATTGAAGGAAACACCTAGAAGAGCAAAATGTAGAGATATTCTTTTCTATTCTGCTGCTGTGTCTAGCTGATCTTTATGAAGTGAACGTTAGGTGCGTCTGTGCTGAATGAGAGCAGGTGTGCGCTGAAAGACTGAACCCTGCTGTAAGAAAAGCTTCACGTTCACTTCCTCCTGCATTCTTCTGCCATACTTCCTGTGTCGCCCCAGGACCGCTTGCCCTAAAACAGCCTCAAAGAGCAGCGCAGGTAATGCAGACCTCTAGATAGACCTCAATGCTCAGAACTAGACCTCAGGCTGGTTTGTGCTCAACAGAAGAAAGAAGCTCATACAGGTTTGAAACAACTTGTTTGAAATCAACTTCACTCTAAAGTAAATTATGACAGAATAATTTTTAGAAGAATAGGAAACGATCCTATTAATATACAGTGGTGTGGATTGTGATTTTAGACCAATGAGATTTCACTGTGGGTGGGGCTAAAGCAATAGAATGTCCAATGTTGAAGCTGGAGTCTTTTCTAGTCATGCAGAGTATGATCATTAGAGATCTATGTATATAGTGCAGTGAATAATAATAATAAAAAAGTCTAGAAAGCATAAGGTGATGTTAGCAATAGCATTATTATATTTCAGTTTAATGAGCTTTAAGCTTTAATTTTTATGGTCATAATTCCTCACTGAACTTGTCTGTACTGCAGCAGCTGTTTGAGATTAAGTATACCAGGGTAAACAGATTCATGTATCTTTCCATTTCTCACAGTGTATTTTTAGTGCGTTGAGGGTGAATAAGCAGGTTGCTAATGAACGGCCCTTACATGCCCTCACACACAGAACTAGCATCAAAAGAACTAGCACTGCGCATATTCATGGACAACTACTTCAAACACAGATGCCTTGATGGTCATTAAGTGTATTAATTTAATGAAGAAACTTCATTAAGTGTTTTCAGTGGTTTGGGGCTCAACGTTTCTTCCTATCAGAGCTCTGTTTCCTCTGAGACAAATACTGTGTAATCATAGTCATAGAGTCATAACAACATCAGGCGATGTGTGTCCAATAACTACAGTATATAATAATGTTATTGTCACTGTTTCTGGGCTCATGAGATCAACTTTTAACTGCTTTAATACAAGGGATTCTATATGAGTGATGCTATTCTGTTACTATAAGATTTATTCCTAAACAAAAGTCTAATGTTGAAGCTGGAGTCTTTTCTAGTCATGCAGAGTATAATCATTAGAAATCTATGTGTATATAGTGCAGTGAATAAAATTAAAAAAAAAAAAAAGTCTAGCAAGCATAAGGGGAAGTTAGCAATAGCATTATTATATTTCAGTTTAATGAGCTTTAAGCTTTAATTTTTATGGTCATAATTCCTCACTGAACTTGTCTGTACTGCAGCAGCTGTTTGAGATTAAGTATACCAGGGTAAACAGATTCATGTATCTTTCCATTTCTCACAGTGTATTTTTAGTGCGTTGAGGGTGAATAAGCAGGTTGCTAATGAACGGCCCTTACATGCCCTCACACACAGAACTAGCATCAAAAGAACTAGCACTGCGCATATTCATGGACAACTACTTCAAACACAGATGCCTTGATGGTCATTAAGTGTATTAATTTAATGAAGAAACTTCATTAAGTGTTTTCAGTGGTTTGGGGCTCAACGTTTCTTCCTATCAGAGCTCTGTTTCCTCTGAGACAAATACTGTGTAATCATAGTCATAGAGTCATAACAACATCAGGCGATGTGTGTCCAATAACTACAGTATATAATAATTGGAAATGTCTTCGCCTGTGGGGAGAACTGCGCTTGAAGGTGATAATTGTTAACAAGGTGTGTGAACACAGATTATGTCAAATATGGTGGTAATTTCTGCCCTTCAACTGTTGAAACAAAAGTCGCATTTTTATTGATTTGAACAAACTTAAGTATTAAATTGAAGCATGTATCTCTTCCTGAAATACTTGTACATGAATGATGCCTCAAATAATGTCTTGTTGAGCAGATGTGTGCTATTACTTTACTAAACTATCAAACTTACTACTTTTATCTGGTGAAAACAGCACTTACAGAACATTGAAGGGTGGAGCTGAGTCATATCTATAAACAAGAATATCATAAAAACTTGGTTGTGGGTTCTTTTGAGATGAAACCTGTAAATAACCAACTACATCTTACTAGCAACACATATTAACAATAATGCTAAAAACGACATACTGTAAAACACCAAATAGCAGCCAGACACATAGATAGATAGACACAGACAGATGAATAGAAGGAAACGTAGAGATGCAAAATGTAGAGATGCAAATATTCTTTTCTATTCTGCCGCTCTGTATACAGACAAGTGTCTGGCTTTTATGAAGTGAATGTTACCAGAGATCAGGTGTGCGCTGACAGACTGAACCCTGCTGTGAGAAAAGCTTCACGTTCACTTCCTCCCGCCTTCTTCTGCCACACTTCCTGTGTCGCCCCAGGACCGCTTGCCCTAAAACAGCCTCAAAGAGCAGTGCAGGTAATGCAGACCTCTAGATAGACCTGAATGCTCAGAACTAGACCTCAGGCTGTGTGTGTGTGTTTATGTGAAACAGACTGAGGTGTGAGAAACATGATGAATAATTGCTATAGTGGAGCTAGTGGAGGTTCTGTTCTCTGAAAACACAAGCTGTTTGTTTATTTTGATCTTGCCGTTTTTCCAGACGCTCTTGTTACTGTGTCTCCTGCCATTCACCGTGCCCTGGTCTACACACACCCTCTGTTTTGTCCCTTAATCTTCCCCTTACAGATTCCTCCAGACACTTTTAATAACACATGTGAGACAGCGAATGACAGAAAGAGATGGAACGATGATCATCAAGATTTCTGCAGTGTACAGCACTCTGCCAAAACAGCTTTATATATCAACAATATATATATATATATATATCTTCCTGCAGGCTACATTGTTACCCCAGCAGGTGGCAGTAACATTCTTGAGTGAGTTATTGAATGATTTACCAAAATATTTGTTTAAAAACACAAATTCTTTCAAGAATGAATTAAGTGATTAAGTCTTAATGGATGAGTCACTGAATTATTCACTCAACTGATTTATTAAAAAACACTGTTAATTTAGAAACGAAAAAGTGAATGCCTTTATGAATATATCACTGAAACGTTCAATCGACCAATTTGTTTCAGATTCATTCAGAAATTAATAAAGTTACTGAGTCATTAAATAATTCACTCAACTAATTTGCTATACAATATTAGGCAATATTATCTTTATGTTTATTGAACTGTTGAATAAAAGCAATATCACACCCACTATTGTGCTGTTTTTCCAAACATTATCGTATATTCTATGAACAACACACTTGCTCCTGTGATATTGATTAAAAACACTATTATATGCGTTAATTGTTAAAATGACAATTTGCAGGTTACGGTTGAATTAAAATAATAAGTTTATATATTTATCTCAAACAAAAAGTACTGCTGCAGTACTGTGGCACAATTATACTTTGATATATACTGAAGGATCATTATCTTTACTTACTAATGTGTCTGGATCTGGGCCTTGAGGTGTGTAGACAAGGGTATTCTGGTACTGTTCTGGGTGAGGATCTTGGAAGTTCTGATGGAGTTGAAGTACATCTCTGATTACCTTGGTGCTTTTGTCTCTCTCTTCAAGAGCATCGGTCATGTAATTGCAGTATGAGTCTGTATAAAAGCCCAATTAAAAGAGCATCAAGTCTCTCGTCCATAAATAATGGGCAATTATACTTGCACTGTCTTGATTCAGATTTACTTACTGAAGTCATTTAACAGAGCAGCTCTTTCAGTCATTCACCTTTGCGTTGCTGTTTTCATTGTTCTTTGCCACTTGAATGAGCTCGTCACTCCACCATCATCTCTGTAAAGGAAACGCATTACTCATGTGTAAACGTACAATCCTAATGGAGACTCGTCATTATCATTGAAGCGCCTGACTGCTGCTCACTTTTAAAACCACTTAAGCTCAGGGCGTTTTTTGGTATTTTCGCCTAAATTTGACATACTCAAATTCAAATGTTTACCCTACACACATACAATGGAGGAAATGAAAAAAAATGGTTTCATTGTAAAGAAAACCCTTTGAACTACAAAATATGAGTGTAATTCTTTATAAATAACATTATATATTTTTCAAATATTACAATAAACACAAAAAAAAACATAGGCGCTTTTGGAGTTTTAAAACAAATTATTTTTTTGAAATTCTGTAATTCAGGTTCTATTAGGTCCAGCTCTCTGCAATTTACTTTGTTTGATGCCACTACATGCCAAAAAGTACCAGAAAAAAGAATCTTTCAAATAACAGCTTGGGCTGATACCATATAAGGAAGGCTATGTAAATGAAGCATAAACATTTTTAACGCGATTTTGGACCCGTATCCGGGTCCGCAGAGTTTAACTGGTAAAGAGTGATGATTGTAGCTTCCTTCCAAAACTCTGCAGCTGCTTCCAGCCCAATTCATGAAACATGCAAATAAGACATAAACACACCAGCCCGACTGATAATCATGTTACAGCTTTCAACAGTTCCTCTTCCTCTGTGGCTGATTATAAGATGTGGATTTAACAGCGCCAGAGGTTTAACTGCTTCTGTTCTCATTGGCATATGAATGGCTCCTGAGACGGGCTGATGGAGGTGGAGGCGTTTAAACAGCTGTTTAAACAGCTGATTCGCCGTCTGCTGTGTCACTGATACACTGACTTGAGTAAAGGAGCTATTTTAAATATGTTTGGAGGGAAATATGATTATGGAGCTGCGTGTCTTGTTGCTTTGCTGTGTCTGGTTTTGGGTTTAAAATTCAATGATCTTTGATTATAGCAATTAGATGATACATGCATTTGATCAAAGGCTAATCCACATCAGATGATATCTGGGATTTGAGCTTTTGTTCTATGGTGTAGTTATGTAGTACAGAAGAACATTTGTCTGTTTTAGAACATCATTTACAGTGAACAAGATGAATCATATGCAGTGGTGTCACAATACTTGGAAAGTGTTTGGTTTGATTGAGCTGCTGTTTGTTATATTTGTTTACACTTACTTGTTGTTGCATTGTATCACAATCCTGGTTTCCCGTCATTGAGCTTGGATCTTCCTCACTGTGTGCAGATCTCCTGGCAGTGCCGAAGCATCCGTATGCAGCCATGGAGAACTGGGGCCTGAGTGTGTTTGTGGAGCAGAAGATCTTGTTGGATCCTGACGTCTCTTCCTTCTCCTATCAGATGGAGCTCACCATGGTGGTGGTGCACGAGATCTGCCATCAGGTAAAACACATTTACTGGAGTAACACGAGCATATGAGCTGCTGTGTAGCTTCAGATCCATTAACAGTCACAGTAAAACTTCATCTTGCTGGTTTATACTATATATATATATAGGCGGGGAAGCAATATCAAATGTGTACATTATAAATTTAGTCCAATCATATAAATGGATCAGTCACTTTTCTGACATCTTTTCTGGACCTCCATTTGAGATGCACAACTTGAATCAGGCCTCAAAGAGGTTTCATTTTTGGATAACAATGTTTTAATTATAGGTCAGTTTTATTTACACAAATGTCGATTTGTTAAAGGTTTATTTTGTGGTGTAAAATTTTTTTTATTTTTTTATCCTTAAATCAACAGAAAAAAGGAATGCCAAATTGTTATAAGTATGTATGCCAAATGTACTGTATGTATGCATTTATTTAAGTGTAAGCTGCTTGCATTTAATGTGTTTGTGTTATCTGAAGACTTTTAATAAGGGATTTTAATAATAATAATAATAAACAGGCCTGCAAATTTCCCATTCAGTATAACCCCTCCTTAAGCAGCCCCTATTTTGGCAAGGGAACATAAATTACATACCCAAAATAAAAAGGTTTCATCAGTTAAAAAAATACGATCATAATAATCGATCATGAAAATGACAGAAAATTATCGGGTCTGCGCGCTGTGCACGGAAAACCTCAGCTTCGTTTATGTAGTCAACACATTTCTATTAACTAAACGCACCTGAAAAATAACGGAGGATTTAAAATTAGCTGCTGCTGGGAAAATGTTCGATCCAAACTGCCCAAGACACGAGAATGCTTTACATTAAGCGCTTAAACAAAGTCGTAAGCGTAGCAGCGTGCACTGTCAGGTGCTCTGGCACGTGTATGTTGTTTAATGCGTGTTTTCCATAAAACAAGCATTAAACTGAGCGCATAACTTACATCACGTGTTCATAAACGTTAGAAATTCTCACGAGTATTTTGAATTTGCATAAAGATTCCTGAAAGCAACTGAATCTCGCCAAACTGTAGACTTCACTGACTAAACGGCCGTCAGTGCGCACATGCGCATCAACGAGAGGGAGCGCAAAAGAGAGATCGCTATCATTCATTCAAATAAATAAATAAATAAATCTTTAAATAAATAAATACATTCATTGAATTTAGGGTTAAAATTCTACATGTGAGGCAAGCAATGGTATTTTTATGAAGGTACTAACTATAAAGGGATTAACATGCGATTTAATAGGTATTGACTGGCCCAGATTTTATTCCAGTTCATAAAATAAAATAATAAAATAAAATGAAATATGCAGATTAATCGATTAGCCTACTGAAATAATTATTTGCTGCCCTAATGTTTAAGAATCCTAATGAGTATGCTAATCAAACCCATTAAAAGTTTTTCTTCCTTGACTCAGAATATCCTGTAAGTGCTTTTACTGAAACTTTAAGCGTATTACATCAAATTTATCACCGTTTGAATCTGTTTTCTTCCTCTAATTCCAGAAGACAGAGGGGAAAAAGCAGAAAGAGAAAATCTCCAGGAGTCAGAGAGTAAATGAGAGTGTGAAGATGGTCAGTTGTTTAATTAAAGGGCAGAACAGCAGTAGATATAATTGGACATCTGGAGAATTTGATGCACAGCTCATATAAAAAGATCCATTGGGATTGTGATAGTAAAGCTTTCTTTCCTTTATCCCCTTACTTTCTCACTCTGTTTCGCTCTTTCTTTTCTCTCATTTCACATGTTTCACATGTCTTTCTTGTGTTAAATAACCTTTTTTGTTTGTTTTTTTGTTTTTGCATCATTGCAGATTATTAGATGCAGATCAAACAAGCAGTTTTTTTTTTCTTTTGGCATGAAATGATGTTCAGTAAAGGACGTTAAGCCCACAAATGCATCATCATCATGAATTTTAAAGGAAATGGTGGAATTATTCATTGCATGTGCTCTTTTTCCGGCTTTTGGTTGCAGCTCTTATGTTGCTGAGAACCTTGGATTTTAGTCTTTTGTTATGGTGTATTATTTATGAGGGTATGGCAAGCCGTTTTGACTTTTATTACTTCACAGGATATGAATTCTTGATATCAACAATTAAATTTTCACTAGTTAAAATGCTAATTCTTGATATCAGGAATTGGATTTCTACTAGTAACAATGGCTATTATTGATATCAGGAATTACATTTTCACTAGTAACAATGTTAATTCTTGATATCAACAATTCAATTTTCACTAGTAAAAAATATAATTCTTGATATCTGTAATTATATTTTCACTAGTTAAATGTCACCATAGGCTGCCATTCAAATTCAACTGCTGATATCAATAATTGATTTCTTACTAGTTAAAATTCCAATTGCACATATCAGAAATACAATTTTACTAGTAAAGGCCTTTGTTTTTGATATCAGTAATCACGTGGTTACTAGTGCAAATGTCTACTCTTGATATCAGCAATTGAATTGCCACTAGTAAAAATGTTCATTTTTGATATCAATAATTCAAATGTCACTGGTGACAATGTTCATTTCTGATATCATGAATGTGATTGTTACTAAGTAACAAAAGTCATTTTAGATATCAGAAATGACTCTCCTAATTATTGATATCAGAAATACATTTTTAGATATCAGAAATGACAAATGCAACATGTTGAAATACATTTACAGATATCAAGAATTAACATTTCAACTAGTGACAAATGAATTCTTGATATCAGGAATTCACCTTTTTACTAGTGACAATGTAATTATTGATATCAAAAATAAAGGCTTTTACTAGTAAGAATTGTATTTCTGATATGTGCAATTGGAATTTTAGCTAGTAAGAAATCAGTTCTTGACATCAACAATTGAATTTGAATGGCAGCCTATGGTGACGTTTAACTAGTGAAAATACATTTACATTACATTTAGTCATTTAGCAGACGCTTTTATCCAAAGTGACTTACAAATGAGGACAATAAAAGCAGTCAAAACTAACAAAAGAGCAACAATATATAAGTGCAAATGACAAGTCTCGGTTAGCCTAACGCAGTTCACGTAGCAAGGTATATACAGTATATTATACACACACATATATATACACACACACACATATACAGACACACACACACACACACACACACACACACACAAAGAAAAACAAGTAGCTAGAATAGAAAAAATAGAAAGCTAGTGTTTCAAAATACAATTTCAGATATCAAGAATTATATTTTTTACTAGTTGAAATTTAATTCCTGATATCAAGATTTAGCATTTTAACTACTGAAAATTTAATTGTTGATATCAAGAATTCATATCCTGTGAAGGAATAAAAGTAAAATCGGCTTGCCATATTTCTCATGTGCTGCTGAATCGCATCTCTGCATTGTGTTCTAGATGCCGTTGCTTGGATAAAAGCTCAATGAGCGGGACGAAACAGCATGTCTGCAGTTCTTTCTTCTTTTCTTTTTTAGTTTGTTTTCTCTTTTCTGTTATATTTTTAGGGAGAAGGTAATAAAGGAAGACAATCCCCTCATCTCTCATTTCTGCACAGATAATACAGCTCTGTCTGAACTCACTCTGAACCAGACTGTTCTCTGCATATAAACCCCTGTTTTATGATCAGGGATAATTGAAAGAAGCAGCAGCGGAGGCTGGAACTATAATATTCACTGGTGATGCTGTTTATAGGCAGAAAACTGAAATATGTCCAATACTGTCCTGTATTACATTAACCTCCCCACTGAATTCACACTTATGTATGATGTGTACAGCACACTGTAAAGCTGAAATCTAGTGTTTGTGCTTTAAAAATACAGAATAAACTTATACAGTTGAGTAGTTAAAGTTTTGTCTCATTTAAGTGTTTGAGATCGCAATACACATTTAATGTGTTGCAACGAATCTTGTATTCTGACACACTGCAAATGCATGCATGCTTACCAACCTGATCTTATGAGAAAAATCTATCAATTTTACAAAGTGGTGTTTTTTATGAATTTCTATGATGTGATTCGTTCGGAAACATATGATTTTTAGTTTTAAAAATGTACGGATATAACCCCACACCTAAACCAAAGCAGATTGTACGAAAATGTGCTAATGAGATTGTACGAAATCAAAACAAATTTGCCGTGCACAGACATTTTGAGGGGCAGGAGCTCAAGTGGAAAAAAAGGGCACTTCTCTTATTTATTTTAATTTTTTCTAAACAAATCGTTAAATATATTACGGGTGTGGGATATTAACAAAAATATATATCTCGATATTTTCTGGGATTTTATTGATAATGATAATTAGATGATATTTTGCTTGTGCTGAATGCAAATGTTATTATATTTTGATTATGCTGATATCTTTAGGACAGCTGACTCCTAAAGTTTTTGATATTCTGCATATTCTGTGTGGTGATCAGTTCACAGCAGTGATATAAATTAATCTTTTCCAGTAAGTTTAAATAGATTGTTCACCCTTTATGGGCATTTTTACCTTTATAAAGCCCTTTTTTCTAAAAGTGTGCATCATCTTTTCAGTCAAATTCTTAAATTGAATCAGTCAATTAGAATAATAAGTAATTTGGGCTGTTACCAGGCAAATGAAATCAGTATTGACAAAATTAATCTCTGCAATGCAGAGAAAACACAGAAGCTGCATTAGAAGGGGCATTTAGATGCATTTACACACTGTTTAATGTAGGACATGAATGTATTTAACCTGCAGTTACAAATGCATTAATACTGCTTTGATATTTTAAACATAAAACATTGAATACTGATATTTTGAAATTGTTTAAAAAAAAATGAAAAGATACTTTAAATGTGAAATTAAAACCGCCATTAGGTGGCAGCAAGTCACTGTTGAGTGAGTCATTGCGACTGAACCGAATCATTTAAACAGTTGATTCATTCAGGAACAAAAGAGCTCCAGTTGCTCAGAGACGCAAATTGGAATTATATTTGTTGGCAAAATAGAGCAAAAACAGTCAATATTGTGTCTAAAACGTAAGTGTCTTAATATTAAATTCTTGTTTATTGAACTGCTGTATAAAATCAATACCACATTTGTAATCATGCTGCTTTTTGGTGGAAAAAAACGTCAGTCTTCGGGTGATACCGATTAACTATATGAAATGATATAAATATATACATTTCTGCCCCCATATCTTGAATTTTGTGATAATTCTAAATGCATTTTAATAAACTGAATCATGCAGTGAAAGAACGTGCACTGGTGTTGCCAACTAATTTTCAGGGGAAGTTGCTAAAGGAAGGTTGATTTGTTGCTAAAAGTTGCTAAATGACGTTGTGATGTCATTGCGCAATGACGTCATTGCGTAATCACGACGCAAAATTGTCACGTCATCAAATCTCAGCAAAAAATATATTTTATATATGTTAATTTAGATTTGTTTGTAAAATAATATGCATGATATAATATTAAATTATAAATAACTATTTTTAAATACATTGAATTATTGAAAACGTACACATTTTTGAATGATTTCAATTTAAGTTTTTTTAGTAGCTAGTAAACTAGTAATTCTACACATTCTCAACTAATATGCTTTAAGCAGTGTATTAGTAGTTAGTTAGTATGCTACACTCTAAGAAAAGTCTGTAAAAATAAGGCACAATCTACTATGTTAATATGAAAGAATTTATTCACACGTTTTTTTACCTACATTTTAAATTACGCATTGTATTTTGTGTTTTCGGGTTACAGGGTTACAATGGATGATGGATAATGGATAATGTCCTGAAAGATTTTCCATTTTTCTTACAGTATACTAACTGATCAACAATCGCAGGTACAAGCTACTAACAAAGTGTATCATAAATGAACAATTATTAAATTATCAAATTATTCAATTATTATTATTATTATTAAATTGAACAATTGCAAATAGCAGCTAACTCAATTCACGTGATGTGTGTATTGCTAGGCATCTGTGGTTTCCTCTTTTTTTGTAATTTGGATGGAAAATGTGTGCCTTTTTATTGTCTGAGTCACTTATCAAAAGTTGCTAAAGGTTGCCAAATCAATTTTTAAAATTGCTAAATTTGTTGCTAGGTGCTTTTGGAAGAAAAAGTTGCTAGGGTGGTCTGAAAAGTTGCTAAATTTAGCAACAAAATTGCTAAGTTGGCAACACTGACTCCAAGCGTCATGAGTCATCTCATTTCTTTCTACACAATTGAGTGGGTGGGTCTTATGCTCACCTGTCGTATTGAATTGACACATTCATTGCAGAGTTGCCAAGTTCGCTTGATATCGCTTAATATCGCTACGCGACTTTGGGCTTCTTTTTTTGTAAAGTTGCGTCAAAAAATTGCGGGTTGCGGTTTTTTGGGCTTATTTGAAAAAATATGGTTGCTTGTTAGGAAAATCTGATGAGCAACTTCGTTTCTTTTCATTTATCTTCGCCGTATTCTCCAATGCATTGATTGACACTCTGTCTGCTCACAGTTATAGCCAACCAGTGCAATAATAGTGCTGTAGTGTAATTTGTTAAATATTCCGCCCCTCCTCACGCGCCTTCTTTGTGAACGTGATTTTTCTTCAATGAGGGATTGAAGAAAAATCACGGTGCGTGACGCTATAATCCAAGTGATGATAGTAGTAGTAGAGGAGTGGTATGACTTTCTTTCATAAGGTAGCCTAATTTTTTATTTTTACAATATTTTTGTAATGTATTAATTATCAGGTTACACTTTATTTCGATAGTCCACTTTAGACATTCTATTAACTATAAGTAACTTTGTAACTACATGTCAACTACATGTCAACTAATTCTCATTAATTTGCAACTACATGTATACTAACTCTCAGAGAGAGCTGTTAGGGTAGGTTTAGGGTTAGTAGAATAAGTTGACAAAGAAAGTGTTAGAAGATAGTCTTAAGTGTTAAGCAGACAGTCTACTAATACTCGACTAACTGCTAGTTGACATGTAGTTGCAAAGTTACTTACTGCTAATAGAATGTCTAAAGTGGACTATCAAAATAAAGTGTAACCCCCTTTTTTTTTTTTGTAGTTATAGCTCTGGAAATGTGCTGAAATTGTTTGCTACATTAATAAATAATATATTTTTTAAATGTTCTACCCAAGACTGATTGATCAGAAGGTACACAAGTTGGTTTGAAGGGACATTTGAACCAAAAACAAAAAGACAAAACATTTACTCAAACTCATGTCTTTTCAATCCCTCATCTTTAAAACAAAAATGAAGATATTATTAATATTATCTCGTTGTCCATCCATTAAAAGTCTATTAACAAACAGAAGTCAAGCAAGCATATTTGAGCCATGATCTAAAAGTGGATCTGTCACCCATGGCTTTTCCATTTTGGCCTAGTTTTTGTTACATAAATAATGACACGGTGTGATATGTCATGTGTTGTTGTTCATCTTGATATCGCTTAATATCGCTACGCGACTTTGGGCTTCTTTTTTTGTAAAGTTGCGTCAAAAAATTGCGGGTTGCGGTTTTTTGGGCTTATTTGAAAAAATATGGTTGCTTGTTAGGAAAATCTGATGAGCAACTTCGTTTCTTTTCATTTATGTTCGCCGTATTCTCCAATGCATTGATTGACACTCTGTCTGCTCACAGTTATAGCCAACCAGTGCAATAATAGTGCTGTAGTGTAATTTGTTAAATATTCCGCCCCTCCTCACGCGCCTTCTTTGTGACATGGGCTGTAATATAAGACATGTAGACCTATACTAATACTAAGAGTAGCCTATATACATTTGGTTCAAATAGCCAATATTTTAGTAGGCTATAAATACGTGACTGTGTTACAGCTCCCCTTTGAAGCTCTTGTGTTTTTTCTCCTTTTCCATCTCTTCAATCCTATTCTGCTCACTGGTGATTGGAGATGAGTTTTGTTCCTGCTTTGTTGCAGTTTGCTGAATTTTGTAAAATACCTTCTGTTTTTTCTTTTCAGATAAAAGGGTGGTTTCAGTTTAATATGTTGCAGGCTCATTTATTGGTAATAAATAATTGATAATAAATAATATTAATGATAATAAATCATCAAAAAATATTGGGTTTTTGAAGCTGCGGTTGATCATTTGTCTTGCGAGAGTTGGCAACAGTGATTCATTGTGAATGCATTAGATCAGTCCTCATCCAGCGCTATGTCATATATTAAAAGGTCTGTCTGTGCTCTAATAACTCGAGCTGGTGGCAAAGTGCCGGCGTCTGATAAATCACATTTGTATCTCGTCGCTCGCTCCGACTGCCTGCAGAGAATTGATTAGTGGACGACAGGCTCTGTTTCTTATTGTATAAGTTTATCCTTTGGCTCTCTGGGGCTCAGGGCCACCTCTCTCTCTATACTGGCTCATTTTAATGTCAGATGCTGTAGCAGTGGATTGTTAGTAGATTTGCCTCCTCCAGCGATGGGGTTTATATGTCACAGACGCTCAATCACGGTTAAATCCTCATCTCATTTCAGCCTCTCAGATGAAATGATGCTGCCACAGCCCTTCATATGCAGTTATTCAGCCAATAACACGAGCCTATTAGAGGCTGATGCAGCTGATGTTGAGTTTTCTTATTTTCCACCAAATGGGGAGGTGACATTCTGCCCTCTGGGTTTGAATATGATAGGAAAGTGAGGCTTCAGTTCTTATACGTCACATACATCTCAAACCATTAGACATTAAATATAAGTTACACATTAAATATGAGGATAAATGTCTAAATGACTCACGTCTGTTGGCTGGTGTTTTATTCTCTCCTCATTTATAAAAGACGGCGTCTGTAAACACATAGGAAACTGGGGATTTCACACTCTCACTCTGAATACTGAATACTTTAATTGTGTCACAAAAAACAGAGGGTTTCGAATTTTCATATTGGAGCAGTTTCCAGTTCTACTTCATTTAGTTCAGGTTTACTGAGATTCAGGATAAACAGTCATTTGTTTTATTAGCTCAAACAAGAAGTGTGATGATGGCTCTGTTCCAGAACCTAGTGAGCTTTCTACAAAGACAGCTGCCTTCTAAGGAAGAATCTTCATTGAAATTAAGCCTCATTAAGTGGCTGATTTGATTGGCTGTATAGGCATTAACTCAGTTAATGTAAAGTACATGACAAATTTGGTTCTCATTGTTTAACTCTCAGAGTTTGATGTTAGCATGTTGCTAAGCCAAAAATGAAATTCTGTAATAAGCACATAAAAGACTTAATAGTGGGTGCAATGTTTATTTTTATTCATACTTTGCCATTTTAAATGAAATATGTTTATAATAAACATTTTAATATTTAAAGTGTACTTAAAATGACACTTTTATCAATTAAAATATGGCCAATTTAGTCTTGGAGTATCCACTTTAGTATTGGAATTGTTCACTTACAACTGTACTACTAGTACATTGATATTACTACAAAGTACACTTGCAAAATATACATAAACTTTACTAATACACATCTTTTTTGTAAGGGATTTTAGACCATGGTGCTTGTGTGGGAGGTTTGAGTCTGTGAGCCATATAATATTTAGCTTGTGCTAAAATACAGCTTAAGGAATTTTTTCCAGTTGAGAAGGCAATGACCTTTGCCCTGCTGTCATAAACCAGACAGACCTTGTCTGAACCTCCTTGTTAAATGTCAATGAAGGACACTTATACTCAATTATTTGTAGGTAAGTACAAGACTTTGAGGTTGTCTGAAGACTTCATGTCAATAATATATAATGCAACTTAAGGTTGTTTTATAATGATGCCGTTGAAGGTTTTCTCCTTTTTCAAACGTCCCTTATATACTGCAGTATAGAGGTATAGTGTGAATTCTTCCCTGCACGACTTCCTCCAGAGTATCTGTTAATGAAGCAGGTGGGCTGCAGAATCCCTCGGTTTAGCTTTCATCTCACAGACATAATTGAGCGAAGGTCTCACGGTTCGTACCGTTCATTGACATTCTAGTGTTGTTGAACTATCTGTGTCGTTCTTCAAGATTTCACTATACCAATCCATTTGCTTGACAAAGCTCAGTCTTTTTAAACGCAATAAATGACGTGATGTGACTCACTATCCTGGTTCACTGTCATTAGCGTCAGAACATCTGATAAATCAGAAGAGGGCAGAAAAAGTCAGTAAACCTATGGGAAGTCACTTGATGTGTGACTAGCAGAAGGTTCCTCTGAGAGCAGAATACCAGCTGTCTCTCTCCACGCTATCAGTCCATGTGTCTGAGTCACAGATGAACGTGCCGTCAGATGCTTTGAGCTGCTGTAATGATGTCGTGTTCAGATGAAAGAGGTCTGACTCCTACAGAGGTTTGTGTGCTGCAACAATGAGATCCGGCGTTCAGTAGCACATCTGCTTGACGGCCTCAGACTCTGGAAAATGTTCAGCCCATTTAGAACTGCAATGTTGCATCTTTTCCATTCAATAGCCCTGTTTTGCACACTGTCATCTGCACACAATGGCAGGGGTCATTTGGATTCTTTCTACCTTCCAGATGGGATGTTTCATAATCGAATCCTTATTTTTCTCTGTTCTGTTCATTTACGGTGTCCTTGGCGAAGTGCCCAGGTATGAATGCTGTGAAACAGAAAAATGTGCTTTAATTGTGTAACTGTAGGTAATTGATTGTTTAAGCCACTATTAATCATAGTTCAGAAGCTCCACTGGTTTCTCAATGTTCTGTGAAGCCTTTTGTGAACAACTTTTCTGTTAAACCAGAGTGTTTATTTGCACTTCTACTTCTGAAGAGCACAAGCTATTTTGTATGCTGTATTGGACTTTTCTAATAAAATGTGTTTGCCACTAGATGCAATATGCTTTTGCAGATATTGGATGAATAGGAGGGTGGATTGTAATATATTTCTTTTCTCTAAATTGAATATTTTGTCCAAATAAAGTTTGGTTTCAGAATACCCATAAACACTTTTCGTACAAAACAACAAAAAATTGTTGTTATTCTTCGCCAGTGAACATAAAATCTATCTTTGTATATGGTCGCTCTGTTTTTTCTCTTTGGATGAGTGATTGTTCATTTCTCCTCTTCTAGTGGTTTGGGGATCTAGTCACACCGGTTTGGTGGGAGGATGTTTGGCTGAAGGAGGGATTCGCTCATTATTTCGAGTACATCGGGACTGATTTCCTCTTTCCAAAGTGGAACATGGTGAGTTGTTGCACAGAAGTGAGCGCTATAGTATTCAGTTCATTTCATGCATTGAATCATCCATCACTTTGAACTGATGTGATGTGACACAAAAGATGTGTCTCATACACACATACTCATACACTATATAGAGAGAGTTTTGATGGTTTTCATGCTATTCAGATGTGAATGCCTTAAATTGAGGGCAATTCTTCAATGATTTTCACATACACAAGATCTTGAGCATTTCTTTTTGTGCCAAGATTCAACTAAGCAGAAAACAACAATCCTTTCACAGTTCATTTGAGTGCTATAGATACTCTGATTGCTCAATATTACCTGCTAAATGTTGATAACAGTTTCACAAAACCAAGAAATTCGACATTTACTACTTGTTTAATCTGTTTCATATTAAATAAAAGAACAGGACGCAATTCCAGTTGTTTCTGACCAGGTATAAAAGCCTCCCACAGTTCCCATATATCCCACAGTAACCATCCTGCAGTTCTTCTGAAGGCATTTTTTCTACATTAGGATCTGGATATCAGTATACGTTAAGTGTATATCGATGACTGTCTATTTAATTATTGTAGCATGTAACATACATTATGATGCTACACACAACACATTTTCTTGTTTGTTACCTGCTCAGTGTCTACATATCTCTTACATTTCTTAATAAAATCCACTTTCAGGTTTGTTAAAGAAAAACAACCTGATGAAATAATACAAGGACAAACAGTTCTCCCTCTAGATCTGCTTTTGTTTGAACATAATGGTGTTAGCAATTAGCATACTGCTATTCCAGTCCAGGCTTAGTTGCCTGTAATGCAGCTATTGTGATGCACTTGAGGCTTCACTCGTAAATGAAATGAATACACAGGTCATCAGCACAGCAAAACACAACCTAGTTTTTCTATGTTTATGACACTTTGAAATAGCAGTCGTGCTGATAAAATCTGTTTGGATCTTCAGGTCAATATGAGTCACCGACTGTGTGCAATTTTATCATGAGCTAGTTGGAAGATTGTTGTGGGTTGTTGGTCATGATTCAGACCTGATGTGTGGTTTAGACTGGACATACAGTGTAAACTAAGGGCCGTATATACCAAGTGCTAAAGGCAGTCTCAAGCTATTCTTTTGCTAAACTGTTTACACCAAAAGTTTACTATTTAAATTGTTTCATTTTTGTTCATACATATTTATATTAATATGTGTGTGCATTCAGCTCATACATTCACATTCTCGTTCACTTTCACATAATGACCTTCCCATCCGTCTGTCCCAGTATTTTATACCTCTCTGCTCCAAGCCACCTTGGTTACGGGGCACCAGCCAAGCAGAGAGACCATTTAGGGAACGTCATTTTAGAGAGCAATTGGGTTTTGATGGAAACACTTCAGTACGCTGATAGGATGACTGTAAGCATGTCCCTACCAAAATATGGATACAATTGCATGTTTCAAGAGGAAGGAGTTGAAACCAGAACTGAAAACTCATAAGTGCACAGATAAATGTTGGGAATGGATTTGACGTGGACCTGTAATAGGTCATTATAGGTTCCTTGACCTGCTCATAACTACTGGACTGTTGGTTTTCCTCCACTTTCTCACATCCATCATGTTAGAGATGATTTATTTTGCTCTCGCACAAAACCGGATGCGCACTTAAAACGTGTCTCTCCTCTCACTCAAACTGTGTCCTGTGCACTCACAAATCTCTCTGTGCTCATGCGCTATAGATATTAATTATTTTTGCACCTGAATTAAACGTTGTCAAAAGTTATCATTATGCACTTTTAAAAAGTAGCCTAGTCTCAAAAGAGATTTGTGCAGGGCCTTTCCTTGATTTTTAATTGTTGTATTTTTGTTTTAACATAAACTGGTTATTGTAGCTACGTTTTTTTGTTTTTTTTAATCCAGTGTTTGTTCAGTTCTGAATTTTTTTATTTTTTTTCATGATAATCCACTTAATATTAGCTACACATTCAATGGCACTCTCCTCTAAAACAGTGAATATACAGTTATATGACAGTTACATGTAATTACATTGTCTGCAACTGCATTAAACCCATAGAACAGAATGTAGTAATGTTATGGCAAATATGAAAAATTCATTATAGTGTTATATTTGGTCTCCAAATCGTAAGTATCGGTTTAGGGAATAGTGCATCTGACCCATATCTAAATAGTTCTGTCTCAGAAGATATATATATATATATCCAAGTACACAATATATATAGGCCTATAAGACCATTTAAGATTTAAGATTCAGGTGCGAAAATAATTAATATCTATAGCGCATGAGCACAGAGAGATTTGTGAGTGCACAGGACACAGTTTGAGTGAGAGGAGAGACACGTTTTAAGTGCAAGTCCGGTTTTGTGCGAGAGCAAAAGAGATTCGCACTGGCACATTATATTAATGTGCTTTCGCGCTACAATAATGCGCTCTCGACATTTGGCATTAAAATAACGCCATACATCTACAGCAGGTGATGATGTTGAGATGCTAATAAGCAGGATCTAAATGAAGTATCATTGGACTTAAACACCTTGTTGAGAGCACATATGGGCCAGATGGAAGCTCTTCTCATTTTATAGAGCACATTACATGACTCGCATAAAATCACCAGCTGTTTTCTTTCTCTCTCTGTCTGTTTTTCTGTATTCACATTCACCATAATGTTGTAAATTTACATGAAGGCCTCATTTGCTATTGATTCCATGAATATACATAATAAGAGCATAAGAGACTTCTTCATTAAAATCTTACTGATCCCAAAATTTTGAATGGTAGTGTATGTACATTAAACTTTGAGGCTCATATTAGTCTGAATAATGAAGCAACTGCTCATCAGAAAATACTAATGAGACAGCTGTCACACAGTGTTCTTATCTACAAGTCCACTTAAGTGATGATATAAATAGCTTGAGAAATTAGGACACTGATTTCTCTAGAAGTCTTTACTTTCTCCAAGATCTTCTCTCTGAAGTTAAATATGAGGGATAAATTATTGCTGCAGTTCATTAAGAAAAGCATATTTCAGTTTTTTTTTTTTTTTAAGGTGACCCAAATATCTAAAGGTAAATGTAATTTTGTTATAGGAAATGTTATCCTTCATTAGCCGCTGCCTAATTTAGATGTTAAGAATGAAATCATTTATTTCAAATCCGTCTGACAGACAACGTTATTTACAAATATGGTAAAAAGCCACCCAACAACCACTCAGATAAATATTCTCTGTATTGATTTGTGGACTTTTCTCTTTTATGTGAGTCTGTTTTTTGTCGCATGTCATTTCATTAATCTGCTTTTAGCAGAACGTCAGAATATGAGATTATGATTGAGCTTTACCAGTAACCAGGATTCACTGGGTTAATAGAAGATGCCTTATTATATTGACATAAAACTATGAATGATTTCATGAACATTTGTTTCTTGATTCACTTTCATACGTTGTTTGTTTGAGCTCAAATCCCTTGATTAAAATATCCTGCTCTCTTGGATTAATGTCTTCAACGGGATTCTTAATCAAGCTGCCAAAAGCTTTAATGGGCAAGAATTATTCATAATGATGGAGAATAAAGGTGTAATAAAACATGCACAGTGTCAAAGCCAGACGTGTTTATAGCAGCTGATAGTGTGCTGGCCCACCAGTCACACACTTTTAATAAATACATAGATGAGAAAATAAAAAAATTATAAAACCTTAATTTAGTGTTGTTTTGAATTTGATAACTCAGTGCAGAGATTTCGCCAGAGAGCCCATTGTGAAGATGTTCTGGATATGAACCTGCAGTGTAATGCTTTCATATATAATCATGTGATTTTGTATAACATATTGTGTTTGTATATTTACATTATATGCAAAGGTTATTCAAAGAAAAAACAGTATAGTACCATGGTAATTTTTTTAATTTAATTGCCTCATTGTGGTTTATTGTTCTCATTATATTATATTAAAGAGTTAAAAATCAGTTCAGACTTCCTTAAAATAGGGAACAAGCTGGTATCAGAGTAACATCTTCCTCATGTGCTCCAGAACGACTGACTGTATTTGAGATCGTGACTCTCTGCTGATTCACAGACACAGTGAATGATGAGGGTCTTTTTCATCTGACCCAAAACTTCTACCTGTCTTTATAGTGAATCCTACAGGGACACATTTGATCAGAGCCCAGAGACAGTGAGACCCTCCGCACAAATCTCTCACACACACACACACACACACACACACACACACACACAAGAATTTTATTCGTTCTTGTGAAGCATGAAAATCTTTTGGCATTTTAGATTTTTTATTTTTTTTGGATTGGTGTCACATGCAGGCATGATATTGAATGTGCTCCACAATTCCAGGGCATTTTATAGAATTATTGTCAAAGCTTATTGTATATTAGACATTGTTTTTTTCTCTCCAAAAAAGGAACAAGGTGAAGGAAACATTGATGGAAGACTATGTTTACAACCCGAATGAACAAGAGCACATGAGCAAAACGTGTTCTTACGATGAGTCCACACAGTCAGCAGAAGAGAAACAATGACTTTGTAAAACAGCAGTATTGTCGGTGTAAATCAGTCAGTTATTTATGTCAGGACTTCACCGTTGAACACAATCTTTTATTAAGTCCAGTAAACACCTCCATTTGCTCGTTATTTTTCTCCCAGCTAAAGACTTCTCAGTATATCTTTGTGAATTGTAAATGGAGTCGTGTTGTTATAAGCCTCTTCACATACACAAGAAAAACAGTTTAATTAAAAGCTTGTTTTTTAGTAAGTCGAGGACAGAAACTGTTACACTGAGAGATTGTGAGGTTTTGTGTCCTCTGGGGACTTCAGCTGCACAATAAACATTTCATCTCAGACCAGACAACATCTAATTACCTCTTTCTTACTGGAACACACTTTAAATAACTCCGGCACCCAAATATATCCTCTCATCCTGAACATTTGAAAGCCATTAAAGGCACAAAGAGCAGTAAAGAAAAATCATTGTCCTCTATCAGAGTTCAAACCAGATAAAATCTTCCATCCAATGAAGATTTGAGTTTCTGCTTCAACTCTCCCTCCAGCTGTCAATCAATGCACAGCTGGATTCTGATTGGTTCTTGCTGTTCCTCAAGCCCCTCCCCCTGTTTCTCTACAGGCTCTGTGGTGTTATGAACTCTGTCAGTCAAACTGCAGTGATCCTGACACCCAGCCGTCCCTCATCACTTCCTCCTCACACTCTAAGGACTCTGATATCCCACAACACATTCCATGAGTCCTCAGCGCTAACAGGAAGTGACACTCATCACACAGACTGTAGAGGATGGGATGTGGGGAGATAGGAATTAGATGCTGTCAAATGAGCATGTCAAAGTCACTCAAAGTCAAAAAGATACAAATTTATGAAACTGCAGAAATCAGCAGGACGAGTGTCATGGAGTCTCTTTTTATATAAAACTTGAATACTTGAAAAAGAAGAGCTACTAGAAAAAGAGCAGGGACATTATTAATAACTGATCTTTTATGAAATATTAAACAAGTTCTGCGATGGACAAGCATGTAAAAATGTCATTTTATTTTATTTTATTTTATTTTATTTTATTTTATTTTATTTTATTTTAATTTAATTTAATTTAATTTAATTTAATTTAATTTAATTTAATTTAGAGTTGTTATGCTAACTAAAATTATTAAAAATAAAATATTAAATACAAAATAATACTATAAAAAATTATAAAATATAATAAAATACAAATTTTAGATGATGAATTAAAATTTTAAAAAGTTAAACAAATAATTAAATTATACTAAAACAAAAACTGAAATAAAATAAATGAAAGCTAAACAGAAAAAATACAATTCTAAAAGCTAATAAAAATATAACTTAAATATTAAAATGTAAACTGTAGAAAACTAATTCAAAATATTAATTAATAAAATACTGTACTAGTATATACAGTAAATATTGCTAAAATAAGACTGAATAAATTACATTTAATTTAAATACAAATATGAGGAAGTGGACTGTATTCAAAAATGCTATTTAAATAGAAAATTACAGCGCTTCAAAAATACAAGCTTCACATTTTTCATGCCCCATTGACTTCTGTTGTAGGTGGATTACTGTACTTTCATACTATGTATATTGTACGAGCAGGTGTAAATGAGGAGCTTTTACTGAATGTGTGTGTTTCTGTTGTGTCTGCAGGGAGCCGCTCTGATCCGAATGCTGGCTAACGTCATGGGACAGCCGCTATTCCAGAGAGGCCTCACTGTAAGTCAATAGTTTTCTTTCATCTTCTCTCTTTGTGGATTTCACACGTATGTATGTTTTACTCCTAATGTGTTATGAATATTTTTATAAGGCTCTCTTTATGAATTATACATTCTGCATAAATGCAGCTTTAAGAGGATTGTGGCATAATACCTAAAATACTTCTCAATTAATTTTTTTCAAAAACTCAATCCTTGTTAAATCCTGTGAATGTGAGCTGAATGTGTTACAAATGAATCTCACCATTTAACACTTGAATATCTCAGTGAATGTTCAAGTCCCCTCAGGTTGCTCTGAGTGTCTCGTATGTTTGGGAGATTGTGCAGCCGCGTCGGTTTACATGTGTTTCTTATCTTTAGAGCTGCAACAGCTTGTTGTTGTTGTTGTGTCACGTGCTGCCATCACGCTTGAGGTGAAAGCAGCACAATCAGACAAGTGATTAAACGTGTTCGTGTCAGAAATTAATTTCATATCTGAAACTTTTACAATCAGAAGTTTCAGAATCATTATCTGTGTTAAACCGGTTTACAGTAATGGTGAAACACATCCGCTGCATTAAAACACATGTACTGTAGCTGATATTGTGTAGACGCTAGATCAGTTTGTTTATAGTCACATGGTCATTTGCTCCAGCTGAAGTGTTTTAAGTTCTCTGAAGCTCTTTCTGTGTCCGTCTAGCAGTCAGAGCTCCTCTGGAGTGAGCAGCAGATCTCGTGATGCATTATTAGAGAGTATTAATGGTTTTTTGGACACCATATGGCTGCTACATGAAACTACATCCTGTAATGTGGTTAAAGGATCTGGGCCGTGAACAAACAGGTTTGAATCCAGTGAGAGTCAATCTGTAAACGAATAAATGTAAATGTGTTAAAGGTACAAATCCCTCCTCCTTTAATGTGTGAGTTCACACAGATTCAGAGGTACAGATTCCTCACCTTCACATAAATCACTTTTCTAAACATCCATAACTTCTCATTTTATTTCTTTATGCCTGAGATGCTGTAAAAAATCTGACAGTTTCAGAGTTGTTTTCGGGGTTATTTTTGTTATTGCGGTTTAATGTTGCTATTAGTGTTTGGAAGCACAATCAGGTCATGTTTTCTGCAGACCAACACATTTAATGCTTCATTTACTGATGTAACATCTGCACATACGAGCTTTATATCACAGCACAAATACATGTAAGACCAGCAGACTGATGTGTCTAATGCACATATACTGTATGTGATCCATTTATCTTGAACGGGTTATAACTGTAATTAATGTGTTTGGTTTTGTGCAATAGTATAGTAAACCTGTGGTATTATTAGCAACATCAATTTACTTTTTTAATGCAACAGCAAGATAATGTGCAGTTCTGTCTGAATTGGTTAATTATTCTTTTTTTCTTGGTTATTATCTTTTTTTTTTTTAAATGAAACACAATAAAGTAATTGTGATTAATCTGTAGAAAGCAGAAAAATACAATTTATTATTACATTTTATTATTGTTGTTGTTGGTTATTTAGTTAAATTCTTGTATTATTTAGAGGCATTCTTAAAATGATTATATTTTATCATGCTGTTATTCATTCATTCATTCATTCATTCATTCATCTTTAAATTCTTACATTTTGAGTTAATTCCTAAATTAAACAGGTTTTTATTTATTTATTTTTCCTTTCTCACCAAAAAATTTAAAATAAAATTACATTCGTTTATTCATTCTTTCATTTATTATTTAGTTTAGTTTTATTTTCCTCTTTTCCTTGTAATAATCACATCTTCACTTCCTCAAGAAATGCTCAATATAGTCTCTTATGAACTCCTAAACTGCTCTACTGTAGATCTGAAAGTCTGAGTATTAGAAATACAACCTCACACATCTGCCAGTGATCCAGCTCTCCTCTCTCGTCTGCTGGCTGTCTTTGTCTGTTCACCGAGGCTCATTTCATTCTCTCAGTGTCTGTTTTTTGCTCTGTGTGGCATCTCTCCTCCTCCTTGTGTCTCTGCATAATTGAAGCTGCAGACAGTCGTGAATGCTGAACAGCTCAGAAGCAGCAGACGGGCTTTAGTCTCATCCGGACCAGCATTACCCATCCCTCTCTCTCTCTCATCTTCACTGGTAAACGGTGGATGGGCTGCTGATGCAGGTGGATGAATGTCTCTTATAAAAGAATAGAGGGAGTCATAAATGAAGTCTGAATGGGTTCTGGGGCTCTGACTGGAGTGATGAAGCGCTCGCGTCTCATTTACACACACTGCCCATCGCTTTTAAAACCACTTTCAGATGGATCATATTATGGGATGTAGGAAATATTCATTCCGGCTGGAAATGTGAAATGCTTGACCTATGAATAGCAGAGGACAAGTACGCTCCTGCCCTGGAGAAATAAACTTCAGCGTGTTACAGTCCATCTTCATCCTCTGGATGTGATTTTGAACTGCGGGAAGCTGCTTCCCTGGATTCGGTGCTTCATAGTCCTGTTTGTCGGCTCTCAGCGGGTCCCTGACTTGGAGAATGGCAGTCTGTGAGATTCCCCACGGATGCTGTGGGCTAATAATTCGTTCTGAACACAGATGAAATAGCCAGATACTCCTCGATTCAATTCCACAACATTCTGGAACACAGAGAAGATCCATTTTTCCCATCTTCCTCTTCTTCTCCCAGCAGCCCCTCTGGCTCGGCTGTTCTGCCTCATTATTACTGTTTTCTTTCTCTCTCTTATGGGAACTTTCAGTATCTGAAAGTAACATTTCAGTAACATTGTCTGTTTCTGAGTGATTGATGGGAAGAATAGGTAAACACAGCACCTCAGCAAACAATCTACCTCCATTGCCTCAAAATGACTTTCATATGCAAGAAAATTGTAGACATATTTCTTCTTGTATTACTTTTGAGGGAACTCATTCAGCTGGATGAATAATGAATTATTTATGATCTGCTTTGACTGTTGTGGTGAAGGCTCTTGCAGAAAATTTGTGTTTTAGCTTTGGGGGGATTTACATATCGAAAACGATCAATCTTTTGTCTGCCTTTGTATATAATTTGACTTTGCAGAATCAGAAACCAAAACCGAATGTGGTTATAATATCTGATGAAGGAACGTTCAGGATATTATTCTGTCCTGGAGAGTGTCAGAGGAGAAACTAGCCTTTGCTAATTAGAGTAAATTAATTACACACATAACCATCCCACTGGAATCTGTTGAGTTATGTAGTGAATCTTTAGATCTGTTCCAAGCTGTCTATCTAGACAGACTTCTCAGAATCACAATACGCTCTTGACAACAATGCTTTTCAAAAATTAGTTATTTTGACAAAAAGTAGCCTAAGGATGCATTAAAACATTGAAAAAGAGTCATAAAAGATTTAAAAAAATGTTGTGTAATTTTAATTAAATATGGCCTCCAAATTAAATTTTGTATGTGCTATATATTATTTTTCCTATTACAACATCAAATTAGGTTAGTAACATATGCTAATACCAGTCTCTATTGTAATTGACTATCATTGAATGTGAGAAGTAGAGAAACACTATACAGACACTATGTAAAACATTTTAAATCAGTCATATGAGGTTCACTTTAGGTTAGAATGCTGCTTTACACCATATGATGTTTGCAGTATGCAGACAGTAGACAGCTGTTAAGGCATATGATTTTGCTGTCCACGTGTGTCTCTCTGTAAGAGGTTTTGGTCACTACAGTCATTAAAATACACAATTTCATGCCAAGCAGACTGGAAAATGTCAACACCAACATAAAATGGCTCTGGGTGGTCCCTCGCTGCTATGCAAATGTATGCAAATGAGCAGAAGTGGTATTTCTTACTGCAACATTCAAATTCAAATTCTCGCAGGTTTTAGATCTGCTGAAAGAGACTAGACAATGGTTAAATATACAATGTAGCACTCGTTATAGAACAGATACTGTATATATATATATATGAAAATATTCTTGCTTTGGCAGTCAGCAGAACACATCAGTGTCAAAATAATGACAACACACTGTGACGGCCCTATCAGAGGCGAGATTGGACCACATGGTCACTTCGCTTCAGGGCATTAACTCTGATGGAGGAGAGAGAGAGAGAGAGGAAGAGGAATTGATCTGGTTTAAAACAGATTCATCAGGATGGTAACATGAATCTGGTTCTGCTCCAGACTCAAATCCCAGACTCTCTGAGAGCTCAGCAGAGCATGTAGAGAGATGAAGGCCAGCTGGACTGGGTCACGCTTTCAGGATCCCAATGCAATTTGCTCAGACCTCTCAGCATGACGCCTGTTCACGTTTCAACAAGTGTCCGTTTTGATTCAATTCATGACGCAAAGGCTGAAATAATGGCCTTATTAAAGGAATAGTTCATCCCAAAATGAAAACCCTGCCATCATCTGCTCACACTCATGCCATTGCAAATCCTTTTTTTTTCAGTTATTCACTTAACATCTACCCCTCTTTAAGAGCCAGTGAAGTGTGTCTGCAGTAATGGTATTGAGTACTGGTATTGTTGTTTAAAACTGAAAAACAGACCTTTTTGGTCTGTTTATCACACAAAGATAGCTTATGACTTAAGAAGAGTTTAAATGCATTAATATAGGCTATGTTTTTGGTGTATTGAAAAGAGCAGCCTAGACATTCTGCAAAATATCTCTATTTGTGCTCTACAGAAGACATGCACCAGTATTAGGAGGGAACATGCAGTTTTTTGTCAGCATGTTCTCTTGACTCCAGCAACAGGAAACGGATTACAGTTGACGGGTTTATCACTCACGGTCACTCAAGAGTTATCGAGGAATCTCGTATACAGCGGCCAAGAGGCTTCCCACCAGATGTTCTTATCAGATGCATGTAAATGTGCTCCCCAGGATCAGACTCCTTCTTCATGTCGCCCACCACCTGTATCACTGAGACTGCAGGGCAGAACAGAAGCACTGATAATGTAACGTTTGGCGTTTTAACAGATTAAAGTCTGTTAGCAGTGAAATGAACACCCACCGTTGTCTTAGCTTCAATAATACACCACAATACAGATATTACATCCACTTTTCTATGCAGATTTGTCTGTGTTTGATGTCGAGGCACTTTTATTATGCACCTTGCTGAGTGTAAGGTGTTTCCTTTCTTCACAAAACTCACTTATAATTACTCGTTACTTATGAATAAATGTTCACCAAATTTACCAGACTTTTTAGGCATGTACTTTGGTAATAACAGATAAGTCGTACATGGGAAGTACCTTGGAGTGACATGTAGATACAACTACTGTATGGTGTATGAATATGATTATTATATGCTACTACAGTGCTTTTTTTGTAAGAGTATTTACGTTTACTCATGGGATAAATCTAATGTTTTCTCCTGTGTTTATTTTAATGTAAACAATTTGACCATCTTTTATGTCTTGAAAGAAATCATGTTGCTGATTTGTAAGTTACTCATTCAGTGACAAGCTGATGCAGCATCGACTGGAACAACATAATCAGCCTCTAATTGGCCTCCTTATGGTCCTCCTTGAACTGACAGCCAATCACACCCAAACATCTGCTGCTAATTTGCATACGTTCAGCTTGAATTGAGAGGATTAGTAATGTTATTGTTTGGGTTTATTTGGTTTTCCAAGTTCACCGTTCCCGTCCAAGTCCAATTTATTTCTCTTCCAATATTGATCTCTGTCTCTGTCTGTTTGCAGGATTACTTGATGACGCACATGTACGGGAACGCGGCGAGAGATGACTTGTGGAACAAATTCTCCGAGGTGAGACTTTACGCATCTTCTGGGTGTGAGACCTCCATCCACGAGCAGGAATCAGCGCTGGGGTCAGTCAGTGTTGAGCGGCGAGTGAAATTGTGTGTGTTCAACCTACTTTAATTCACCCAGTGCATCTCCTGCAGGCAGGTGTTCAGAGAATCACGCGCTGCATATAAGTCAGAGGCCATTATATAACTGCACATCATCAAATTTATGCCAATAAACCACCTACTCACATCAACGCACAAGGGTTTTATGGAAATGCCACATGGGAAAGAGTTTGATATGGAGGCTGGGTTGTGTCTGATAGTCTCGCTTTTACACTTGAGGTTTCACTTAGAATGGAAACGATTTCTGCAAACGCAGGTCAAATATTGATCCAGAAATCTGATCACTGAAACCTGCTAAATGCAAATGTTCACAGATACTGATAATAAAGGCTTGCTGCTGCTGATTATGGTGATTTTAATTAATTTATAAATTAGTTGAATCTTATCAGACCCGATTAGTGAAGTGTCACATAATTGCTGACAAGCCTGATGAGTCTCTCAGATTAAACATGACCATCTGCCCTTCGGCTCAGGTGTAGCCAAGAATAACCCAAGAAAAATCTTCTGCTGAAGGAAAGTTGACCTATTTAGATGCTTCACTCGGGCCTCAAAAATACAGTTCTTATTAGGTTTGGCACGAGTGCACCCCTCCTGACAGAAACACTCAGGTATTTTTCCTGTGATCTGCTGTTTCAGTTTCTCTGTATTTTGTAGTACCATAGAGGGTTTAGCAACCGTATTGTTCGTGGCGGACTTCATTTCCCATAATTCCTTCTGTTCAGTTACCGGAACAACAAATGCTGCAATGCTAATGCAAAGTTCCTACATTAAATGATAATAAAACCTGTTTAATAAAACAATTATTTTTATAATTGCACACATATTGAAAACAAATGCTAGGATTGTTCTGTTGTTTCATTATAAGCCATTTTTTCAGCATCAACCGAACACCCTTCATTGTATGGAGGTATCAAGTAAGGATATCCCACATATCTAACTGATGAAATGCAGCTTAAAATGAAATTGGTCAGATGACGATATAAATTTAGGCTGGATGTGTGGTGCTACATTATGCTAATATGCTAGCTCACCTGTGCAGTGCAGTTGTAAATAATACAGACAGCTTAAGAAACTAAAAGCAACAGCGAGAGGAACTGCTAGCACCTGTGAAGTAAACGGTCGTAGCCAACAACTATAATCACAGTGAAGTTAAGCATTGGGTTCAAGTCATCAGCTCAAAGCACAGAGATGTGCTTTTAAAACCAGAGGACTCTCAGCAAGTCCCCTCTCGCTCATCTTACAAAGTGTCACGATTTTAATGAGATTACTTTCAAGTGTAATCTCAAAGTTATTATAGGTTGTAATGGAACAGCAGGACATTTAGCAGCTCTCAGCGTCGTATGAAGCGTTTTGTCATTCACATCACTCTCCCAAATGCCGGCTGATGGGAGCCGCTTCTTCATTTTCTCTTTCAAAACAGAACGGACTTAAAGGTGAATTTATGTGAAAGGGCCAGACCTGGACCTCCGTATTCTCTCAGTGGTCGTGTTTGTCAGGCACTGATGAATTTAGCTACATTAACAGTCCATGACAGCCCATCATCTAATGAATACTGATATGCGCTGTGTTCATTAGCTATTCATGAAATCCAATTTGCTGCAATAATCTGGCAGTGCTTAGCGCCCACAAAGCCCTTTGTCAAGCTCACGACCCATCGCCGGACCGGCCTTCACTTCCTTTAATTATATCCGCCAGGGCAAAGGTACAGTAGCTTCCTGAAAGCTGTCCTAAAGAAAATGATTCTTAATTTTAGGAACATCAGCTGTCGTCATCAGCCTCTGCAGAGCCTCTTCTGTATTCACACGGTAAACAAACCATGAGTCATTGATAGCTGTGAGAAGTCGTGTGGTCTCATTCAGCGTTTTCCATAATAGTCATCTCATGCAAGCTTGATTAGTCTCAGATTTTAATACTCATAATGGTCAGAATCATCTGTTATAAGCAAGAGTTTCCCAGTTACACTGGAGAAGGGGAGTTGCACATGCTCGAATAATCTAGTTAAGTTGATGTTTGCAGAATTCAAGAGAGCCTGACAGAGCACTTTTGTTTCTGCCACCACATTCCCCTTCCAATCCACACTGACTCTGTGCTGCTGCAGAAACATTGTAAATCTCCACCGGTTTACAACCAATTTCATACAAAAATATCGAGTGGCCTCTGCAGCTCTCGAAACCTCAAAATAGTGACTTTGCATTGGCGGTGCTTGAATGGGCGATGAGGCATTTCCAATGTTTTGTTACACAAACAATGTTAATGTTACAGTCACCTACTGTACCTTTCGTTTTAAATGGATACAGCAGCTCAAGGTGAAAAGAAGATGAAACTCCATAAAGCTTTAAAATGTCCCTCATACATACAGCTTTTGAAAACAATTCATACAGAAAACTGCCAGTTGTCCACCGTACTGAGCCATGTATATAGCATTTTCAAAGAATAAGGAGGAACTGTGTAGGCAGTATATTTCCCTCAGGGACAAAACAGGGAGCTTTCCTCATTAATGAGCCGTGAGATCCAATTTTATCTTTTACTTCTTTAAAATAGGAGGAGCAGCTTCCTCTGAAGAACTTATAAACCTAGCTCTGCTCTTTTACAAGCGTTGCTCTTGTATAGAAAGATTAGATAACTGGAAATTGCCTTGTGATGTTTCTTCGTATGTGGTTTAAGAGAACGGTGAAGTTTAATCACCTTTCTATTAACTATTTACATCCATTATAGTTTTGAAAGACAAAGAAAAGTTGAATCAGTTTAGATTCATGTATCTGCAATTAAAGACATCAAATCTGAATTCATTTTCACTCACCTGACATTATCTGACACAATATGTTTTCTTTGCACCTTCTATTGCCGTTAGACACCCAACATGGTGATCTGTATATGTATGATGTATTTTGATGTATATATTTTGTGTCAAAGGCCATGCAGCGGGAGGGAAAGGACATCAACATCACACAGGTCATGGACCGCTGGACGCTGCAGATGGGTTACCCTGTCGTCACCATTAGCAAGAACGACAGTCTTGACAACAGTGTCACCATCTCACAAGAGCACTTCGTCTATGACACCGACGCCAAGATCCAGAATCCTGAGCTGTTCAACAAAAGGTAGTCTGCCATATGTCAATCATGACAGGTTGTTACATGAAAATGAAACACCATCAGTCAACTGACCACTTGACATTGATTCTCCATGAGCTCATACATCATTGCAGAAAATCCACAATAATATATGGAGCAGAGGCCTGTACGTTTGCCAAACACTGCAATGCTGAATAATGCAAAAAGCCCACAGTCAGTGATTCTCCTCCCAGAATTCACTGATAGTTTCCTGTGATCAGATCAAGCTCAGACAGAAAAAAATATCCTAGTAGTTCTGCAGCTGACGAGAAGAAGAAACTATTTTGATTAAAATTGAGATTAAATATTAAGTTATTTTGGAAGAAACACAGAAGAATAGATCATCTGGAGATTATAAGCACAGCTAGACAGCTAAAGACTAGCCTAGTGCCCCAAAACAGCATGAAGACCCAAATGATTCCCTCGCTTATCCGAGGGATGTGAACAGTTTACTGCTTAGCATACCTTTAGATGCCTGCCTTTATTGCTCCTGCTAAGAAAAAAAACATCTTTAACCAGCCTAAAATGGTTTGTTGGTTTTCACTGGCTATCAAGCTGCTATTAACTGAGCATTTCATTTATTATTAGCGACCCATGCTAACCCGTCACTGCCACATGCTGTTTGGCACTCGTCTGCGTCGTCACGGAAAACTGCATGTGTCACTGGCAGATAGATTAGTTTAATTCTTTGTTAGAGTGAGATGAATAATTCAATACAGCCTCTGATCTGTTTTAGAAATCCTCCTTTTGTTTTGGATCAGACACTGTTAGCAGCACAAGAATTGTGTCAAGAATTGAATTTTAATGCTGTACTGTCAGTTTGAGTGTGTGGAGTGTGTTGTTAGGCAGTATTGTCATTTAGATAGTGACAGACTTTCTTAAGTTGAGAACAATATCAGTGCTAAACACCTGCAATTTGAGAACATGAGCTCCTGAGCTTGTAGCATGTCATCTGTTTGTAATATTTTTTGACTAAATGCAATCTATTACTTAGAAATAGGAGAGAATAATAAAACTAGTGAGACTAAAGCATAATTTCTGTCATCATGAAATCATCTGATTTAGCATCTGCAGATAATCAATGGCTCCTTGCTTTTACGCGGCTAGGCTAACTCTCCACATCAAGCCATCTGGTGTCATAAATATGAAACATACAGGTAGAAATCTGTATGTTTACTTTTTTCCGGAGTTCATTTGTTCAGAGCAGACACAGCCACCTTCCTTTGAACGTTTCTTCCTACATGAACGTGTTTTCTGAGTGTGACGGTCTTCTGCAGAGGCGTTCAGAAGCAGAACTGCTCCAGGAATCAATAGCAAAGCCGTGTTGCGAGTAGGGGGCGTCTCTTTCCTGCTTTGCCCCTCAGGCGGGTTTTCAGCTGAGTACCAGACAGCCTGCCAGAATGCAGGGGATTTGGCACCTTTGTAAATGCAGTGTAACACCTCACTTGAGGCTTTAAGCAAGCCTAGTAAAATGTGCTGACAGAAACATTGGCAGCAACAAAAGGAAAACAGAGAAGGTCAGTTTATTGTATTTCACACCCCTTCAGTGTGTTTCATGTCCACTGCCATCTCATTAAAGTTCATAGAGGGTCCACAGTCCGACTGAGGTCCAAACTCCACAGAAATCCACAGAAAAGGACATTTATTTCACACCATTGTACTCAAAACACATGCTGCCTTTTTGCTGCACTTTGATATTCTGTTAAAGCAGCTTCATAATCCAGCTAGCAAAGAGCCACACATTTGATAGGCTATGTTAATTCAATTCCTCTTCCAAATGTGCATTAAATAATTCTTTACAACTTCAGCTATACTGATATCATCTTTGGTCTATTAATTATTACCAGAGTTATTAATTTTGACTCGCCCTTCAGTTTGTAAAAAGAATGAAAAACATGTTATGGTAGTGCACATACTGTACAGTGGAAGCCTAGCATGCTATCATTAAATGTTTTTATCCTATTTTTACAAAGTTAGGGTATTGTATAGCCCTTATGAAAATAAACCATGGTTTTATTGTAGTAAAACTGTAGTAACCATGTTTTTTTGGCGTATTGATTACAATTATAACCATAGTTTTACTACAAATACCATGGTTACCCTGTTGAAAAAACCAGCATATGCTGGTTAGGTATGTTTTGACGCTGGGATGCTGGTTTAAGATGGTCCTTTGCTGGTTTAAGCTGGTCCTTTGCTGGTTTAAACTGGTCCTTTGCTGGTTTAAGATGGTTTTTTGCTGGTTTATGCTGGTCCTTTGCCAGCACATGACCAGCATAAACCAGCAAAAGAACCAGCATAAACCAGCAAAAGGACCAGCATAAACCAGCTTAAACCAGCAAAGGACCAGCTTAAACCAGCATCCCAGCGTCCAAACATACCTAACCAGCATATGCTGTTTTTTTCAACAGGGTAAACTATGGTTAGTGTAGCAAAACCATGGTTAATTTGTGGTTACCATGTTTTAACTATAGTAACCATGTTTTTTTGGTTTAATTTGTATTAAAACCATGGTTAATTTTCATAAGGGAGATCTTGTATTTTGTATTTAATTCTTAATATACGTATCTTTGAAATTGTCACAAAAGTTCAGAGCTTCAGCTAGTAACATCAGCTTGTTAGCATATTAGCAGTTAGCTTAATAAACTTAGATTTGTTCAGGGTCACAGTTCTCCTCTCCATTATAAAACCTCAGTATTAAGTTAGCAAGATGCAAAACTTCATTAGAAAGTGGCTATAAGTGTGAAAATTTGTACTTCAACACACCTCATCTGAAATCATCCTGTACTGTTTTGCAGATCCTGTGCTTATTTTCACCAGTGTAAGAAGTCTGAAGCTGAACCGTTTCTTCATTAACACTTTTGCACTCGTATATTACCTTACTATTTGGATTTTCACAGCACAGGTTTTATGCTGAGGTGATGTTGTAGAGAATATAAACAACTTATTAGCACTTTATTAGCACTTGAAGGCACACATTAATTTTCACATTGCAGGCTGCTTGACTGTAATGGGGACGTGCAGTTACTCCTGTGAATTATTTTACAGGTGGAGCTGAGCCTTATAGAGTCTTATTTTGCAGGTATGTGTAGGTCTGCTTGAGGCTGGTGTGTAACTGTCAAACTAACTTGTGACTAAAACAAGTTACATGAAAGAATATGATCAAGAACCTAGAAAAACAAAACAAACAAACAAACCAAAATTATCAAGCACTATTGTTACAGTGAAGAATATCTCATTGCTAAAGGCAGATATTTATATGATCCTTGGAGAGAAATTTGGTATGACTGCAATAATACAGAGCACACAAAACAGATATACAGTAGTATATATACACTCACAGTATGCTTAAACAGTTTAGAGTTGGAAACATTATGCAGTGCAGTAATGTATTCAAGTGACATCACTGGAATGTGTCTTGACATTTAACAGTGCAAAACACACACATCTGAAATGCAATGAAAAATTAACTGTGAACATGCATCAGTTTGAACACCACTGGGCACATGAATAAAGTAGAAAGACTGTACATCTAGACTGTCTTTCATATTAAGAATAAACACTTCAACATAAGTGCAGCAGCAATAATTAAAGTAAGGAATGATTTTCACAAGTCTCTGATTTTGTGTCTATACATTACTGTGTCACTGTATGTTGATGTCAGCCATTGAAGAAATCTTCTATGAAGTCTTGGCCATGTATAATGTGTGATTTTCCAATTTGCGTGTTAGCTGATGGATGATTTTAAAGGCTGCTTTTAATATTTAAAAGCCTTGATTTGGCACTAAGTGTTCAGCAAAAAGATGTTCTTTCACAATTTTGTTCCAGAAATCCACCACCAACCTCTTTGTTTAGCAGATGTTCAGTATTTCTTCTCTAGCCCATCCAGGACCAGCAGAACATCTTCATCTTCTTTTTTCCCGTTCTTCATGGTCTCAGTGGTTTCAAACCATTGCTGGATGATTGACTGAAAGTCTAAAGCAAGTCTACACAACATACTGGAAATAAGTACAACAGCTCAAGTTCAACACAAACTCCAGCATGTATGAATCCATGGAAGGTTTCAAATGAAGACACTTGTGTTTTTTCCTCTCTTCTGTGCAGCTGGTGTTGGATAAAAGCGTTGTGAGGATCTATCGCACATGTTGAGCCACAAAAGCCCCCAGTGACTCATTATAGACTGCAAAAGCCAGCCGTCCCTAAAGAGAGCCTGAGATATTATCACACCCGCACTGAGAGACAGTGAGACTAAGACCTCACAACCAATGAAGAAAACAGAGAGAGAGGATGCTGGTTAATCACAGTGAATTTTAAATGTAGACACATCCAGACCACAGCTGTTACTCTTTTACAGTGATGACACAGTGTTTTGCAAATTACTAATTGCATGAATTTTTGATCTCTCTTTTTTATTCTAAATAAAAAAATAAATACTTTCAGCAACTTAGAACATCCAAGGAACACCCTAGCAACCATATTTCTTTCTTTCTTTGTCCTTATGTACAGGTTTATTTATTGAAAATGGGTTCCTTTTGTAATTATTTTTCTGCCAACTTATAAGGGTCTCTGTTTCATGGTAAAATCACTATAACACACTTCCTCTTGTTATTTATTGCATTTATTTATATTTTCGGTAACTCTTTGGATTAGGGAACAAATATTCTTACACATAAATTCGTAATTTGTTGCTTATTGTTAGTAAGTAAGGTAGTTGTTGTACTAAAGTACTAAAGAGTGTTCCCTAATCGAAAGTGTTACCATATATTATTGTCCATTAAGAGCAACTGACCCTCAGCTAACAAACATTGCTTCTTTCCATAAACATAATGAGATGACTGTACCCGTCTGCTGCAGAAACTGAAATTTTGATTCGTTTTTTCGCTAAAGCTCTGGGCCATAACACAAAGTTCCTGAGGGATATAAATAACGATGATGATAACAGACGCTTCCATAAATGAACATAAACATGAGCCACCAAATTACCAGCCTGTGGAGAACTTTAATTTTCTTTTGCTATCTTCTCTTGTTCAATCCCACTGATGAACAGAGTTTCATGTAAATGTATCATTCTATTATTTCTTATCAGGCACCGAAGAGAGTAAAATGGGGCTAATGCCACACCTTAAGGGAGATGTGCTTTTCACTGCTGCCATATTGTTTGATTGCAGCTTTTTATTTTGAGTGTTCTCATTAATGTTTAGACATCACAAATTGACTCTAAATGTGTCATGTGGTGTAACCACCAGATATACAAAAAAAACACATTTTCACATTTTCCTTACACCTTGAAAACACATGGGCATACACATCTTAATAATTATTTTCAAAATGTTTTGAAATTAAGTTTTCAAGGTAACAAGTGTTTTTTTTGCAAATGTCATGAACTATTAATTCATAAATATCATTGTGTTTGGGGAGTCGCACCACATTATAATAAGTCAGTCATGAACTCTTGCCTTGTTATAAAAATGCCAAATTATCTGATACCATATTTTAAGAGACTTATTGACCTTGATGAATAATCATGAGAATCCTCATGATATCGTTTGCATGTCTGTTGCACTTCATGGATTTGATTTACCTGACAATTGAAAAATGTTACAAGAATGCATCAAGAATATGATTCATCAAGGCTTTTCCTTTATTATATTGTTGTTATCAACCTGACATTTTTTTACATCTAAAAATATCAGAATGATTTTTAATAAGAAAATAAAAACATGCTCATCATAGAATAGGTATACAAGTAACTGTATGTATGAATTGATTGTATTTTTTAATACATTCTTATATCTGAACAGGAAATTGATTGTCATGTTCTTGACATATGAAGTCAACAACTGCTGTCAACCAGCGACACCTAAAAAAACAGATAAAAGTACAAATTGAATTGGATTTCCTCATTAAATTGAACTAAATCAGCTCTTGAGAGTGCTTTAATGTTAATGTCCTTTTACAACACATTCAACATACTATTCATCTCTGAGTCACACATTCATGCAGCAGCTCCACGTCCACCATCATTAAATTCAATTCTGTTCCATTCCTTTCCTCTCCATTGGGAGAACAAGGTGGATTTTCTTCGGATGGAGCCACAGCGAGTCAAATTCCAAGAGCCGGAATTGAATTTGGTCTGCAAGTGATCCGTGTGACTCAGAGCTCAGAGTTCCTCTGTTTGTGAGACCGTTTAACAGCCTCCATTTTCAGCTCACCTTCCTTTAAAAAAAGCCCTCATCCGGGCTACAATGCAGATCCACAGCAGCTGAGACAGAGAAACAGAGACTGTAACATAGAGACCCTATTTATATGCATTAACTCACCGCCTGACTCTTGCAATCTGCCCGCTGACGCTTGGATGCTCCCTGGATCACGATACACTTCAAACACATCGAGTCCACGAGCGCTCGAAAGCACTTAACCAGTGCATTTGTTATCCATGAAAAAGCACAAGCTCTGGCTGGAATATTACAAGATATATATATATATATATATATATATAATTTTTACTGACTATATGTTCCAATTTATTTTGATATTACATTAAACACAACCATTATGGTTTTAAAAGGTTTAATTTTTTCCACTTTTACAAAACTGGACCTGCATTTAAATTATTTCTTTTCATAAAAAAAGTACTTCCAAATGCCTGTTTAAGTTACATTTATGAATGACACTGAGTGGATGAATCTTGAATTTCTAAAACCTAATTTCCCCCAAAAGAGCTTTATAAAAACTGAAGATTTGTTCATAAATGTCAAAGAAGAGACAAGGCACTTATACCTAAAGTTGCAGCAGAGAGCAATGAAAATGGATCTTCATCTTTTTGGGATTTCAGATGATTTCATCATGACTGACAGATCTATATGGAAGTCTAAGTGTTGCAAGAGTTGAACACTTATTCAGTCTTGGTATTAACATTCATCTCAGGTCTGATCACATGTCAGCCGAGACATTATTTTGGATGAGATTCCAAAACTGTCTTATTAGTTTTCTACATAAAGTGTTTGTTTCACATCCTCTGAAGCTGCATACTTCCATAGTGCTCGCCAAGCGAATTAAAATACAGTCACCAGATATAGTGTTCAGATTCTGTTTGATCTGCTGATGCCAGAAGGATTACTATGATCAAATCCTGTTATGTAGTCTGTATTTGAAATCTCCATATGCTACTTTTCTGAAGTGGACCTAGGTAATCACTCTGAGAGAATTAGCCAATCAACGGTGCTGTAAATGTGCCTAAATCTCAAAGGTAACACAGATTTTCTTTTGGTCAACCTAAAAGGATCTTGAAAAAGCCATCCATCACAAACAGTAAAAAACAGTGTGATCCAGTCAACTTCAGTAAGACGTTCATTACTGACAGATGCAGTTCTTGTACTGTAATTCTCTTTTCTACTTTAGCCTGAAGGCGTTACTGAAGAAAACCCTTTAGCTCATCAAGATGAGACCTGCACTGAGACTATTGAGCCGTTACTGCAATAGTGGATAATAAGAAAGCGAGGGAAAACCTCTGTGTTCCCGCCTTTCCACTGCGGCCTCATTGTGTCGTTCCTTCAGAGCTTCATCAGTAGCTGGAAACTCATGGACGTCTATTAATGTAAGAGGAGGAAGAGACAGAACAATAAAGGTAGAGAGAGTTTATATAGTGCCACAGGCTGCCAAGCTGCCATTAGTCCCTTCAGGAACCACCGCTCTCCCTATGGTCCTCTCTGTTTAATAAAAAAACTCTAACTCATTCTGCTTAACCCTTAAATGCATGAATGTTTCGCCAATCATTATTACATATTAGTGTCTTTAGCGACCCTGACCTATATATCCAGCACGGATGGACCTCTAACTGTTGCAATAGCAAAAAAAATATCTTGAGATATTTTAAGAACAATTACAGAAGAAAAAAATAAAGCATATTTAGTTTCCTTTTGAAACTTAAAAGGGTTCAATTTGAGCAGATGATTTTAACATCGCTGTCATCGTCAGAGCACACTTCCACAATACATTCAGCATCTGTCTCACATTCACAATTTCAACCATATTCTCAAAACAATGAAATTTATATTTCATTGCGTATAGTAATTGCTCTGCAGTAAAGCCATTCAAACCAGTTCAATTTTTGCTGATGATACTCGTTTGTTTTACGCCTGCGGTAATTATGAGTGAAACATCACATCATCATTGTGTATCAAACAGTGCCACCTTGAGGAAAAAAGATGCATTGCACAAATTGAGTCATCAGATATGTAAATATAGTCGTGCAGGAAAAAAATACTTTTTCATTTACATACCTCGGGTCTGTAGCGACCCTGTACACTTTTTACAAAACATTAATCAGAAAACAGGCATTCTTTCATATTTTACAATTTTTTTCTTGTTATATTGTTTATAATGAATAGATTGAGGAATACTAAGAAAGTTGATGTCTAACTTTAAAAAATGAAGGAGGGAGAGGGTAGAGAATGATGTCTCGGGTCGCTAAAGACCCGAGGTATGCATTTAAGGGTTAATGAAGGAAATTTCAATCGCTGGCAGCCAGAATCAGTCGGCAGCCAAAACAGTGTTTGAGTATCACTGATGGACTTTCTTAAACATTGAATGTTGTGTATTTACCGTAGATGCGGTTTGTAAAGATTGTGAAATTCATTAGTTTTACAGGACAGTTATTTTTATTCTTCCACCAAACTAACTGAGGAAGCTGCCAGATGCTCTGCTAGCATTAGCACCGCTCTTCATCAAACTGAAGCGACAGGCTCATCTGCCGGCGCTGTGCAGCTCTCGTCGTGGAGAATTGTGTTTTTGGCCACAGATGTTTCCTAAGAATGAAGATTCAGTCAACTGACGACAAACCTGCAGGGAAACTTGTGTTTATTGCTGTGACGTTGGGCCGAGAATGGAAACCTGTTCCCCTGCGTTGTGGTACGTCATGTTCATTTAGTCTGTTTATTCGGTTTGGCCTCGTTTACTGAAGAGCTGGATAATTGAAACTTAACAGGACTGAAGGCAAATCCTTTTGTTCCTGAGTTTTGATTTCAGTCAGGTTTGTACATATTGTTTCTCTCTGCTGTTGTTTACAGCTAATCCTAATAAATAAGAGCGAATGTTAACAGGATGTCTTGTTCAACCTCAGGGCTCAGATCTGTGGAGGTGGTTATTGGCTCTTACGTACTTGAGAAGCGAAAATGCCAACCTGCATATTAAAAACAGCATCATCATTAATCACAATGTGACAAATGTCTAATTTCTCTGTAAATTACTGGGATGATGAAGAGTGTTCATATGACTCGAGTGATGTTACCTAATTAAATGCCCCTGGTGCTCATGGGAGTCACTCACAGATCAATACTGCCTCACAGAGCTCAGTCAGCCTTTATTGTGATTATGAATTACTGGATCAATTGAGGAGAAGAAAGCTGGTGATGTTAGTGAAGCCTAGTTTAAGAATAAAGATAATATTTTAAGTGCATTGTTAATTGATGAATAGAATAACTGGGTTAATTGCATAGCTTTTCCATCTTTAAAGCACAAGAGTTATTAGAATATTCGCTAGTCCCAGCTCTACAAAGATTTTGGGTTAATTAAAAAAAGAGTCATATTCAACTTATAATGAAAACAAATTAAATTGAGTGCATATAGGCTAATACAGTGATGTATATAGGCTACTAAAAAAATACAGATAACCAAAAGACAGAGAACTAGGAAATGTAGAAAACAGAACAGCACAAACTCAACAAACCACTAAAGAAAGACAAGTAACAAATGAAGACACAAAGTCTTATATAGACTGGCGTAATAAGACTAACAAGACACAGGTGGAATCGATCAACAATTAACAAGGGGAAACAAGAACAGGAACTAAACGAGGCAAACTACAAACTGAAAGACTACAAAACAAAAGCACAAGGAAGACAAACGGGAAATATGTTTGAAATACTTTTTCACTTTGTCTTCTAACATTTGTAAGTTACCAGCTGTTCAGAACATCTACAAGACCCCAGATTAATAAATAAATAAATACATATGATTCAGAACTGATCAGATTTATGACTTGTTTGTGAATAACATTTGTGATAATTTCTCTTATTAATACATATGGAAAATAAATTTAAATGCTTTATCACATTGAAGATTAGCAGACAGGCTGTCAATTCATGAAGTGATCAGCTGTTTACAGTTACAATTTTACAAACATTTCTTGTCCAGTGTGTGTGTCTCTATTCATTCATTCATTCATTCATTCAATCAACACATTATAGTCTTAAATTAGCAGTTTATGGTGAGTGTAGCTTCAGTTCTACTAAACTAAATTAAAGCAAATACAGTTGCTGTTATTACTGCAATCACTAGCTACTTGTCTTGACACACAACAGTTTGAACTTTCATAGAAACGCTGATCTGTTTCTAACCTGATATTAGCATCATCTGCAGGTTGTTTCCATGCAGACAGAAGGTTTGTTTGTAGCGCTTGTAAAACATCACAACTCCTGTCGACAACTCATTTCTCACACAACTGCGAGAACGAGTTAAAGAACGGTGCTAGAATATTTTAGACTTTTTCATATTCTTTTTCCTTTGACACGATATTTTTTATGCACATAGTGAGATCTCATTTGACTCAGAGTGATGGAGCTTCTTAATAGGCCTGTTTGAAATGCTCTGCTAAAGCCTCGACTAAATGAGCTACAATTACAGGTCAATTTAGAAGAATGATTTATTTAGGAGACTGATGTGTTACTCATGAGTTATTTCAATGTCAGTGACATTTGCCTTGTTTAAAAATTAAACAGCTTTTTCATTTAGATAAAAAAAATCCAACGTGTAAATCATGTTAAAACAATTCCCTCTGTGTTCAAGAGCCACATACTGTTATTTTCAACTCGCTGACTTTGTGTGTATATGTGTGTGTTTTCACGTCCCAAAAGCATGAGAGTGATCAACTCATTCATTACTGTGCTCACTAACAGCAGGGAAAACGTCAGTGCCTCATCATAGTTTTATGGCCATGTTGTGTTCTTTTATTTTTTAATGAATATTTCCCCTGAATAATGCAAAAAGAAAAAAGAAAAGGGAAGTTTTTATGGAAAGGATAAACTAAATGGCCTTATTCCAGCCGCTGCTGTTGGAATGTGGTAATAATGGAAGTGTCTCTAAATATAAATGAGAACCATTATGTCATATGCTTTATTTTTCCTCTGAAGAAGCACACTTTAATATTTGATACAAACTTTAATAGTTTCTATTAAAGGCTATATTAAATCATTTATATACACACATATACAGTGTGTGTGTGTGTGTGTGTGTGTGTGTTTATATACATGGTTTGCAGTCATTTATATGCTACTGCGTCTTAAAGTGTTGAAGCTCAAGGAGAAACACACTAAGCTCTTGTCTCTGTGTCAAGACTGCATCCTTCATGTCTTGTGCACACATCAATTAGGAAAATATATATTGAATATTTCCATGTAATCAGTGTGAAAGAATGACAGTCGATGAGTGTTTCAAGTGCCTTGGCATCATTAGAGGCTGATTAATTGTTTATTGTTATACAATTATTTCTCATTAGACCACAGTTTAATGCTTTATTCTGGTTAGCAACAGCTTGGATAACAATGGTGTATGCAAGTCTTTCTACTCTAAGGTTTAGACAAAATCCTGAAAATGTTTTGAGATAAACACATATTTATGTGTTAATCATGGTAATAGCTTAATTATTGACTTTTAAACAGTTGAATTATTGGTAGTCAATACAGCTACTCTGCTTCAGGTCTGCACTGAATGTCAGTTATTCATGTTTTTAATATTTTGAGTTTTGCTTTTGTTTTATGAATATTTTGGATTTTTTTTAAAATATCACCGAGCAAAGATGTTATGCTGATATCCAATTTGAAAACTTTCCTTCCTTCTGTAATATATTAACAGGCTGTTCAAAGGAAGAAGAACATGGTTCCTGATCTCAATTAGACACAAACCTCTTTGAACACCTTGAGATAAAACTCTTTTCAGTTAAACAGCATTCATTTATCTTTCCTTGATATCCTAAATGCATTTGCTGCTTCACCATGGAAATGTTGAAATAGTTTGTTTTTAATTCTTCACAGCCTCAGTTGTCTCCTGCTAATGTGAATGCAAATCAGTTTCCATGAAGATGTTAAAACCCTCCTTGGGTAACAGTGGGTGTCTGTGAGTAACTGTGATTAATGTCCCAATTAAATGTGCGTTGGGTGAATCTGTCCTCCAGAATTTAATGAGTCCGTTTTCAAGTCTGATCACTTTCTTTTTTTGCCTGACCTCTGATAGGGAGCGCTTATGTGCCCTGCATGAAATTGTGTGAAATTAAGATGAATTTCCTGCATTATGAGTCAGAGAAAGGCCTTTAACAGCGCAGGTGGAACATAAATATGATCTCAACTAGATTTTTTTGATTTTTTGAGTGTTGCTTGGGTATGCAAAACTCCTTCCCGTGATGTTTGGGTTTCAAGAACGGTGCCAAGGAATTCTGGGTGGCCAAAGGTGTGTGCTTTAGCAAAAACCAAAGCATTCGCTGGATTCTAGACTCTTGGAAATTCTAGTCTCTCTTTTGTTTTTGCTCTAAGGATGTCGGCCACTTCTCTTTTTTTCCACTCTCATGAGAGACTTGTGGGAGTTTCTAAAAGACTGAAGGGAAAGTCAGAGGAAACATGAAAGGAAAATAAATGGAGGAGGTAACGATGTGTGGCCTAGAAACACAGCCTTATTTGACTACAGCCCAAGGTCCTGCTGAAGTACATCTGGGATTTGATGTGCCGCTCCAAATGACAGTGAATATGTGCTGTTAACGCTCATGTCTGTGTTTTAGAAGAGATCTTATGTATTATGGAGTTATGCAAATTGAACACGACTGTAGCCGTACAGGAGAAGCTGTTTTTTTGTTTCTTACAGCACATTATGACTCCCCACGCAAAGCACAATGCCTGGCAGTTATTCTAAACGAATAATGATGAACAAAATGAACTGTTTGTAATCAAATGTTAACGATGTGTCTTCCAAAGGGGAAATATGTGTAAAAATGAGCTGCTAGTGTCTGATCCTCATGCTTTCTTTCTTTTCTCTAGAGCGGGGTATTTGCCCCAAAACGTCCCCCTGCAGATGATCTCGTATTTGTCTCAGGAGACTGAGTTTCTGCCGTGGCACGCTGCTAGTCGAGCTCTTTACCAGCTGGACAAACTCCTGGACCGCACTGAAGACCACAGCCTGTTCAGCGTGAGTCTGATCTCACATCAGTTTGCGGTTTGTTGTATTTTAACCTTGACTAGAGCAATAAGAAAGACACGGCTGATATCTAGCAGCACGTCTCAGATGACTCGACTCACCGCCAGACAGATCGAACTCAAAAATGCCTCTGATCATCATCCAAAACAGCAGTCCAAAATGTTTCCAGACACAATGCCTGTTTGCTGCAGCATTTTATAAACTCATACTTACTAAAACAGTGTCAAATCTCCACCATTGCTAATGTTCAAAATATCATACTACCATATTTCTCATACTATTTCTGCAGTATACACAGTGCTTAATTTGTAAATCAAAAGGTGCCGGAACGCAAAACGCATATTAGAGCGGAGGTGTGACGAGACAGGTGCAGGTCCCGGAATGCACAAAAAACGGTGCTGAAAACAGCATGCTATGTGCTCAACTAGCCTACCCTCTTACTATTGTACTAATCTTCACAACACTCAAAAGCCCACATCAACCTCATGCTTAACTGTTGAACTTGCAGCATTTGCAGTCAGCAATTAATTTCGCAACAGGTATAGCATACTTCACAGTTCACAATTACACAAAGCTGTCTATAATATGAATAGATAAACAAACGCTTGCTTACCTTATCTAGTTGTCTAAAACACCCCATACCAAAGCCATGTCGTGATTCTCCTCCTCCCGGTTTCGGGTTTTACTGCGTATGTCTGTGGCAGTTCTGTGTCCTTTGGCTATCCACGACCTTACGTAAGGAACTGGGTTGAATTTCGAAAGGGGGGGTTCCAACAAGATTCAGAAAAAGTAAGTATGATATGGTGGATGTGTGCAGAGAGGCACGGTTCGGGGAGCAAATCAAGTTCATTTGAGAAAATCCACACTCACACTCGGCACTTGATATAGAAATGCTATTGACAGCCGCAAATAGCTCCTTCAGTTTATCAGGGATGCATTTTCCATCTGAATCTCTGTACTCTCTTTAGGCCCGAATGACTGCGCGTGGGCTGTCAATGTCAAAGTGCCGACAGAGCGATTAAACTTCAGTCTCTCCATACGTTGCACCAGTGTTCTCGGGCCAGTACTGTGCGTAAAGCACCTTCAACTCCTCAATAAACTTGTTGTATCCAGTCTTATCCGGCAGCCGCCCACCTTGAGATAACATACGTTCCTCCATGTTCTTAGCCAAACTTGAGAAAAACAGCCTTTGGTTTAACGTTTTGTCGCTGAGTTTTCCTTTTGGGACTGGGACGCCCTGGAATGAGTTAGCATCAATTCCCCTCTGGCTAAGTTCAGTGTAGCGCCCTGGCCTTTCAGCCATTGCCTCAAATACCCTGATTTGCCTACAAATTGCCTTGTGGGCAGATATTATGCTACTTTCTCTTTTTTGAATCTCAAGTGACAGTTCAGATCATTCTTGCAATGCATTGCAGATAATGCCAAGGTTGTTTACAAACGCAAAGGAAGATAAGCGCTTAACGAGTCCATTGTATGTTTGCTTTGTGATGCTATCACGAGCGGGATCCTCTGAAGCCGTTTTAAAATGCTTGTAAAGTGCTGGGTAATTTTTCCACACAGCTTCTACTGTTCTAAAACTTGATGTCACCCATCTTGTGTCTAATATCCGACCAATTTTGCATAGCATGACATCTAAACTCTTTGCAGCATCCTTTAGCTCCATCCGGTTTTTGTTAGATGCGCTATAAATTGCATACAGTTTGTCCATTAATATTTTAAAATAATTAATAGCGCCTATCTCTTTCACAAGTTCAAGCCTATGGGCTGAGCAGTGCCAGACAGTAATATTTGGGAAAATGTCCCTGAGCCTACTTGCTACTCCGCTTTTGCGCCCTAACATAACAGAAGTGCCATCACATGTTACTCCAATGAGGGTTTTAGAAAGAAATTCCTCAGTCAAATTTAAACGCTCCAAAGCAGATAATAGATGACGGACAATTCCTTCAGCAGTTAGGTCATCTAGCTCTACGAGTTCAGTAAAAATGTTTGTAGGCATGTCCATACCTGGCAACTGAACCCTAACGTATATGATCAAAGCACTCTTTTTATTTAAGCTAGTCGACTCATCCAACATTAGACTGAGTTTAGGTGCACACTGCACTATTTTTTCAAATAGTTTTCTTTTCATTTCTTCTGAAATATGTTTCTGAATATTTGAACATGCAACATTAGAATAAAAATGTGCATGTTATATTGTATATATACGTATATGTATAATTCATTATATATATGTAACATATTTTGTTTTGTGTTATTGTTGTTTTTATACCATGTGAGGTGGCGGATCCGCGCAAATAGGTACCGGAACACAGACAGTCAAAACCTGAGAGGTCCCGGATCCTGTTCCGGCAGGATCCGTCTCAATTTTTCCATTCTGAACGCAGCCTAACGTGACAGTGTTTGTTTCCCTGTCTTACCTGTCCACCTGCTTTCATATTCATTTATCACTTTGTTATTCAAAATATCACTCAAACGCCTACCCACAATCCCTCGGTGCACATGAGTCATTTCTGCCCCTCCTCTGTAATGGACGATGGTTTAGTGTCGGCAGTGAGAGTGTGATGAATTTAATAGCTTCTTCTCTCTATTTCTCTCCATCATTGTGTTTACTGCCAGATGACACACTAAAATTATATTTAAAAGTATAAGGAGTATATAAAAGTATAATACCAAAAAAGGCATTATGAACATTTCCATGTTGTATAAGATAGTATGCAGTATGCAGTGTGTACTGCACAGTATGCAGTGTACTAGTATTCCATTCTGAGCGCAGCCTAACGTGACAGTGTCTGTTTCCCTGTCTTACCTGTCCACCTGCTTTTATATTCATTTATCACTTTTAAAAAAAAACTTATAATTTAAATCCTGGTCTCAACATGGCAACCGTACTGACTCTTTTCTGCCTTTTGTTTTGCACTTTTGTTTGGTTTTGCTTGACTTTGCGTTTCTTGTTTTGTTTTGCTTCAATAATTTCTTTGCTTCCCTTTCTGTTCTGTTTTGTTTTGTTTTGTTTTGTTTTGTTAGGACTATGTTCTTAGACAGGTGGAACCGAAGTATCACAAGTTGGGCTGGCCAGCCACTTCCCCTGAGGGCTCCTTCATGCAGGCGGCTTATCAGACCGAGTGAGTCTTGAATTTCATATTTCTTGAATTATATATTACACTTATAAACATATATGTGGTCTAAGTAAGGACACTGAATTGCAAAGTGTGAGTGAGATATTTTCCTCCTCAGATGGGAATGACCTCAGTAGTATTTAATTTTTAATTTTCCCCTTCCTCCATCTTTAACTTCCTGCTGATGTACTTTCCTGCTGGTATCCTTCCCATTTATTCCTTAGAGAGCTACAGAGAGAGGTAATCATGCTGGCCTGCAGTTTTGGAAACAAACACTGTCACCGGCAGGCTGTTTCTCTCATTTCAGACTGGATTTCCAGCAACAAGAACAGGTGAGCAAATTAACAGAATTTACAGAATGACACCCACACCTAAACACAGGTGTGACCTGGTGTACAAAAAATGAATGTGATGCACATTCACAACAGATATGTTATAATTTCTGGAATTCTATTGCTAAACTCATCCAAATGTATTGCAAAATATGACTGGTTATTGTTCTTTATGTTCAGCCCTGCCAAGATTCATACAGTAGGAGCTTTATTCCAAGTGTCCATGGCAACACGCATTTGTTCATCTAATTTGTTTTCTCTGCTTCCCACAGCAATGTTCACATTCATGTATGCAGGATCACACTGTCAAACACACCATGCCACCGGCAGGGACTAATGACCATAATGGAGAATAAACAGGATCGTGGGTGTGTGTTCTTACTCTGCCCAAGATATTGTGTTCGCCCAGCTTTTAGGAAATTATTATTTTTTTGTGTTTGAGCCAAACAGTGGGCAGCATGCCTACAAACACACGAAATACCATATATATATACTGTATAGAGCACACTGGCAACCTCAGACAAATAAGGGGGAGGGTGGACCAACTCCATGGTAAGGCTAAAAGTATGTAACCTAATGGTTAGCAACTAATCTGAACGCCTCTGATTGGCCACTGCATTCATAAGCTAAACAGAATCATGTGTGATATGTTATAATGTGCAACACTGTAAAAACACATAAAAAGAAACATGATGCAAGATGAGCAGATCTATATTCAATGCCACAATTGACACTTTTCAATCCATTTTCAATTTATTCGCGACAGGCCTAATAGATTAGATTTAGTTTAGTAGATTTAGTTTAATTGTGTGGTGGCATTTTTGTCCAATTTGGTGGCATTTTTGCCCCAACCCCTCGTTAATTTCTGGGTAAAGCTAAATCTTTCCCAGCCTTACCTATGCCTTAGTTGCATTGGAAATTTGCTAGCTGGCTTCTTCAAAACTGAGCCTAAAATTGACAGACAGACAGACCTTAAATGCACACACACAAAGGCTTTATTACACATAAAATGTGTTACATATTGACCTTGGCTTCATATAATGTGAATTTAATGACTTCTGAGGCCTCTAACATGACTCTAATAAAAGTGGGCTGCTCAATTTCAAAGCTTTTTGGCCTAATATTCCTGCTTTCAACATGTGAAATACACACTCAGTTGAATTCAACCAGTTTTTGACCTGCTCAGTCAAAGATTTTCCACTCTTTTGGCCTGAAACTACTCAATTGCTCTGACAGTGGCTCTGCAATTATTACCCCGTGGAGTCCAGTAAGAGGTTTCTGATCATGTCAGAACACACAGAAAGTCTCTGTACTCTGTCTCTGAACACAATCCCTCCTGCTAGACATATCATCATGTGGACAGGTTAGTCTAATCCACTGGCAGAGAGTTAGAGCTCATGAAAGCACTCATATTTGAGATATTTTTTTTACATTTAAGGCATTTAGCAGATACTTTTATCCAGAACGACTGATTCAAAATGCTTTAGTTTCTCTTGTACGACTTGTCAAAGTCAACAGATGGCAAGAAATAAGTTCTGAAATTCATCTGCTAGAGATTAACCTGCCTTTCTTCTACATTGTTTTTATGTTATTACTGTAGTTATACCATCCTTTTGATACTGATTATTGTTTATAAGTTTGGCAATTTTAACTACATTTTGCATTTGATGGATATGTCATAATTGTATTGTGCTGTTTCCCTCTTACCTGTCTGCAGAAGTCTGGATCTGCCAGATGTGTCCTTCACTGTCCTTTTCTTCAAAAATGACCTCCAGTCCTACTGGGACAATAAAAAGAATCTGTTCAGTTTGATATTCAGGGATGAGCACATCATAAAAGAGGAATGTGTTTGACCTTTATGTCTTTTTATGGTTTAGGTGATGATAATGTCACATGAATGACCCGGCAGCGTTTATGAGCTGCAATCACTATAACGCTGACAAATCCATCTGATGTGCTTTACTGATTATAAACAGGAAACCACAGCCTTAAAAAAAGAAAACTGAAATTAAAGACCGGTTAAAGTAATCCAGTCCAGCTGAATTTTTAGTATAGTGAATTGAGTGAATTAATAATACATTTTTTTTATCTCTATTGGAAATAAATACAATGTAAAATACACAAAAAAAACTTTATACATTGTTTCAAGAACAAAAGCATCCGGCAGACATATTGCACGTTCCCTGCAAAATCTCATATCAGCCTTTTATTATAAACATGTCTCCTCCACAGTGGCAAATATTTGAGAAAATTTAACCTTTATATTCAGGTTACAATAGGAAAAGTTATAGAAGTCAAAACTAGATTTATGGTTTGTGCTGTTACCCATTTTTATTGTGAAAATATATGAAATTCATGAATTTTCTCGATATAATGGCAGCTAACAGAATGTCACAAATATTATTCTTTATTTATTATTCTTTTTCTGAATTCACTTATCGTTCCTGTCAGTGGCAGTCATAAACAAGACATCACTCTCACAGGTGTGGAAATTTCAGTCTATACGCTCCAATTGGTTGTGACATGATTTCATATCTTACTGGAGGTGCTGTTTTCTGTATTGCTACACTGAAAACTCCCAGAGGCTCCGACGGCTCATCCAGAATCAGCAGGTCTTTATTGCGCTTTGTTTGAGCAAATCAAAAGTTCAGTCATTGTATCGCCGCGGCTCCTCCAGAGGTTTAATGTTATTTCTTCTTCCTGTACGAATATTACATGCATCGCCTCATAACGCTGACAAATCCATCTGATGTGCTTTACTGATTATAAACAGGAAACCACAGCCTTAAAAAAAGAAAACTGAAATTAAAGACCGGTTAAAGTAATCCAGTCCAGCTGAATTTTTAGTATAGTGAATTGAGTGAATTAATAATACATTTTTTTTATCTCTATTGGAAATAAATACAATGTAAAATACACAAAAAAAACTTTATACATTGTTTCAAGAACAAAAGCATCCGGCAGACATATTGCACGTTCCCTGCAAAATCTCATATCAGCCTTTTATTATAAACATGTCTCCTCCACAGTGGCAAATATTTGAGAAAATTTAACCTTTATATTCAGGTTACAATAGGAAAAGTTATAGAAGTCAAAACTAGATTTATGGTTTGTGCTGTTACCCATTTTTATTGTGAAAATATATGAAATTCATGAATTTTCTCGATATAATGGCAGCTAACGGAATGTCACAAATATTATTCTTTATTTATTATTCTTTTTCTGAATTCACTTATCGTTCCTGTCAGTGGCAGTCATAAACAAGACATCACTCTCACAGGTGTGGAAATTTCAGTCTATACGCTCCAATTGGTTGTGACATGATTTCATATCTTACTGGAGGTGCTGTTTTCTGTATTGCTACACTGAAAACTCCCAGAGGCTCCGACGGCTCATCCAGAATCAGCAGGTCTTTATTGCGCTTTGTTTGAGCAAATCAAAAGTTCAGTCACTGTATCGCCGCGGCTCCTCCAGAGGTTTAATGTTATTTCTTCTTCCTGTACGAATATTACATGCATCGCCTCACAGCCTGAGATGCGTTTGTCTCTGTGTAGCTCTACTGTAGACAGTTATTCTTTTCTGAGATTTATAACCAGATGATATCAAGGGTCCAGAGAGGGCTCTTATGACCGATATATTGCTAGACAATATATTGCACTGTGACTCACTTTGGGAGGCCTGCAATTATGATTTGGGTCAAATTTTCACCACTTAAATGATGTGCTCACTAAAAATCATCTAATCAGATCAGCTGGTGTTATTATGGACATTTTTCGCTGTGCCAGAAGACATGTGATTCGAAGTGATTGCAGACAGCAGAAGACCACTTGAACCAAAAGTGGTCCGTTTTTGTCACGGTGTGCCTACTCTGGAGCGAGGAGACGAAGGAGATTCCAGAATTATCACAGACTTTATTTACCACAGGGAAAACCACACGTAGAACACAGGGATCGACGTTCAATTCCAGACAAGGGAAACTCAGAAACAGAGGGTTTATATTATGGGACTAATCAAGGAAATCAATGGGACACAGCTGGGATCAAATAAACACAATCAGGGCAGGAACAGGAAGACCAAATAAGGGCAAGGAAGGCACACGGGGAGCAAAACACACACAAAACAAGGAACAGAGTCTGACAGTTTTGAATCTAAGAGTGTCTTATTATTTTAAATGATATTTCGTGCATTTTCAACATTTTGAATGGATAGAAGAAACCGCAAAAGAAAGATCAACTTCTCACAGAAGCATACAAATAAAAACATCTATAAATACACAAGCTGTTTTTCACTGATTCTTCTGGAGGTGAAACATTGACTTGATTTGCTATCTTTAAACAACCCTGAGGACGTAACAAATTCCTGCTATGAAAAATGCTCTCTTTAGGAAAATGTCATTCTCAAGAATTAAAACCAAAAAGGTGTGAACACAATGTGATCTAATGGTGTGTAAATAGCCCTTAGTAAATGTTTAATGAACAGACTTGGTCACAGAGAGGAATGCTAATCACCTCTAGCATTCAGTTTGCATATATGCTAATGTATCAACATTATTAACTATTTTCCATGTATTCATGCACATCAAAGAAAATAATAAATTAATGTATTTAGCTCCATCAATACACTTGTAAATGTTAAATATGAGTATTTAAATGCTAAAATTAGCATGTATTATTTATTAGCGTTTATTAGCATTTATAGTTATTGTGCGTCTTCACTGGAATGTTTTGACATATTCTGTCTTCTATCCCACAGGATTCCACCCAACGTGCGGGACATTGTGTACTGCACAGGTGTTTCTCTGATGGATGAGGATGTGTGGGAGTTTATCTGGATGAAGTTTCACTCCTCTACAGCCATCTCTGAGAAGAAGGTTCTTCTGGAGGCCTTGACCTGCAGTGACAACATCTTCCTGCTCAACAGGTCAGTCGATATTC
>NW_015628507.1:123921-133144 GCF_001515625.1 Sinocyclocheilus rhinocerous
AATCTCAGTACCATCCACCAACCTCTTCACAGGGGCGATTCTAGGATTTTCGGTTTAGGGGGGCTGAGCCCCCAGTGAGGGTATAATAATAATAATAGCCTAATAAAATACACACTTGTATAAACTGGATTTGACAAAGAACTGCACAGATGCAGATATTATAACAATCTATCGAGAAACACACACCGTGTCCTCGGTTTCTCGGTCTGCGGTTTGAAAAAGAACGTGCTGAAAGTTTTCAAGAAAGAGCCAAGTTTTCATATGAAATTTAAAGGGGACTGAGCCGATCACGAATTCGTGTACAGTTTATGGAGCTAATCGCAAAATCGTAAAAATGGCCTAACGATGCCCATGCCTCTTCATTCACATTTTCATGATTTTGGGAGGTTTCTGCCATTTTATTGATAGCAGGAAGTGTCTGGAGATCTCTGTATGACACGTCTGACTATAACTCACTAGTTAGTTTGCAGTCTACTGTACCTCAATCCCACTCAATCCTCTCCTCCACATCATGTCACTCACACCAGCAGAGCTGCACTCACTCCACTGATGGGGCAGTAAAGACAATGGCTGCCGTAGGAGCTTTTCCCACAAGTCTCCACGGTGTCTTAAATCCTCTCCCAACTCAATAGCAGGATGAGGACGGTGACGGATTACACCCCGTCCAGAGTAGACGAGGATCTCAGAGCCCACACATATTCTGAAGCAGATTCACTGCGGGTTCGACATCTCCATTTATTCTGTTGCATTTGGTCATTGTTTTATGGATGCACTGAGAGAAAGAAACATTCCCATATAAAGAGACCCAGCATGACCCCTCTCTGCAGTGAGTGCTCAGCACTCAACAGGCTGATTCCTGTGGGACGGATTCAGTGCGAGTTTGTTGAGAGGGATGTGGTTTGCCTCACTAGAGGAAGAAGATAAATAGCACCACACTTAGTAAGCACACATCTCAGTGCTCTACATCCATGCATTTTCATCTTCATGGTTAGATACTATTCATCATATTACAGTCAGCAAGGAACATTTTCATTTTTTCTATAGTGGTAATTGCCTTCCTTGAAGGTAAAATCAGTGAGTTTTTTCTCACTCGCAGTGATCCATGACTCGGCTGTCATACACTATACACCTAGACACAACATCTGAAAGTCCTGAAGCTGAACCATGAATACAAAATCATCTTCAGGAACCTCCATAATTCCCAACAGTACAAAATCTTGGAAGGCCATCCTGCTTCTGAACATTCCCTCAACCAATCAGATTGCGTTTGAGAGTTATTTGGTTTATTTGGTCATTTACTTGAGTATTGTACTTGAGTATCTGTACTTTACTTGAGTATTATTTTTCTGGAAACTTGCTACTTCAACTTCACTACATCTGAAAGACAAATATCGTACTTTTTACTCCGCTACATTTATATCAAAGTCGTTATATGTAGCCGTTTTTCCAGTGTGTGCATTTTCAGATTCACTGAACCCTTTTTTCTGCGAAAATCCGGCCTGCGATCTGCCAGGACCTTCCAGTGTTGCCAAGTCTTACAATATTTCTAAGCCTGCAGTTTTCCGCCTAGCTTTGAATGCATATTTGGCTGAATTTTTTTACGCAAATCTGGCAACCTCGGGACCTTCCCCGCTAAACTAATGTAAACGTCTGCGCTACTGCACAGCTAAAAGTGCTCTAAAAAGGCAAATAAGATAATAAAAGACGAAAAAGGCACATATTAGTGTGGTGTGATCATCTGTGTGCTCACCACATTGATTTTAAATAGACAACTGTATGTGATGCCTTACGTAGGCCGAGCGCTACGATCAAAGATCATAGAAGATAAATGATCGGCATACGGTAAATAAAAATTACCTACACCTTGATCTACATGACAGAGAAAATGTATATTTTTTTATTCTGTTATTAATTAAAAGTTCACACATTCAAAAAATAATAATTAACCATGTTTTTACTATAGTAACTAGTTTAACTATGGTATTTGCGGTAAAATCACAGTATCCACAAATTTACTATTCTCTCACTATAGTAACCATAATTATGCTATTTGTAGTAAAACTACAGTAACCACAAATTTAACATGGTTTCATTATAGTAACTATAGTTTAATATTTGTATTTAAACTATGGCAATATGGTAGGCTAATATATCCGTCAAAAATGGCTGCTATTACCATATATAAAAAAAAACTTACTACTCAGGCCTTTAAATAAAAAATAAAGTTGATTATCTTCATTCAGTTGTTCCATTTCTATAGGTTTGGTAACATAAAAGCTCTTAATTCCAAAGATAATACAAGCTAATCAGTGTATTCAGTAGGTTGCATTAGTGGCATAAGGTTTTGTAAGTATACAATGTGACAATAAAACAATGCATTTACTTTTTACTTTTTATACTTAAGTACTTTTAAAAGCATGTACTTACTTTTACTTAAGTAAAAACCTGTCTTTACAACTTTCACTTGTAGTGGGGTAGTATTTGACCAGTAGTATCTGTACTTTCACTCAAGTAATGCAGTTGTGTACTTTGTCCGCCTCGGTTTCTTAGTGAGTGAAGCAGATCAATTATTGCCATCAGCTGGATCAAGCTTTTTTTGCTGGATCAAGCTTTTTAGTGGTTAATAAGCTGAACTAATGCTGCGTTCAAGTCCTCCTGGGACGTTCGTACTTACGAGTTGACAAGTCGTAATTACGACGTCAGGTGCGTTCAAGTCAGTTTAGTCGGCACAAGATGGCAGTGTACCTTCTTTTAATAAATTACAAGAAAATACAACAGGGTCTGCATTTTTTTACTTGGATTTCAGCTGCGTAACAAGAACATGACCAATTTAAGTTTACAGGACAACTAAACTATCAATTTAAACAAAAATTTACCGTCAACTATACGATGCGTCCATCGATTCCACCATGTTTCTCATTGACACGCCCCCAACTCGGAAACTCGGGGCTTAAAGAAAATTTCGAGTTTCCCACTCGTAATAACGACTTTGTGGTGGCGTTCATGTGCATTCAACTCGTAAATACGATCTATCCGACATGACTTGAACGCACCATAACAGTCAGTGTGGCCAACCTGGTTAAAGCTGCAAGAACATCTTGGCTGGTAGTTCTAAAACACACCTTGGAATCATTAGCTAGGTTTCCATCCAAAGTTGCAAATTTAACTTATGTGCAAAATTGTAATAATCGCATAAACATTTGTGAATAAGCAACGTTTCCATCCAACAAGCAAAAGAGGAACAAAATCGTCACTTCCTGATAAACTGGCACAAAATATAACTAAGAAAAGAAGGAAAAGCCAATAATTTTCATACACAATAAATTACTTGCGCCTCAGAGCGAGCAGACAAAACACAATAAATGCGGTTATTGCTTTTGGAGATGAATACCTGCTGTTTGAGAACGCAGTCTTGTAAGACAGTTCTGGGAGACAGTTCTTATACAGAAATACTTTGATGATAGACTTTGCTCAGGCATTTCAGAATGACCATAACAACATGTCAGATGCTGTTTTAAGTATAAAACCACACAATCTGTCAGGTATCTGCCTGTATTTGAAGTGATGCTGGTGTCGGTTCATTCAGAGCCCCCCCAGGAACCCAAAGACTGGGGAAATTTGAAATATTTCATGACTGCAACATTCAGGCGTCTACCTTTGCTCTTGTGTCTGATGTAAAAGACTGGAGAAGACCTCTAGAAGCAGTTCATTGATTTCAGCCACACTTGAATTTCACACAGCATGCACAAGCAAAGCCCCGCGTCCCAGATGAGCTGTGTGTGTGTGTGTGTGTGTGTGTGTGTGTGTGTGTGTGTGTGAATGTGTGTGTTTGTGTGATATTTAATCTACCACAGAGAAAACGGCCCTGTGTTTGGAGTGAAGGATGGGGTGTATGGAGTCTGTGTTTAGTATTGATTGCTATAGCATGAAGTAAATTGTATCTCCCTCCTCTGTTTGTACTTCTTTCGATGATATATGTTGTGATCCAGTGGGCCGAAAAAAATTCCTCTCCACTACTGGAATGTGTGTGTGTGTATGTGTGTTTTAGCTGATCGCACTTCCACTCTGACTGCTAACCTACAGATGTTCCTGCAGCCTTATAGACTGAAATCTCAGTAAAAGGAAAAAAAATCACCACTGTAAATCACTTCCTGTTCATTCATCACACTGGAAATTGAAATTCAGGTCAAGTGCTTTGCATTGTAGGACACAGTATTCCATGCTGCTCTGGTTGTATACCATATTGCGGTCAATAAAGTAGTTATCCTTCACATATAGAAAACGCAAAAGTCAATAATATGCTAGTATGCTAATCTGAACATGCTAAAGTTTATGGTGGCATTATCAGTCATGAACAAAACAAAATGGCAAGCTATGCTGACAACGCCCGACGTTTTCACACGGTCACAATTATACTTGCTATAAATCAATTACACAAGTCCAAAATCAGAATTTCTAAGTGCAAACTTAAAAAAAGAAACTTGTCTGAAAGCTTGTTCACACTTGTCCTTAGAGGAAGCTGGAGATGTCACGTTTGCGAGCTGTGAAGCTGCCGTCCGCACACAGATGTGAGCATTGTCACAGTGGCAATAATCTCCAGGGTGTTTGGCAAAAAAAGGTGCTACAAGTGAAGGCAAAAGCCCAGAAGAGCGGTTCAACTGAAATAAGAGACCAAAGAACAGCGAAGCAATCACCCCACGTTTTTGCAAATTGAAACTTGTGCTCCGTGGCAGCGTCTTTATGTGAAACATATCATTTCCTATTTCTTCCTTTTTCATCTACTTGACATTTCGCATCAATTTGAAGCGAATGGGTCTATCTGCATTTGATTTGGGCTTTTCAGGTTAATTACTTTTTGAAGACGCCGACTCACAGTCTTAAAATATATTTGAATAATTGTGTTTCGCCAGGCCTGTCAGTGGCTGTCTTTGCTGAAAACGGCGAAGAATAATGTGTTTTGTATTTCTGAATTACCGAAGCGAGCTTTGTCACAGTGGCAATAATCTCCAGGGTGTTCGGCAAAAAAAGTTGCTACAAGTGAAGGCAAAAGCCCAGAACATCGGTTCAACTGAAATAAGAGACCAAAGAACAGCGAAGCAATAACCCCACGTTTTTGCAAATTGAAACTTGTGCTCCGTGGCAGCGTCTTTATGTGAAACATCTTATTTCCTATTTCTCCCTTTTTCATCTACTTGACATTTCGTACCAATTTGAAGCGAATGGGTCTGTCTGCATTTGATTTGGACTTTTCAGGTTAATTACTTTTTGAAAGCGCTGACTCACAGTCTTGAAAACATATTTGAATAATTGTGTTTCGCCAGGCCTGTCAGCGGCTGTCTTTGCTGAAAACGGCTAAGAATAATGTGTTTTGTATTTCTGATTTACTGAAGCTTAAAACTAGCATAGAAAAATTGATTAGAAAGGCTTAATTACAACAGACACGATCATGTTCGTGATAATAGCCATATTAGTCAAATAGCCATTAATAAGCCAAGTTTTGTATTTATACCAAGTTCTTCCAAGTATAAGAGTGCAACTAATGAAGTATATCATTTATTTTCAGTTTATTGAAACTGTTTCAGCTAAGCTCCACCCGCTTTGTTTGTTTAACATTCCATAGGATTGAATTGGAGGGCAACTTGTGTTCGTGAAGTGCTAAAAATATTATTTTTCAGAATAAAATCTTTTAAAAAGTTTTAAAGTCCATATCATGGCCACACCACCAATTCATTTTAAATAATTCAGGGGCCCTTGTCAATTATTCCTCACTTATGGTTCATCTCCCATTTATTTCTGATGTCCACAGGCTCCTGAATCTGTCCCTCACCTCTGACCTGGTGCCGACTCAGGAAGTGATCGATGTCATCATACATGTGGGCCGCAATCCGCTTGGAAGACATTTAGCGTGGAGATATTTCCGCGAGAAGTGGGACATATTGAATTCCAGGTGAATGTGGCTTTATTCATCTCTGTTTATCAGTGATTTTAATCTTCCTCTCTCAGTCCCTGATATGAATTTCACATTTGCACTTTCATAAGATATTTATTGGCGAATGTTATTTTGTCTTGTTTGTGTTTGGAGGACCGAGAGCATTATGGGAAATATCTGTTTGTGTTTATTTGCTTCTGGGCTCATTAGAGCGGTGCTCCAGTGTTTTTAATAACAGTGTCTCTCATTGGCAGGTATGGAGAGGCCTTATTTATGAACTCAAAATTAATCAGCGGCGTGACAGAGTTTCTCAACACTGAGGCCGAGTTGAATGAGGTGAGGCTGAACTTTTACATCATCCTGAGGCTAGAGGTACACCTCTTAATCATCGAATCTTCATGGAACATTAATACTTACAAACAAATTTTGGTCATCAAGTTATTGAGATGGAGAAAGTGAGAGAAAGTAAACTCTGAAGACTGCAGAATTGTGCTCTGGACCATTTCGTTGGGATATTTCCTCATTGTAGCTGCTTAACCTTATTCCAGGAAATGGAACGTATATTCACTTATTCAAATTCATTCAGCTTCAGTCCCAGAGGACACAGAGTGCTGATGCTTCTCACTGCAGCGCAGCACTTTCTCATCCAGCTGACTTCGCCTTCCACAATTTATCATTCATACAGAGATAATACGAACCCCCTCAGTGTTTTCTTAAACAGAGCATTAGCATACTGTCACTGACAATCAGCTGCTGCCAGAGCACTTCATCAACAGATTCACGAACAATCAATGTTGGTTTGAAACGAGCATTTTATTTTATTTTATAATTTCTCTGAACGAACAGCAATTTCGTAATAGTTCAGGAGCAAAAGAGCAGCTTTAATCCTGAATCCCTGGGCATGTTCATTCATGTAGTCCTCATGACCTCTGGAATTGGGAATTGTCTTCGTAACATGTTATTTGGTAAATTTAGATTTTAGATTAGATTTGTATGCCCGTAATTGATGTTAGAGTCTAGCTGTTTTTTTTTTTTGACATGCAGTGTCGTTTGCTCTCAGAAAAACAAAAACACTAATAATTCTGTTTACTTCAAATGCATTCCCACACCTCATTATCATAAACATCATTGTTATCTGCCAAATTACATGTCAGGAATTTGCATGTAAATGCATCGTATATTCTGACGATTTCACTGATGAAGGTGCCACTTACACGCATAAACACACAAACTCTCTGATACATCAGTCACAATACAATGACAATGTTAATGATAATGTTAATCATTTCTGTTGTTTATCTTCTTTTTCTCAGCTGAAAGAGTTCATCCTGATCAGCGGGGGAGAGTCGGCACCTGCGTTCGCTCGAGCCATTGAGATCGTTCAAGCGAATGTAAAATGGCACGTCCTGTTCCAGCAACAGTTTTACCGGTGGATGCGGAAAGCTCTCGACGGTTAGCCTCTATTAGCATGGAAACCCTATCAGACATTTCCAGGCCAGAGACGTGAGGACACTTGCGTGAAATTAAAAATAAAACATTTACGGACTCCGAGAAACAGCAAAATTTAACTATTTCCCTGCCGTTTCTGAAACTACCCCAGGCACTGACAGACCAAGACGAATTCGCAGAGAACAGCGCCGCCCTCCTGGCCAGCACAGTCACTGCACAATAGACAATATAAGGTGGAGGAAAAGGACAACTTGTAGAAAATGAATCGAAGAAATTGCATCACTCAATATAGTAACTGATGGAATGAAATTTGCACTTTTGATTTAACAGGAACCAGTTGAGTTTCATTTTACACTAGAACATACATGTAGATTGGCTTGATTAGACTGCTAAATAATTTTTAATGTGATTTGATCCTCTTTTTATCTAAATTTTATGCATAATATGAAATATAAATTCTTTTTAAAACAAGTTGTTTTTGAACATTTCCGTCTTTCCCCGATTCAGTCAAATTTAGGAGCTGTACATGTAGGTTTATTAACTACAAAAGAAAGAAAATGTCTATGAAGGGACTTTGTCTACATTCCCTCCCCAAAGACTGCTGCTGTTCTCAAATGGAACAGAAACGCTTTTCAAAGTTTAAATTTCAGTGATAAGCTGCTCTTTGCTTTCCTTGCACAGTCACACCATTTTATTGATTTATATTTTGTACGATATCAAATGAGGCCATATCTACCTTCATCAATCAGTTAAATAAAGGTAACTGCAGGTCATGAGAGGATCCAGAACAGGCCATTGCCATGTGTCTGTTATCATGGACAAACACATGCAGGCTTGTCTGATTATGGGTCGATGCTAATTAAGGAATTCTTAAAGGTGCCTATCTCTGTTGTCTTGGGTCAGTAGTGGATTGAAGATGGAGATTCTATAATATTGACACATTAATTATATAACTTGAAGGATATGCATATACATGTATGCTGGTTTATGTGTATATATTTATACAAAAAGTTAAATAACATATGGGTCAATGATGTGGCATTTTTTTTGTTTGTTTGCTTGGTTTTTTTTTTTTCAAGTTTTTTTTGGAATTAAAGGGATAGTTCATCCAAAAATAAAAATTATGTCATCATTTACTCACACTTATGTCGTCCCATATGCCTTTTATCTTTGGAATTTAAAATATATTTTTTATATATTCTAATGATTTTTGTCTTCTAAAGAGGTATGATTGCTTTATATGATAAACAGATTAATTTAAGCTTTTATTCCCATTTAACCATTGATCAACACAAATAAAGCTCATTGGTATGGTAGAAGCTCAACACAGAAGCTCAGCCGTGTGTTTGACGTGCAAGAACAAACCTTTTGGATGAACTATCCCTTAAAGTTATTTAAAAGTACTGTATATTGATGCAGTTTATACAGACAATGACCTAAAAATGCTTCTGTGATGACGGTGTTCAAATTCTGAATTAAAAAGAACTTTTATATTATTTTGTGAATATTAAAATAAAACCTGTCAGGGTGGTGTAACCATTAAAAAAAACCATTTTATTTTAAAATATTTGACATGATTATGTATAATTATTTCTTAAAAATTATATAATTATATAGTATAATTATTTATTCTTACTTTTTACTTTTGAATTACGTTTGTTCACCAAATCCAAATCACTGTGGTATAACCAGCATATAGCATTTTAGTCAAATTTGACCATTTTATGAAGGTTGTCAGATGTCAAATGGTATAACCTGAAATTATTTGGAATTAATGATGATGTCCATATTCCATTTATTTACTTGTTTTGATATATATATATATATATATATATATATATATAT
>NW_015628507.1:133388-133911 GCF_001515625.1 Sinocyclocheilus rhinocerous
TATATATATATGAATCATTTTTATTACCTGGTGGTTGCACCACTTGACATTTTTATTAAATATATGTTTACATAGACCCTTATAATCGACCCATATATTTTTTTCTATTCTTGTGCAGACACATACTTATTACAAAGTAGTTTTCACCATTTACATTTTGTAGATATGTTGACCATCTTCTCAAGTTAATTTGTGTCTGTTTATTTGTTTTGTATACATTGCAGGCATAAAATGTAAAAATTAAGAGCTTAAAATATATATCAGTTATCAGTGCCTTTTCTGCCTCACTATCTTTTTCCAATTAGAAAGACTGGCAGTGCCTTAAATAAACCTGTCGTAAACATTCCCATGATTTGGTGTCTGATTTTTCAAACAAGTCAGACGTAGCAGGTTTGAAATGTTTCAAGCTTACGTAAAAGCAGCTGGAGCCACAGGTGTCGACACAGTAAGATGAAGTGTTCAGTGTTATGCAGACTCTGCTCTGAGTGTTACTACAAAAGTCACTACAAAAATTATAACGAAT
>NW_015628507.1:134252-143900 GCF_001515625.1 Sinocyclocheilus rhinocerous
ACAGAAAAAAAAAAAAAAAAGAGGTTGACACACTCAACCAAATAAAATGGTTCTATTGTGCACTGTGGATGCCAAAATAATTCTGCAAATGTCTGAGTTCACTTTATCAGTCATTTTTGTAGAGCATTCAGAGAACAACATCAGAACATTATTGCACCATAAAATAATGAAATCATTTATGGCAGCTCTAAAATGAAAATTCATACTTTTGGTCTAAAAAAACTGAAGTTTTTGTTTGAAGCAATATGGAGTGTATAGTGATTCTGTCTGAAAGGAAATCTACCAGTCATTGGCTGATTGAATCAGTCCTTCACAGTGTCTGCAAAGCTGGACGGCAACAAGAATTGCTTGAAAACATGAGCATTATGTACTATAAACATTGTACTATTTCTACCTTTCCATCATGCTGCTGAAGTACTGATAAGTCCTGTCTGTCCTCCTTCATTCATCTTTGCCTCCAGGTCACATGCTCACGTTTCGATCTTGTGGCTGCTGTCCGTGGTTCTGAATGACCTCCTTTACTGGACTGATAAATAGCAGCGAACACCACTCTTGCCTTAACACTCCCAGTGGCTCTCAAAACAGTCACAATACACACCTGAGAGTAGCATAACTATAATATGTAAATAAAGCATTTTACGATTTTTTTTAATGTTGCAGTGAAAAATAGCTTAATTAACTGCTCACCGCTGAAAATAATCTTGTGCCCCACAACAACAACGTTTTCATTTATCAGTTGTCCAGTGTGGTTTTCCACAAAATAGTGTGAAACAAGCCTGCATATACATACATACATACATACATATATATATATATATATATATATATATACACACACACACACACACACACTACCGTTCAAAAGTTTGGGATCAGTAAGACTTGTAATTTTTTTTAAAGAAGTCTCTTATACTCATCAAGGATGCATTTATTTGATCAAAAATACAGAAAAATGCAATCTTGCAAAATGTTATTACACTGTAAAAAGTAATCACTGAATCTACTTAAGAAAAGCAAGTAAGCCTAACTGATTTTTACAAATCTTTGCTATCACTTTTTTTTTTATCAGTTTAACACATCCTTGCTGAATAAAAGTTTTAATTTCTTTCAAAAAAAGAAAGAATACAAATTGACTGACCCCAAACTTTTGAACTGTAGTGTATATTGTTAGAAACGATTTCTGTTTTAAATAAATGCTCTTCTTTTTAACTGTTTATTCATCAGAAATCCTGAAAAAAAGTATCACAGGTTCCAAAAAAAAATATTAAGCAGCACAACAGTTTCCAGCACTGATAACAAATCAGCATATTAGAATGATTTCTGAAGGATCATGTGACACTGAAGACTGGAGTGATGATGCTGAAAATTCAGCTTTGCATCACATGAATAAATTAGATTTGAATGTATATTAAAATAGAAAAACGTTATTTTACATCGTAATAATTTCACAATATTATTTTTTTCCTGTATTTTGATCACATAAATGCAGCCTTGATGAGCATAAGAAACTTGTTTAAAAAACATTTAAAATCGTTCTGATCCCAAACTTTTGAACGGTAGTAGATAGATAGATAGATAGATAGATAGATAGAATAGGCCTACTGTACTTGTAGACCTGCTGTATAGCTACAGTATATATAGATGCTAAAGAAAGGCACTAAAATGAACACTAAAGCCAGAAGAGCAGTCCAGCAGCATAACTGACTGGAGAATTTGTTCTGATCTATAAGGCAACATCAAGGACCATGACAAAAATTCCAGAACATCCCTTCAAGGCCATTTTTACGCCATATAAACCTCACCCATACGCTTTCAAAGGGTTGTGAAATGATGTATTTCTTTTAAGGATGACTGGTGGCGGGTCAAAGATAAAATTGAAACAGGGAGGCAGAACTGGAGAAATCACAAAAATACATACTATCATCCCTCACTATTACCAGAATACTTCAGCAGGTGTCAGTACTACGCTTTCTCGCAGTCCTGGAAAACTGTCTATACTGGATGCGACGCGACGAGTAACCGATGTAAACGCTTTGCGATACTTAACAAGAAAGACAAAGTTTGGAACGTTGCCTTTTACATAGACTATAATTGTATACTTGAAGGTATAATTTCTGATTTTGTTATATTCCCACTATCTTTACCTCAAATGGAACTGTGCTTTATATTTACAGAGGCCATTGATTTTTTTCTTTCTTTCTTTCTTTCTTTTCCGGATATGAAGGCAAAGTCAACAAAATGGAAACACATTAGTCATTCTTTTATCAGCAAAGTAAAGATGTTTTACCAGGCATTTGGTTCGCTCTGGGCTCTAATGTGGCATCACTGCCAAGTACACTAATATTGTCCATCCTATCTTCCATTTGGAAAAGTGCTGCAAGACACTGACAACAGATCAAAACAACAATATGTGCCAAATGCTGATGGGATAGAGAGAAAGAGGGTGAAATTGAGAAAACAATTTTTATCACCTCGACATGAATTATTGATGCTTAGTGTTTTGGTCAGAATGGCCACCATTATTAAACATGTATTAGTCCACATCCAAAAATATGAGAAATGAAATTAGAAAATGAATATTTTTATTTCTGTTGTTCACTGTTCTGTGAAAAAGTGGTGCTTCTGTACCAAAAGAACAGTGAGATCACAGAAAGCCAGTTTCATCTTTGGGGTAACCTTTTCAAAAAGATGGAAACGTTTGCATAAATTTGCAGTTTTTTTTCTTCTCGCTCACACAGTCACACATACTTAGTATGCATGCAAATCTCTTGCGTTTTCACAATATCAAACAATAACTTTGCTAATGATCAATCAAAGTAAATCTATTGTGCTTCACTCAACCGCAATGTTGATTACAAAGGAGGATTGCAATGTATTTGGGGAAAAGAGTCCTTTTACATCAAATCTTAATGAATTCAAAGCATTTGACAAGTTTGGAAGAGGAAATAGCTTTGATGTTTCAGTTTAATGAATCAAAGGGGAAAATAAAGAAACAGTGGGTTGACTGAACATCTTAGGGGAAAAACAGCATTCAATCTGTCATTGTGTACCCTGAGCTCTGACAGATACCCTGAACAACATTTCTGTTGTTTAATTTTGTTCTGATTTTTTTTTGCTTCAGAGTGAGTGTACTGCGGTAAAGGTAAAATAAATTTAAGTTATAAAATGTATTTGGATTAAATGACATTTATATTAAATATTTCATCATCTACTCACCCCTCACCCCCCAAACCCAAATCACGTACTTTCTTCTGTGGAACACAAAAGGAGATGTTTTGAAGAAAGTTCATGCTGCTCTAAGGACAAAAAAAAAAAAAGATGTAGACTACTAGGTTGTGTTCTCTCATACAATACACCATATAATGGAAGAAAAATAGGTTGATTTACAACGACCTTGACTGATAGGTTTATTCAAACAAAAGACTAGAGACATGAATATGTATCTATAAATCATTATTACATATTCAAAACTTGAATGATCCCATTTGAATATCAGCTAGCCGAAATAATAACCGCCCAGAAGTTCTGTCCTTTTCTTAAAACATGTCTGAAATGGAGACAAATCTAATCTCCATAACAACATGGTGACCTTACTGTGAATTTGTCTTTCAAAAGCTCCATTACTCTTATCAATGCTCCATTCTGTGTTTTCCTTTCACATTATGATTTTAAGATATTTCCTGAGGAGGATTTAATTAGGCCTCACTGAACAGTATCTGAATGCTTTGATTTGATAATCACACCACAATATCTCACAGAGAGATATTTTACTAGATATTTAACTTTTTTAAAACTCCAGTCAGTAACTGTGAAAAGCAACCTGGTCTCGTGGCAAAAACGTACCCGGGGACACATTTTTGCGAGACGCGAAATACGTACCAATAAGTCATATAAATAAATATCACTACAGTTTCCAAAAGAAATGAACACTAGAGGCAGTAAAACTCCCGACACCTTTTATTCCTTTTCACACACATTTACAGAGTTTCGATTAATAAAGCGTAATTTTTGCACAATTACTTGAAGAATATCATGTTATGACTTCAAAACTATTTTAATATGCTGGGAGATTTGAAAACTGATGCTTTTGAACGTTAGCACCGCACCAGCTTCATATCAATGGGTTTTCAAAAACGGTAGGTTTGTTCGGTAGCTCACGGCATGGAGACGTACTTGAGAGGCGAAGAGCTCCGGTTCGAATCCCGTGTAACTACGGTTCGACAAAACGGTTCAAATCTGCATATAAGTAAGTTAAAATGACACGGTTGCATCAACAAATGCGGTTTTATATCAGTTTTGCATTTGTTAACACTATCGGGTAGGTTTAGGGTTGGGTTTGGTGTAGGGCATATTTCCAACACGATAGAGCATTAACTTTTAGCGACAGTCCCCGGATATTTGAATTCTGAACCGCCGCAATACGTACCTGAAGCAACATAAAAAAATCCCAAAAAATACGTACCTATATCAACGTAATAAAAACGTGCCAGGGTTCACGTATTGAACCCGTGTTTTAGCGCCACTCAGTGGACATTTCTCTTTGAAACTGCGGCGAAACGTGCAGTAAGGTACGTAAAAACGGTGTTGCAGAAAAGTACCCAGAGGTACGTATTTTTATGAGACTGGGTTGGTGAAAAGATAAGTAAAGGGTTTGATATGGTAAGGTGAGATACAAAATACTTGATGTGATCACACTGATTTCTCATCTTTGTAAACAACCCAGTGCTCCTGTGTGAATTTCCTGTGAGAGCAGCCCTCCTTTTGAAGATGCAAGCGGATATTGGATTAGCAATGTAATCAATATCTAATTACCTTTATCAAAAGCCCTGGGGTTTTAATAGTTGGTTCAGTGGGGGCAAGATACACTATTTAACATTTAACAGTTAGAACATCACCTGCTGTTCTTGCTTCCTTCTTATTATCACTGTTTTCACACCTAGTGAGCTCTATTGTTGCCTGCTGTCTAAATGGGCAGCTGCCATCTAAACCAACATCCATTCCTAAATTAATCTTAAATGACAGTGACTTTACATAGTAGCCACAAGTAGACCACCTCACCATCAAATAAAAATGATATTGACATACAGACTTAATCATAGAACCTTGATGGGTAGTAATGAATTTAAAATGTAAAGATTTTGAATTTGTGTTTAAAAACATAAGTTTAGATTTCTCAGAAGTTATATATTTATTAATATATAAAATTAAAAAGTGGCCCAAGGACTGATCCCTGTGGTACACCTTTAATTACATTAATAAAACTGCTGTCTCCAGTATATATATATAAATAAACATATCTCATAAATAATCACCAAACCATCCAACAGTATTTTCTGATAAAGATGATTAGTCTATGCTTCAATATTGCATAATCCACCAAAGCATTAGATAAATCAATAAAAAGGGCTGCACAATGATGGTTAATATCTTTTAAGGCTGCAATAATGGTGCTATAAAAAAACTGGACTAAAAATCAGATAAAATATATTTTGTGGAAAGAAACTGTTTCAGTTGTTTACAAGACATTTTAGAACCTTGGCTAAAATAGATAAATTGTAGATTCCTGCTTACCTTTGGGAAAAAAGTACACTTCAACTCAGGGTTTCTCAACTCTGGCCCTCAAGGTCTACTTTCCTGCAGAGTTTAGCTTCAACCCTAATCAAAAACACCTGAATAAGCTAATCAAGGTCTTCGAGAATACTTGAAAGTAGCAGGCAGGTTAGTTTGATCAAGGTTGGGGTTAAACTTTCCAGTAAAGTGGACCTCGAGGGCCAGAGTTAAGAACACCTGCTTTAGCATTTAAAAAAAAAAAAAAAGAGTATTTATTATGGAAATTAATACTTTAAAACGGTATACATAAGTGTGAACATAATATAATGTTTTCGGACACTTAATTGATCTTTCTCTGGGAGTTTGATTGATAGGCAATCTATCTGACAAACAAACCAGACAGGAGAGTAGATTAATGTCGGTGGACTTGAACTTGAAAAATGGCGTATATTGATGTCTTTCCGTGGTTGAAACAAGATACCTTTTGATGTTCATTCATGTTTATTTTGTGCTTTAACTAGTAAAGAGGAAGAGATGATCGGTTCATGTAACGCTTGAACTGAGGCGCTACAGTGATCTTTGACAACATTAAAAAGCCACAAAATGTTATTTATTGTTTGAATTTATTAAAAAGTACTTTACTACTTTACAACTACTTTAGATGTGCTTTAGTATGCTAGTCTATGCATCAAAATAAATGTACTTCTTTAAAACATTTTAAAGTAAACATTAGATACAATTTGACACATTTTACAAAATGCAAAAGTGCCAAAATCTATCTAAAAATCAGTAAACAAACAACTGAGACCACTAATACCAGTTTATGTTGATGTAAGATTTATTTTTGTCCTTAGAAAGCTGCCTACATAGGCAGGTCAGGTTTTATAACAAGGCAATTATCTCGCAGTATCTCACAATACCACAAAGTCCTTGCAACCAGTGTAAAAAGTACTTGCTGACCTAACATGACTGCAAGAGAGTATAATATAGAGAGCTGGGAAAGAGAGTTGAACTTGGCTGCTGTTCTAGTTAAAGGGCTTCTTCCCTGCCATCTGCTGTCGGTTTTCTTACAACTAATTCCACTCTTGAGCCAGTTTCTCTTCACCCACTGATAGCTGCACTTTTGTCCAATCTGTCTCAAGCTGTACCCCCCCTTTCAGTTATTTTTTTCCCTCTATTTCATTTGGTCTTTGTTACTATAAATCATCTCCCATGTTCTGCTTCTCCACCTTGGGCTAAAACAGAGCATCAGCAGAGGAGATTACACTCAACCATATAGATTACAGTGATGTTTCAAAGAGGGTTAGATAATGTATATCTCTGTCCTATGGCTCTCTGACCCCTGATCAATACCATCTCAGATCCAGTCACATAACCACCTTACAGATGAATGAGACCGATCTGACGACTCTCAGACAGAGTATCTGTTGCTTTCCGAGGACGTCCCATAGGGACCAGTGTAGCCGACAACCATTGATCACCTGCATTGCTCCAGAGGGAAAGGAGAGAAACGAGAACAAGGTCCCTGAGGAATGTCTTTGGTGATGGTGCATGGATGTTGAGATGTGAAGGTTGCTCCAAAGAGTAGACATCAAGATTTCATGCCTTATATGGCATTTTGGTGAGAGTCAAAAAAGAAAAAGAAAAAGAAAAATTTTGAAGATAAGACAATACCAGTAGGGGAAAACGTAGAGGACAAGGCTTAGCAGGACTGGATACAAGGGATACATTGAACGACAAACTGGCACAACAGAGAAAACACTAGGAAAATAAATAGGAGAGCAATCAAGGAGAGTATCGAGGGAGGACAGGTGAAGATGATAAACCAATAATTATGTAACAAGAGGGTTGGGTCAAGATTAATGCAGAGTGTCCAACAAATCGCTTTTTTTTCCCAGAGTCTAGCATATTTTTCAAGATTGAGGTCTCTGCAGAGCAAGTGGGCGTTTCTGAATTTGTGGGTGTTTTCAAACTGCAGGGTGTTTCTCAATCATGCAATCAAAATGATCTCCCTTACCTAACCCAACCCCTAAACCTACCGTCACTATGACGTCAGCCAGTCAGGAAACATGGTCTAAAAACGCCTCGATCTGGTAACTCCCATTACTTTCCTGCAGAGACCGATACTTGTATTTTTCCAATTGTTTTCAATGGGAGTGCCACGCCTTTTAAAATGACAGCAATGTGATTAAGGAACTGAGATTTTTTTTTGGGTGGCTAAGATTTGAAAAATGTTTAATTTGGGGTAAAATGCAGTGCTCATCACTGTCACTTTTTAGTAGCCCATCCAATCACAGTGGAGAAGGGGTGGGACTAATGCCACACAGACCAACTGTCACACCCTACTTTTACAACGAACAATAAAGGAGAAGTTTATATTGCTTGTTTCTGAGCATTCGTGTCTTTACCCGTTGGAATTCCCAGAATACCACAATATTGTTATGAAAAATACTGCTTGGAGGAACAATTTTTCGCTGCACCACAGAAGCGTTCTCAATGCTCTTTTCTCAGTTAGGTGTTTTCAGGAGAACGTCTGGTGTTTTCAGCTGGCTAAAAATACTTTGGTGGACACACAGCCTAATATGCAGGTAGCACATGGCACATAAAAAACAAACAAAACCATGTGCCCACACAAAACATGACACAAGAACATACGCCCAATGAGAACTTGGCCAAGCTGCATGTTCACACAAAACAAGATGACATGAAAGCACACAGATAATGGATACACAAGCCTTGTGAACACCACAACACAAGGGCACAACAAAACACACAGGACAAGAGCGCATGGTGAAGGGATGAACACTTAAACCCTGCACCAACAATGAGTGACAAAACATGGAGCATGAATGTTCCCTACTAGAACCCCAGCAATAGACTGAAATGGAAATAGAGAATCTAATCCACATAATTTAATGTTACCATGAAATCAGTAAAACAGAAATTGTGGCAAATCTGTATACAAACAAATGGCAGGCTATACATTTTTTCAAATGTTGCTATGGGACAATATTTCTAGTGAAAAGTCCTATATAAATACATTTCATGTCACATACACAGCTCACATGGAAGTCACTTTCAAACCAAGCAACTTTCTGTTGGTCAACACAATGAATCCTGAATCAATGAATTCCTGATCCCGTGGATTTTCCCTCGAAAATTCACCAAACAGTGGTAAATGTAACCAGTCCTATGTAGACAGTTTACCAAAGGCTGCTCACTAGATCTAGGAACATAGCTTACTTCTTGTTCATATCATCATTTTACTAACCCTGCATTGGCTTCAATGACAGAAGTTGTCAAGTAAACACAGTGGAATAGCATTTGATATGAATGCTATGTTTGCTTAAAACACTCAATAATTAATTAAGCGTACAATGACCTAAACCAGAACACAAACATTGGGAACACATAATCTGACAGTAAACAAAAACAAAGGGTAAAGGGGTGAATGCGTGGTATGCTGTGATGAAGTTTTGTCCAAAAAAAAAAAAAAAAAACATCAAAATGAACCGAACAAGCTGTTTGGGACACTATTAGATATACTGCACACAGGAAACGGTGGTCGCTGGTGCTGCTGTTACCGTTGGCAGATTGCTATTGATTCCTGTGCCACAAGGGGTTTGGCCTTTAAAGATCAAACATATGCCCTCACATCCTGCCCCGCAGCAAATGTAACCACTTCCTTTGCCAGTCTTTGCCTCTGTCTTGTCCTCTGTGGAGTCTGTAGGTCTTCTACCAGCTTCCCCAGTGTACTGTATATTTCTTTGAACAAGTCAAAACATTTGCTTCATTTTGGTGGCGTCACCATAGGGAGTTGACTTATATGTGTGCTTGTGACACATGAAAGATTTATTTCTATTTGAAAGATATTGATTTAGTACAAGCATATGTTATATAGATCTTTCTGTATGTCAGCAATTACTCTATATTTCTGGAACTTATTCATGAAACACAAGCAGAATGTAAAACCAAAATCATTCATAAAACCATTCTTATGGCAATGGTCACAATCAGTTGAAATTATACAAATTTGTTCTATTTCATGTTTTATGGATGAGACTAAAAGGGTGTGTGTGTGTGTGTGTGTGTGTGTGT
>NW_015628507.1:144152-160599 GCF_001515625.1 Sinocyclocheilus rhinocerous
CTCTCTCTTTCTCTCTCTATATATATATATATATATATATATATATATAATTTTAATAAAGGTTGAGGTCAGTGTGAGAGAGTTTCAGGACAGTTTTCTGTCATAAATTAAATATTTTTGTCGACATTACATAAAGTTCACTAGGATTGAAAATAGTATGTTAACAAGTACAAACCAATCAGCAGCACAAATTAACATGCATTTCTACATTGACATTGCTAACCAAAACTATTGCTTTTGCTTGAGGCTACATCCACACCACTAGCTGTCAATATAAAGGTCTGGTCACTTCACCATTGCTAGGTAAATTTCAGGGACAATATCTAGTAAATGTAATAGGAGTCCATGCAATTTGGAATCTCGTGTGAGGGAAAAAATTCCCAAAGCATATTTGCCTCCGACATTTCACTAATGTGACGGCACCTTAAATCCAAGATGACGGCAAATGCAACATACGGTGCATTCCAAATGGGATATATCGCCCTCCAAAGGGCACTTCGGAGTTTAAACAAGCATGGCCGACATATTGAAGGGTCGTTCCAAACCGAAGTGCTCAAAACTGCCCACTTCAAAGGGCCCTTCGGAATGAAGGATTTCGAAGGGTACAACTGATGGACACCTCGGGCTCCCATGATCTTTTGCGCAGATTCTTTGCATGATGACGGCGCCTCCGTGTGGGCACTTGATGATGACGCAGAAGGGCACTTCAAGAAACAGTTGTTCGGTCCCCTACACCCTTCAACCCTTCGAAGCTCTCACTCCGGAGGGTAAACCCTTTGAAGGGATTAGCAGGAAACGGTGGTCGCTGGTGCTGCTGTTACCGTTGGCAGATTGCTATTGATTCCTGTGCCACAAGGGGTTTGGCCTTTAAAGATCAAACATATGCCCTCACATCCTGCCCCGCAGCAAATGTAACCACTTCCTTTGCCAGTCGTTGCCTCTGTCTTGTCCTCTGTGGAGTCTGTAGGTCTTCTACAAGCTTCCCCAGTGTACTGTATATTTCTTTGAACAAGTCAAAACATTTGCTTCATTTTGGTGGCGTCACCATAGGGAGTTGACTTATATGTGTGCTTGTGACACATGAAAGATTTATTTCTATTTGAAAGATATTGATTTAGTACAAGCATATGTTATATAGATCTTTCTGTATGTCAGCAATTACTCTATATTTCTGGAACTTATTCATGAAACACAAGCAGAATGTAAAACCAAAATCATTCATAAAACCATTCTTATGGCAATGGTCACAATCAGTTGAAATTATACAAATTTGTTCTATTTCATGTTTTATGGATGAGACTAAAAGGGTGTGTGTGTGTGTGTGTGTGTGTGTGTACCAATCAGCAGCACAAATTAACATGCATTTCTACATTGACATTGCTAACCAAAACTATTGCTTTTGCTTGAGGCTACATCCACACCACTAGCTGTCAATATAAAGGTCTGGTCACTTCACCATTGCTAGGTAAATTTCAGGGACAATATCTAGTAAATGTAATAGGAGTCCATGCAATTTGGAATCTCGTGTGAGGGAAAAAATTCCCAAAGCATATTTGCCTCCGACATTTCACTAATGTGACGGCACCTTAAATCCAAGATGACGGCAAATGCAACATACGGTGCATTCCAAATGGGATATATCGCCCTCCAAAGGGCACTTCGGAGTTTAAACAAGCATGGCCGACATATTGAAGGGTCGTTCCAAACCGAAGTGCTCAAAACTGACCATTTCAAAGGGCCCTTCGGAATGAAGGATTTCGAAGGGTACAACTGATGGACACCTCGGGCTCCCATGATCTTTTGCGCAGATTCTTTGCATGATGACGGCGCCTCCGTGTGGGCACTTGATGATGACGCAGAAGGGCACTTCAAGAAACAGTTGTTTGGTCCCCTACACCCTTCAACCCTTCGAAGCTCTCACTCATTAGGGCATAGGGATGAGCCCTTCCGAATGGAACGCAGGGACAAATATTGTGAGGAAAATAAAAATTGCAATTTAAATATAAAATATAATTATTTTCTCACATATAAAAAACATGCTGCTTAAAACAAAGAAAATGTTGGCAGGGAAAGTAAAAATGAGAATTAGCAGTTCTTTTGGAAGCTCAATGATATGCCAGTTTTTCCAGAATTTTCCAATATGGTTGAGGGTGTTGACTTTGTAGGAATACTTGCTGGATGATACACATGAAGCCTGTGATTTATGATTTTCTGTGATTTGTCTTGCTGTAAGGAAGCTGGAGTGGCACTAAGTTGTTTATTTTCCACACGTTCGCATCTTTCTCCCTTCTTTTCTAACACTACAGGAAACAAAGCCCTGTGATAAGACAGAATCCATTCCAACTCCCGCCATTGATTTAAATGTGAAAGCGCTCTGATTGTAGGTATTGTGGAAATGGCAAAATATTAATTTGCGTTCGCGGCACAAAAAGGATTTATGGTCTCTTGTAGTGCTTTGTTCTGAAATGTCAGCACAATTGGAAAGTTTGCCGTTCTCTGGTAGATTATAATTATTTATTTATATTCTGAGGCTTTTTGAAGTTTTACAGATCACAGGATTTATTATGTCTCTGAGAGGTGAAACATAGAAGGATGAGTCAACACTCTTACTTAACCATAAACAGACATACAAATGTATCTACAAACATGGCTGTGTGAAGATATTTTAAAGGTCAGTGGCTCAAATTGAAAAAAAGAGCACCATACTTTTGAATTACAACAGATTAATAGTCATTTACTTCACTATTAAATTAAGGAAGTTGTATTTATTATTTTAAAGGGACAGATCACTCAAAAATGAAAATTCTGTTATTTACTCACTCTCAAGTTGTTTCAAACCTGCACGAGTTTCTTTCTTCTGCTAAATATAAAAGAAGATATTTTGAAGAATGCTGGTAACCAAACAGTTGACTTTTTCATAGCATTTTTTCCATACTATGGAAGTCAACTGCTACCGTCAACTGTTCACAGTTGGATTGTTAGTTTTTCTCTGCAAAAACACATAAAGACAGAAGGAAAGAGCATGTAAGACTACTACGCAGGGCACAGACCCTTGTGATGCTCCTGAGACTAAAATAAGCAGGCACTCAGAGCAGGAGGTCAAATGGCAGCAAGACTTGCGATATATGCTCATATAATATTTTCACTTTCAGGCTTCATACCAACAGCTAATTACAAAAATGCCTGTGACTGTGAGATATTAGATATTTTCACATTCCATACTCACATGTAATGAAAGTGAGAGTCATATAATCACAATAAGGGTGCATTAAACATTTTAACAAGGAGATGTCAATGTAAATTAAAGTTGAACTAACTGGACTACTTCAGAATATCTCAGGTTAGTAGGTTCATACATTTAGATCTGTGCGTAAAATTTTAATAAATAGATATTTTCTTTTCTTTTCTTCAGCCCCCTCAAGTATTATTTTCAGGCCAAAAACAAATTAAAAAAAATATCAAATTATGATTGCTGGCTTCATAGGAATTGGCAGATACACAGACAAACTTGTTTCCTTCAAATCCACATGGCTTAGAGTCTCCTCAGGGAACAAATATTTTTGTAATTACAAGATATGTGAAAAATATCTTGAAAAGTGGCATGACGTATAGGCTCTGTGACATATCATTATACTGTATATTGTATCATCATTTGTATTGTAATGTGATATATTGTGAGCCACAACATGGAAATAATCAGCACATCAATATCAGCTAGAATTTCAATATTGGTGTCATTTTGTGAAGTTTGTAGGAGAAGCAGTGAAAAACTATCAATTCAAGATAATGGACAATTGATCTATAATTATATGTACAGTACAAGAGGTTCAAAAGCAGATAAATGAGTGGAAATTGAGCTGTTGGTGTCACGTTAGAGTTTAACTATAACCTAACTAACCAAATACCTTTGATGCTTGGCCCCACAGACAGAAATTTCCTGTAGCAGCATAAGCACTGAAGCAGCAGAAGCATAGGGTAGCTCTGGATGGAGGTAGCTCTCAATAACAGGCACAGTTAGACCAGGATGCATTACTGTACAAAAGAATTTATTGTAAGCATTAAAATCTCTAAGCAGCTCTGCTCAAAACACAGAGGATATTATCTCTAATTTAGAAACAAAAGAGAGCTTTACGTCAAACACAACATGAAAGGAGAAAAATAAAAAGGCTGGAAATGTACGTTGGATCATTTTGATATTACACAGGCAACTTACAGCTTTATAGTATCCGACTAAAGGGTCTTGCCTGGGGATTTCATTAAATACCCAGCTAGTCGTTTGAAAAGTGTCCTATGTTCCCCAGTTTTATTCCTCGAGAGATCCACACCGCCAACTGGATGCAAGAGACACAAGGGTTGTGCACCATTCAGAACTGAATTGAGAATGCCTTACAAATTGCAGTTCAGTTCTTGAATTTGAACTGAATCTGAATTGAGGTAGCAAAGAGGATGCAGAATTAAAATTATGAGAGCTTTTATGTAGTTTCTAAAACGAATCACCGGTATAAAGAAAATTCTGTAGCTAATAATATATTTCACATATTCCAGTGCAGAAAAAAATATTCACAGAATTAATAAAAATTCCAATAGGAGGCTTTTTGAAATGAGTTTAATATATAATCAATATATTACAATTTTGATGTTAGCCGTGTTAAGCCGTGTCGGTCTAATGAAACTCCTCTAATGTCTTCAAATTCTTCAAGTTCTTCAATTCTGAATTTTGCCCAAGCCTGAGAGTCATATACAGTAGTGATGGACCAATATATCGACCAGGACGACCAAATGGCTGATAATGGCCATTTTTCAGATTTGATTGGCCAATTAAAAGGTGTTAATACTCGTTATGATTGTTGATAGATAATGTTATTTATTTTTTTATATAAATTTTGAGTAAATATTGTGCCCTTGTCACATTTTAGCAAATTTCTATACATCTGTTTTGCCATCATTACATTTATCATACCTATTATGGTTTTCAGGCATCCTTAAATCAAGACCAATTTACCTCAGAAGCAAAACTACACAGACAAATGCTTAAAAAAAAACTAAGGAAACAATCTGAGCAAGAAAAATAAATAGAATTCAAGATATATCCTTTGAAAAGCATTATATTACACAATTTTGCTTCAAATGTAAAGTTGTCTTGCTTAACTGATATTTTTTTTAACATTCTTAAAACAAGTCAAACATACAGAAACCCGCATATTGGTCAACCACTACATCATTTTCAACACTGCACATGTTTAACCATTCATGTCCATATAAAAAAATTTTTTAAAAAGCTGACAGAAGAAGAAAGATAAAACTATGAAAACCTTTATAATCGGTCTCCATGACAACCATCCATTTCAAAAGCTCACATTATCCACAACAAGATAACATCTCAGCACTGCATTGACCTCCTTCCAGCTTATCAATAAATCATACATAAAAATATCGACACACTGACTATTTTTCCACTCAAACAGACATACTGTATTCAAGGACAAACCCTCCCAATCTGGAGAGCGAAGAGTAACACTATGAGAATGCAAATGATCCAAGACACCTGCGGGTTAAACCATCGCCGCTCCAGCCAGGACCAGCAGAAAACCCTCCAAAAGATTCCCTCTTCTGATGACCACTGAGCGCCGTCAATTCATCAAACAATAAACGCCATCTGTACAAGAGATAAAATGCAGTCTGCTCCTCTTTATGGCTTTGGAGAGAGAAAAGGCTACATGAATACTTCTCCTCTTTGTCCTCCTCGTACTGTTCCAATCAAAACACTGATTGTCACATATTTGTGCTTAATCTAAATTGTGTTTATATATAACGTAGAGCAATCTCTTTGTACCGTCATCTGGTCTTCAAAGCAAATCCGATATTCTCAGGACTCAGAAAACGTCAAGTTTCAGGAAAAACAGAATGACGGCAAGAAGGAAATGACTTTCATGCAAAATACGAGGGGAAATGGAATGTAAATCGTCTGTCGCTACTGACGTATGCCATCATGCAATTTTCGACGTTGATTCCTTCAGTGTTTTTCAGCCATTCATTTCATCCTGGTCTGTGAGGGCCTGGTCGTTTCAAAAACAGCAGGGAAATAAAAGCTCAATTTTGTTGATTCTCGTAGTCCAGAATAGTTTTTTCGATTTTTTTTTATTTCACTTATATCTCCCCACGTCACTGGCCATGAGTTTCCATGCTAATAGAGCGCTCCATGCTTAATGTTGCATTAACCGTCAGGAGCTTTCCGCAGCCATCGGTAAAACTGTTGCTGGAACAGGACGTGCCATTTTACATTCGCTTGAACGATCTCAACGGCTCGAGCGAACGCAGGTGCCGACTCTCCCCCGCTGGTCAGGATGAACTCTTTCAGCTGAGGAGAGAATAAACAATTTTCATTATTAACATTATCATTGTATTGTGTCTTGATGTATCAGATCTTGTGTGTTTATGCGTGTAAGTGGCACCTTCATCTCTGACAGTTAAACGGCTTCAGAATATACGATGCATTTACATGCAAATTCCTGACATGTAATTCAGTAGATAACAATGATGTTTATGATAATGAGGTGTGGGAATGCAATTGAAGTAAACAGAATTATTAGTGTTGTTGTTTTATTGGAAGAAAAGGACACTTGGGTGTCTGTCAAAAACAAATTCTAACATCAATTAAGGGCATAAAAATCTCATCAAAAATCGCCATTTACTAAATAACATGTTACAAAACCGATTCCCAATTCCTGAGGTCATGAGGACTACATGAATGAATGTGCACAGGGATTCAGGATTAAAGCTGCTCTATTGCTCCTGAACTATTTCAAAATTGCTGTTCGTTCATTGAAACTTTTAAAAGAAAAGAAAATGCTCATTTCAAACACACAGCATTAACCCTTAAATGCATGAATGTTTTGCCAGTCATTACTACATATTTGGGTCTTTAGCGTTACCCGGACCTATATATCCAGCACAGATGGATCTCTAACTGCTACAATAGCAAAAATCCCTCTTGATATTTTAAGAACACTTCCAATGTACTGATTCAGCATCTGGCACATATTCGCGATCTCAAGTGTATTCTCAAAACTATCGTTTTCAATGACTTCAAAACTAGTATTTTGATTGCTGGCAGCTTATTCACCACATCCAACATCCAATGATAGTGACATTTATATTTCATTGCGTACAGTAATTGCTCTGCAGTAAAGCCATTCAAACCAGTTCAATTTTTGCTAAAGGTATTCTTTTGTTTTATGCCTGCGGTAATTATGAGTGAAACATCGCGTCATTGTTGTCTATCAAACAGTGCCACCTCGAGAAATAAAGGTGAATTGCATGTATTGCGTCATCAGATATTTAAATATTGTTGCGCAGGAAAAATATACTTACACTATTACATACCTTGGGTCTCTAGCGACCTCATACACTTTTTACAAAAAATAATCAGAAAACAGACATTCTTTTATATTTTATTATTTTTTTCTTGTTATATTGTTTATAATAAATAGATTGAGGAATACTAAAAATGAAGATTTATTAATTTTAAATTTAAAAAAATGGAGGGATAGGGTAGTGAATGACGTCCCAAGTCGCTAAAGACCCGAGGTATGCATTTAAGGGTTAAACATATCGCTGAATGTTCATTAATCTGTTGATGAAGTGCTCTGGCAGCAGCTGATTGTCAGTGACAGTATGCTAATGCTCTGTTTAAGAAAACACTGAGGGGGTTCGTATTATCTCTGTATGAATGATAAATTGTGGAAGGCGAAGTCAGCTGGATGAGAAAGTGCTGCGCTGCAGTGAGAAGCATCAGCACTCTGTGTCCTCTGGGACTGAAGCTGAATGAATTTGAATAAGTGAATATACGTTCCATTTCCTGGAATAAGGTTAAGCAGCTACAATGAGGAAATATCCCAACGAAATGGTCCAGAGCACAATTCTGCAGTCTTCAGAGTTTACTTTCTCTCACTTTCTCCATCTCAATAACTTGATGACCAAAGTTTGTTTGTAAGTATTAATGTTCCATGAAGATTCGTCAATAATTCATTACTGTTTTAGTTTGATTAGAGGTGCACAAGCCTCAGGATGATGTAAAAGTTCAGCCTCACCTCATTCAACTCGGCCTCAGTGTTGAGAAACTCTGTCACGCCCTAGCAGGTATAATTGTGACATTGTCAGCATAGCATGGCTATTTTCATGACTGATAAAGCAAACGTAAGGATTAGCATGTTCAAATAGCATACTAGCACAGTGGTGTAGTGGAGGGTACGCGGCGTATACCCACTTCTAAATCCCCTCTGATGCGCATCATTCATTAGTGTCCTGCATTAGGCAAAATCATGATACATGAATAGTTAATCCAATCGCATGTAAAAAATACAAATATTCCCTAAAAACACCCAGTAAAGACAGTGATGTGGTCAGGACCGTGGCGCCGTCTTCCTTTGAAATATGTTTGATGATTGCGCCTGCGCCCTCGCCCGCTCCGTCAGTCAGAGAGGATGCCGATTGCCAACAGTGACAGAGATGCTGCTTCTTCATTTGCAAGAGCATGTCAGGGGATGTGCGCAGAGTGGTAAAATAATAGTTAATGATATCGCAGCTTGACTGGTGCTTATTTATATTAAAAAGGTGGTCGGGATGGGGGGAGGGGGGATACATTCTGGATAAATTGATAGTTACGATTTCTTTTCATGAGGAGATCATGATTCTCCTACGAACAGACAACTAAACAAAATAGCATGTAATGTACTAGAGGTTCTAACAAAATGTTAATTGCTGCAGTCTATTTTTTAAAATTTGAATTATTGCAAAATCTGCACCTCTTCTGTGGCTAATTTTAATTTCATAATGATTCTTACTCCGTGAAGTCAAGCAGCAGAAGTTAAGTGACAATATACAAATACCACTGGCCCATTTTGAGGTGAACTAAATATACAAGACTAGTTTTACACATCACCGTTTATAACACATGGTGTTCATCCTTTGCTGGGTCACTTTAAATAAATTGGGGCATAAATTAAGAGTATACCCACTTCTCCAGGCACCACTACACCACTGGGTACATTGTAGTCAACATTTTTTGTAAAAATCCAGCACTCGAACAGAGGAATCGTGACAGCTCTACAAATCTTCACCACGACTCGAAATGCAATGCAAATAAGCAGAACTCTATTTACTATATAAGCTCCGCCCCTCACTTCCGTCCTGTGGCTGCAGGTTTGGCGCCGCTAGTGGAGCTGCGGGGTGCTCTACGGTGCAGCAGGATATCTCTCTTCACTTCAGGTGAGTACTGAAAGGATTTCTGAGGTGATTAAGCTAATTTTAATTTCATAATGATTCTTACTCCGTGAAGTCAAGCAGCAGAAGTTAAGTGACAATATACAAATACCACTGGCCCATTTTGAGGTGAACTAAATATACAAGACTAGTTTTACACATCACCGTTTATAACACATGGTGTTCATCCTTTGCTGGGTCACTTTAAATAAATTGGGGCATAAATTAAGAGTATACCCACTTCTCCAGGCACCACTACACCACTGTATTACAGTTTTAAGTATACACAATGTACACTTGACCTGAACTTAAATTTCTAGTGTGATGAATGAACAGGAAGTGATTGCAGTAGTAATTTTTTCCCCTTTTACTGAGATTTTTAGTCTGTAAGGCTGCAGGAACATCTTTAGGTAAATAGTCAGTGCGGAAGTGCGATCAGCTAAAACACACATACACACACACACATTCCAGTAGTGGAGAGGAATTATTTTCAGCCCACTGGATCACAGCATATATCATCGAAAGAAGTACAAACAGAGGAGGGAGATACAATTTACTTCATGCTATAGAAATCAATACTAAACACAGACTCCATACACCCCACCCTTCAGACTCAGTGATTGAAGCACATTTACTAGCTCACTCCCATTGATTCTTTCAAAGAAGGCAATTACCACTATAGAAAAAATTAATAGCTTCCTTGCTGACTGTAATATGATGAATAGTATCTAAACATGAAGATGAAAATGCATGGATGTAGAGCACTGAGATGTGTGCTTACTAAGTGTGGTGCTATTTATCTTCTTCCTCTAGTGAGGCAAACCACATCCCTCTCAACAGCCTCACACTGAATCCGTCCCACAGGAATCAGCCTGTTGAGTGCTGAGCACTCACTGCAGAGAGGGATCATGCTGGGTCTCTTTATATGGGAATGTTTCTTTCTCTCAGTGCATCCATAAAACAACGACCATATGCAACAGAATAAATGGAGATGTCGAACCTGCAGTGAATCTGCTTCAGAATATGTGTGGGCTCTGAGATCCTCATCTACTCTGGACGGGGTGTAACCCGTCACCGTCCTCATCCTACTATTGAGTTGGGAGAGGATTTAAGACACCGTGGAGACTTGTGGGAAAAGCTCCTACGGCAGCCATTGTCTTTACTGCCCCATCAGTGGAGTGAGTGCAGCTCTGCTGGTGTGAGTGACATGATGTGGAGGAGAGGATTGAATGGGATTCATGAGGTACAGTAGACTGCAAACTAAGTAGTAAGTTATAATCAGACACTTCTTGCTATCAATAAAATGGCAGACAGCCCACCAAAATCTTGAAAAAGTGAATGAAGAGGCTGGTGGATGGTACTGAGATTCCAAGCTAAAAAGAAGCTAAACATTTCAGCTAAGACTGATTGATAAATGTGTCATGCTTGAATTTCTTTGCTTTATCATGTCATTGTTAAGGAGGTATAAGAATATCGACTGACCTGTTGAGCAGGAAGATGTTGTCACTGCAGGTCAAGGCCTCCAGAAGAACCTTCTTCTCAGAGATGGCTGTAGAGGAGTGAAACTTCATCCAGATAAACTCCCACACATCCTCATCCATCAGAGAAACACCTGTGCAGTACACAATGTCCCGCACGTTGGGTGGAATCCTGCGGGACAGAGTGAAGACACAAGGTAAATATTCACAGATAATGTTAGTATTTAAATACTCGTATTTAACATTAACAACTGTATTGATGGAGCCAAAATCTTTTTAACTATTTACTATTTTCGTTTTACATAAATACAAAGATCGACTTTTAGAGTCCAGGGAAAATAGTGAAAATGCTGATACACTGATTTGCATTTCTCACTGTGACCAAGTCTGTTCATTTAATGATTGCTGAGGGTTACATCAGATTCACATGCCGTTAGATTACACTGTGTTCACACATAATTCTTCTTTTGATTTCTGAGAAATGCATTTTCCTGAAGAGAGAATGTTTCACAGCAGGAATCTGTTACGTCCTCAGGGTTGTTCAAAGATAGCAAATCACAAGTCAACCTTTCACCTCCAGCAGAATAAGTGAAAAACAGCGTGAGTGTATTTATATGTGTTTTTATTTGTATGCTTCTGTGAGAAGTTGATCTTTCTTTGGTAACACTTTAGATTAGGGAACTCTATTCACTATGAAATAGTTGATTGTTAGTTATTGGCATGCATATTTGCTGCCATATTTGCTGGCATGCTGTTTTTTAGTACTTATAAAGCACATATTAATGCCTTGTTCTGCATAACGTTTGTGTCTTGTGTTTTAGATCTCTTAACCCTATAACTACTACAACAACTAACTTACTTAGCATCAATAAGCAGCAAATTAGGAGCCTTTTGAGGGAAAACTCTTAGTTAATAGTGAATATGTGTTCCCTAAAGTGTTACCTTTTCCTTTCCTGTTTCTTCAGTTCTTTTCACTCAAAATGTATATGCACGAAAGATCATTTTAAATAAAAAGACACTCTTAGATTCAAAACGGACCACTTTGGTTCAAGTGGTCTTCTGCTGTCTGCAATCACTTCGAATCACGTCTTCTGTCACAGTGAAAAATCTCCATAATAACACCAGCTGATCTGATTCCATGATCTTTAGTGAGCTCATCATTTAAGTGGTGAAAATTTGACCCAAATCATTACTGCAGGCCTCCCAAAGTGAGTCACAGTGCAATATATAGTCTAGCAATATATCGGTCATAAGTAAAGGCCCGTTCACACCAAGCACGATAACTATAAAGATACAGTTCTAAAAATCATTCTCAATATTAAAGAATAGCATAGTTCACACCACAACTATAACGATAACGATACAGAGGAACGATATCGTTGTGATCACTTTCAAAACGATTTTTTTCCAGCTGATGAACGATAAAACACTGACAGCCAATCAGAATCCATCCTGCTGTAACGAGCTCAAGAATTTAAAGCGGCAGACGCATGTGCGCTTAGAATAAACAGACGATATCGTTCGCTGGTGTGGACGCTAATATCGTTATCTTTATAGTTATCGTTCTTGGTGTGAACGGGGCTTAAGAGCCAACTCTGGACCCTTGATATCATCTGGTTATAAATCTCAGAAAAGAATAACCGTCTACAGTAGAGCTACACAGAGACAAACGCATCTCAGGCTGTGAGGCGATGCATGTAATATTCGTACAGGAAGAAGAAATAACATTAAACCTCTGGAGGAGCCGCGGCGATACAGTGACTGAACTTTTGATTTGCTCAAACAAAGCGCAATAAAGACCTGCTGATTCTGGATGAGCCGTCGGAGCCTCTGGGAGTTTTCAGTGTAGCAATACAGAAAACGGCACCTCCAGTAAGATATGAAATCATGTCACAACCAATTGGAGCGTATAGACTGAAATTTCCACACCTGTGAAAGTGATGTCTTGTTTATGACTGCCACTGACAGGAACGATAAGTGAACTCAGAAACACAGTTAAAGAATAATATTTGTGGCTTTCCGTTAGCTGCCATGATTCTCGAATATATGATTTTCAGGTATTTTCAGAAAGAAGATGGGAGATGACATGAGCCATAAATCTAGTTTTTACTTCTGATATTGTAACCTGATTTTAAACGCTTGATTTGCCCTAATATTTGGCTGTGTGGAGGCAACACATTTATAATAGACGGCTGTTATGAGATTTTGTAAAAATTCTATATGTTTGTTTTGAAACAATGTACAAAGTTCTTTGAGTATTTTACATTGTGTGAGACTTTTTTTCAAACAGACTAAAACTGCACTTAAAAGCAGTTTGCCTTAACAGAGGTGTCTGACTTTAATTTCAGTTTTCTTTTTTTAGTCTGTGGTATCTTGTTTTTAATTAATAAATGAGGAGGACATGAGGAAGACATGAGGAGGATTTGTCAGCATTTTGTACAGTGATCTGAAGCCTGTCTTTGCAGCTCACAAACGCTGCCGGGTCATTCATGTGACATTATCATCACCTAAACCATAAAAAGACATAAAGGTCAAACACATTCCTCTTTTATGATGTGCTCATCCCTGAATATCAAACTGAACAGATTCTTTTTATTGTCCCAGTAGGACTGGAGGTCATTTTTGAAGAAAAGGACAGTGAAGGACACATCTGGCAGATCCAGACTTCTGCAGACAGGTAAGAGGCACGATTAAGAACAGTTATGTCACAATACACAATAATAAGAATCAAAAGGATAAGACTAATAATAACATAAAATCAGTGGAGAACAAAGACAGAAATTTCTAGCAGATGAATTTCAGAATTTCTTGCCATCTGTTGACTTTGACAGTCGTACACAAGAAACAAAATCATTTGTAATCAGTTAAAAGTATCTGCTAAATGCCTTAAATGTAAAAAATATCTCAAATATGAGTGCTTTCATGAGCTCTATACTCTCTGCCAGTGGATTAGACTAACCTGTCCACATGATGATATGTCTAGCAGGAGGGATTGTGTTCAGAGACAGAGTACAGAGACTTTCTGTGTGTTCTGACATGATCAGAAACCTCTTACTGGACTCCACGGGGTAATAATTGCAGAGCCACTGTCAGAGCAATTGAGTAGTTTCAGGCCAAAAGAGTGGAAAATCTTTGACTGAGCAGGTCAAACACTGGCTGAATCCAACTGAGTGTGTATTTTTATTGAAAGGAATATTAGGCCAAAAAGCTTTGAAATTGAGCAGCCCGCTTTTATTAGAGTCATGTTAGAGGCCTCAGAAATCATTAAATGCACATTATATGAAGCCAAGTTCAATATGTAACACATTTTATGTGTAATAAAGCATCTGTGTGTGTATTTAAGGTCTATCTGTCGATTTCAGGGCATGATATTAAAGAAGCCAGCAAGCAAATTTCCAGTGCGTTTGAGGTTGTCAATATGCAGTTTAGTGTGTGTGTGTGTGTGTGTGTGTATAGTCTTTCATGTGTTTGTAGGCATGCAGCCAACTATTTGGCTTAAGCACACAAAAAATAATTTCCTAAAAAGCGGGCAAACACAATATCTTGTGCAGGATAAAGCCGTTTCTTCAGACACACAAACACACACCCACGATCCTGTTTATTCTCCATTATGGTCATTAGTCCCTGCCGGTGGCATGGTGTGATTGACAGTGTGATCCTGCATACATGAATGTGAACATTGCTGTGGGAAGCAGAGAAAACAAATTAGATGAACAAATGCGTGTTGCCATGGACACTTGGAATAAAGCTCCTACTGTATGAATCTTGGCAGGGTTGATGAGCAGAACAGACCTCAAAGTGTCCACACTCCATCCAGCGCTGTGCCTCAATATTATCATAAAAATATCATGTGTGTTTGACCAAATCAAAAGGGACAACTCTGGCTGTCACTGCTGTATTTAGATTTTTTCAGGTACTTTTACTTAGGTTGAAGAGCAAAAGTTGATGCAGGTTTCCTGCAGGACTGTATTCATACAGTAATGCACAGAATCACAAAAAAAGGCCAAACTATTTTTGCAACGTCTTATATATTAAAATGGTATTTTGAAAACAAAAAAAATAACAGTTTTGAATGAGCATTTTTAACTACACATCACTAAACAAACATTCTGTTAGTAGCAGTCCAATCTGATTCAGTTAAGTGTTAACTCAGTATTTTGGGCCAATTTAGTGAATCATAGAGCTGTCTGATTTAATCCATGATTTAGACAAACTAATTTCTGAGTTTAACCAATTCGATAAAAAATACTGCCTCAACTGCCAGCAATTAATTGAAACCTCAAACACCATTATGGCACTTTGTGATATGTTTGTTTTTGTGTCAAGCCAGTGGGGAGAAACGCTGGGATTTAATAAAAGCTGTTACGGTACAGTGTGTGGGTGTCACTCTGTTAATTTGCTCACCTGTTCTTGTTGCTGGAAATCCAGTCTGAAATGAGAGAAACAGCCTGCCGGTGACAGTGTTTGTTTCCAAAACTGCAGGCCAGCATCATCACCTCTCTCTGCAACTCTCTGAGGAGGAAAGAAGGAAGTACATCAGCAGGAAGTTAAAGATGGAGGAAGGGGAAAATGAAAAATTAAATACTGTCTACTGAGGTCATTCCCATCTTCTGAGGTGAAAAATGTCTAGCTTAAACTTTACAATTCAGTGTCCTTACTTAGACTACATATAAGTTTATAACTGTAATATATAATTTAAGAAATATGAAATTCAAGACTCACTCGGTCTGATAAGCCGCCTGCATGAAGGAGCCCTCAGGGGAAGTGGCTGGCCAGCCCAACTTGTGATACTTCGGTTCCACCTGTCTAAGAACATAGTCCTAACAAAACAAAACAAAACAGAAATGTAAAGGGAAGCAAAGAAATTATTAAAGCAAAACATAACAAGAAACACAAAGTCATACAAAAACCAAACAAAAGTGCAAAACAAAAGGCAGAAAAGAGTCAGTACGGTTGCCATGTTGAGACCAGGATTTAAATTATTAGTTTTTTTTATTGTTTTGTTTTGCATTGTATTGTATACAGTACAAGTGTGTGTGTGTGTGTGTGTGTGTTTTGACTCGCCATACGGTTGAGGGAAATGTCGCAGCAGGTAATGTCATGGCTAATTTAGCATGACTGCTCTCCTTCATGCCCTCTTACTGAGACGAGTGAATGATCACAATTAGACCCTGCTATGCCGCAATTCAATTCTTAACACACACTTACACGGATAAAAGCACATAAAGGCTTGTAGAGGACATTGTTTTCCATACTGTGGCGGATCAGGTGCCTACAGCTTGTCAAGCTGTTACTACAGCAATTGAGTGACGTATTCTTATTTTGTCAACAAATTAATCTCAGTTTGACAATTAGTGATGCTGTGTTTGTGTGTGAACGGGCCAAAATACACTGGCCAGCACACGCACACACACAGAGGGGTTTGGTCTGGCAGGTTGAAACACCTGGTCACATGACTGAAGTGTCCTGGCTAATCTGTTCCAGCTGTTTCCTGTCTTGCATTACATCCTAAACATCTGCTCTGTCTCACAGTAAACACAATGATGGAGAGAAATAGAGAGAAGAAGCTATTAAATTCATCACACTCTCACTGCCGACACTAAACCATCGTCCATTACAGAGGAGGGGCAGAAATGACTCATGCGCACTGAGGGATTGTGGGTAGGCGTTTGAGTGATATTCTGAATAACAAAGTGATAAATGAATAT
>NW_015628507.1:163453-171498 GCF_001515625.1 Sinocyclocheilus rhinocerous
CCAAAGGACACAGAACTGCCACAGACATACGCAGTAAAACCCGAAACCGGGAGGAGGAGAATCACGACATGGCTTTGGTGTGGGGTGTTTTAGACAACTAGATAAGGTAAGCAAGCGTTTGTTTATCTATTAATATTATAGACAGCTTTGTGTAATTGTGAACTGTGAAGTATGCTATACCTGTTGCGAAATTAATTGCTGACTGCAAATGCTGCAAGTTCAACAGTTAAGCATGAGGTTGATGTGGGCTTTTGAGTGTTGTGAAGATTAGTACAATAGTAAGAGGGTAGGCTATTTGAGCACATAGCATGCTGTTTTCAGCACCGTTTTTTGTGCATTCCGGGACCTGCACCTGTCTCGTCACCCCTCCGCTCTAATATGCGTTTTGCGTTCCGGCACCTTTTGATTTACAAATTAAGCACTGTGTATACTGCAGAAATAGTATGAGAAATATGGTAGTATGATATTTTGAACATTAGCAATGGTGGAGATTTGACACTGTTTTAGTAAGTATGAGTTTATAAAATGCTGCAGCAAACAGGCATTGTGTCTGGAAACATTTTGGACTGCTGTTTTGGATGATGATCAGAGGCATTTTTGAGTTCGATCTGTCTGGCGGTGAGTCGAGTCATCTGAGACGTGCTGCTAGATATCAGCCGTGTCTTTCTTATTGCTCTAGTCAAGGTTAAAATACAACAAACCGCAAACTGATGTGAGATCAGACTCACGCTGAACAGGCTGTGGTCTTCAGTGCGGTCCAGGAGTTTGTCCAGCTGGTAAAGAGCTCGACTAGCAGCGTGCCACGGCAGAAACTCAGTCTCCTGAGACAAATATGAGATCATCTGCAGGGGGACGTTTTGGGGCAAATACCCCGCTCTAGAGAAAAGAAAGAAAGCATGAGGATCAGACACTAGCAGCTCATTTTTACACATATTTCCCCTTTGGAAGACACATCGTTAACATTTGATTACAAACAGTTCATTTTGTTCATCATTATTCGTTTAGAATAACTGCCAGGCATTGTGCTTTGCGTGGGGAGTCATAATGTGCTGTAAGAAACAAAAAAAAAACTGCTTCTCCTGTACGGCTACAGTCGTGTTCAATTTGCATAAATCCATAAAACATAAGATCTCTTCTAAAAGCTTCAAATGTCTTTTCCTTTTTCCCCTCGGCCTTTTTAGAAACACCTACAATCCTCCCATGAGAGCAGAACAACACAGAGGTGGCCAATATCCTTAGACCAAAAACAAGAAAGACGAGACTTTCCACAAGTCTTTGAATTTAAAGAATGTTTTTTAGCAAGCACAGTGTCACATATACATTATGCAACCTCTTAGAACACCATAGCAAGGCCAGCACTGTCGCTAGCATTGTTTTCAAGTATATAATTTGTGTGTGCCGTGTTGTTTTATGTTTATTAGAGTGTTTTGCTGTTAGCTTGTCAGTTGTGTCTAAGCGCACTTCACATGAGCAGTGCTAATTTGTTTGCCGCATTTGCGTTCCAACCCAGGCTCTTTGCAAAAACATTACTGATGCGATCTTTAGGCAAAATAATATTATGCTGCTTCTTGCGCCTTTTGTGACACTTTCAAAGTGAAATTTCCAGTTAAATTTGTGTGAAAAGCAATAAAAGTTGGGTAACACTTTAGTATAGGGACCAGTATCTCTATTAACTAGTTGCTTATTAGCATGCCTATTATTAACATATTGGCTGTTTATTAGTACTTATAAAGCACATATTCTGCATGAGCATATTCTACATCCCTAATCCTACCCAATACCTAAACTTAACAACTACCTTACTAACTATTAATAAGCAGCAAATTAGGAGTTTATTAAGACAAAAGTTATAATTAATGGTTTGTTAATAGCGAGAATTGGACCTTAAAATAAAGTGTGACCAAAAGTTGTTAGTATCACTAGTGGTAATTTCAGCAGAAAACCGCAGTGAAATGTATTTATGATGAGCCTTGGTTGTCTATTTCAGTTTCTCAATTTCATGCAGGGCACATAAGTGCTCCGAATCTGAGGTCAGGCGAAAAAGGAAGTGATCAGACTTGAAAACGGACTCATTAAATTCTGGAGGACAGATTCACCCAACACACATTTAATTGGGACATTAATCACAGTTACTCACAGACACCCACTGTTACCCAAGGAGGTTTTCAGAGAAACTGATTTGCATTCACATTAGCAGGAGACAACTGAGGATGTGAAGAACTAAAAACGATTTCCACATCTCCACGAAAAAATTAGCAAATGTGTTTATAGCATCAAGAAAGGTGAATATATACCATGTGACTAAGAAGAGTTTTATATCAAGGCGTTCAAAGAGGTTTGCATCTAGTGCAATGTTCTTCTTCCTTTAAACAGCCTGTTATTACATTAGAAAAGGATGGAGAGTTTTCTAATTTCCTTTAATATGTGCATGAAGTTCAGGGATTAATGGTCCTTAAAGTTTTAATATGAAGTCAAATTGTCCTATTATACATGGTAATGGAAAAGTATTGCTCAGTTGTATTTCAAAATATTCAGAAAATGAGAGCTCAGAAATGCTTTATTTGACTGACACTAGCATTGATGTCAGTCTTACAGCTTTATAGATGTTAGGAGTAATTGACTCCAGACTGTTGAATTATTTGCAGTTAATGCAAACCCAAAGCAGTGGCTTTTACACCTCAGGCATGTATTAATTTTCAATAATTCAACAGTCTTCAGTCAATAATTCTACGTTTACTGCGATTACCACATGTACGTGTGCTTATCTCCAAATATTTTCAGAATTTTTGTCGAAAGCACGTGTAAACCACTTATGTACGGCATTGATTATGCATCTTGTTTAGAACCCGGGTCAACAGCAACAGCTGTGTGGTTATAGAAAATAAATCCAAACCATTGTGTCAGTCAAACAGAATAAAGCATTAGACTGTGGTCTAATGAGCAATAATTGTATTAAAATAAACAATTAATCAGCCTCTAATGATGCCAAGGCACTTGAAACACTGTCATTCTTTCACACTGATTACAAGGAAATATTCAATGTATATCTCTTGACTGATGTGCACACATGAATGGTACAGTTTTCACACTGAGCCAAGAGCTTAATCACATCACATGTGCATTAATTATATTGTGTTTCTCTTTAGCGTTTAAAGACGCAGTAGCATATAAATCACTGCATTGACTTCACCTGTCACAACACATTAAACGTGAAGTGAATGATGGCTGGTAGACGACACAAATCACATCTCATTTCGTCACATTGACCTTTAGATAGACAGACAGACAGACAGACAGACAGATAGATAGATAGATAGATAGATAGATAGACTGGAGGCCATTCAGTTCCTCCCTTTTATAAAACTTTCCTTTCTTCCTTGTATTTTTGAATTATTCAGCTTTCTTATCGAAGGTCGGAGGGAAAATGTTCATTAAATATAAACGCAACATTACCATAAAACTGTCATGAGGCGTTGAAGTTTCCCTGCTGTTAGTGAGCACAGTAATGAATGAGTTGATCACTTTTGCGCTTCAGGAACGTGCTAGTACACACACACAAGCTCAGAGAAACATGAGTTGCATTGCATGAAGGCCATTTATCATTGATAATAGCACTGCCGAAGAACAGCAAGGTAAAATAAAAAGGAATGTGTGGCTCTTTAAAATTGCCTGACATTAATTTTCAATGAGGGCAAAATGAACGTCAGTGACCATTGGACTCTAAAATTCAAATGGATTTTTAATTCATGAGTATATAAAGAGTAACATAACAGTCTCCTAAATAAATCATTGACTTTCTAAATTGGCCTGTAATTGTAGCTCATTTTGTCGAGGCTTTAGCAGAGCATTTCAAACAGGCCTATTAGTCAAATGAGATCTCACTATGTGCATAAAAAATATTGTGTCAAAGGAAAAAGTTGAAAATATGCACTCGTTCTCGCTGTTGTGTGAGAAATTACAGAATTGTCGACAGGAGTCATGATGTTTTACAAGCGCCACAAACAAACCTTGTGCCTCTATGGCAACAATCTGCTGATGATGCTAATATGGGGTTAGAAACAGATCAGCGTTTCTATGGAAGTTCAGAGCACAGTGTGTCAAGACAAGTAGCTGGTGATCACAGTAATGACAGCGAGCTGTTAATAGCAACTGCTAATTGCTTTAATTTATTTTAGTAGAACTTAAGTACTTAAACTACAAACATAAACTGCTGTTAACACTATAATTTGCTGCAAAAAAAATGGATTGTGTTTTGATGCGACTGTGAATCACGTGTAAAATAAAATAAAAAGTATTAATTTTATTGCAGATAATGACAACCTTTTTTATCTTGTTACTATAGTATACTGCAGTAATGAAAATATTGACACAATGTGTTTTAATAAAATCAACATTAAGTAGATTCAAGTACAGTAGACACAATGCATATCTACAAATGTGCTAAAATATAAAATATAAAAAGTATAATTCCAAATGTACTACATTATTATATTATATTATATTATATTATATTATATTATACTTTTATGTTTAATACAGGTTGAAATATGACCCAAACATTTTTGATAGTTTTTGTGAAATTACACAAAACCCCCATTGACCTGGTGCTCCAGAAGATATTGATAACTACTTTAAAGATATTTTGGTCACACTTTATTTTAAGGTCCAATAGTCTCGCTATTAACTAACTATTATCTAAGACTTCGTAAACTTTTATTTACTGCTTATTAATAGTTACTAAGGTAGGTGTTAAGTTTGGGGTAGAATTAAGGGATCTAAAATATGTCAATGCAAATAAGGCATTAATATGTGCTTCATAAGTAATATGCTTGTAATATGCATGCTAGTTAATAGTGAGAATTCCAGTATTTTAATGAAAGATGCAAAAGCTTCTTATAATAATGCACTTGAAATATGATCTTTATTCTTAAACTAGGCTTCACTAACACCAGCTTTCTTCTCCTCAATTGATCCAGTAATTCATAATCACAATAAAGGCTGACTGAGCTCTGTGAGGCAGTATTGATCTGTGAGTGACTCCCATGAGCACCAGGGGCATTTAATTAGGTAACATTACTGAAGGCAGCAGAGCCCATTCATTTTCCTCAGTCATTTGAACACTCTTCATCATCCCAGTAATTTACAGAGAAATTAGACATTTGTCACATTGTGATTAATGATGATGCTGTTTTTAATATGCAGGTTGGCATTTTCGCTTCTCAAGTACGTAAGAGCCAATAACCACCTCCACAGATCTGAGCCCTGAGGTTGAACAAGACATCCTGTTAACATTCGCTCTTATTTATTAGGATTAGCTGTAAACAACAGCAGAGAGAAACAATATGTACAAACCTGACTGAAATCAAAACTCAGGAACAAAAGGATTTGCCTTCAGTCCTGTTAAGTTTCAGTTATCCAGCTCTTCAGTAAACGAGGCCGAACCGAATAAACAGACTAAATGAACATGACGTACCACAACGCAGGGGAACAGGTTTCCATTCTCGGCCCAACGTGACGGCAATAAACACAAGTTTCCCTGCAGGTTTGTCGTCAGTTGACTGAATCTTCATTCTTAGGAAACATCTGTGGCCAAAAACACAATTCTCCACGACGAGAGCTGCACAGCGCCGGCAGATGAGCCTGTCGCTTCAGTTTGATGAAGAGCGGTGCTAATGCTAGCAGAGCATCTGGCAGCTTCCTCAGTTAGTTTGGTGGAAGAATAAAAATAACTGTCCTGTAAAACTAATGAATTTCACAATCTTTACAAACCGCATCTACGGTAAATACACAACATTCAATGTTTAAGAAAGTCCATCAGTGATACTCAAACACTGTTTTGGCTGCCGACTGATTCTAGCTGCCAGCGATTGAAATTCCCTTCATTAAGCAGAATGAGTTCGAGTTTTTGTATTAAACAGAGAGGACCTTAGGGAAAGCGGTGGTTCCTGAAGGGACTAATGGCAGCTTGGCAGCCTGTGGCACTATATAAACTCTCTCTACCTTTATCGTTCTGTCTCTTCCTCCTCTTACATTAATAGACGTTCATGAGTTTCCAGCTACTGATGAAGCTCTGAAGGATCGACACAATGAGGCAGCAGTGGAAAGGCGGGAACACAGAGGTTTGCTCGCGCTTTATTATTATCCACTATTGCAGTAACGGCTCAATAGTCTCAGTGCAGGTCTCATCTTGATGAGCTAAAGGGTTTTCTTCAGTAACGCCTTCAGGCTAAAGTAGAAAAGAGAATTACAGTACAAGAACTGCATCTGTCAGTAATGAACGTCTTACTGAAGTTGACTGGATCAGGTTTTTCTTTACTATAGTGATGGACGGCTTTTTCAAGATGCTCTCAGGCTAACCAAAAGAAAATCTGTGTTGCCTTTGAGATTTAGGTCTTTCCAAACGCCTGGTGCTAAATATCTGTCTTTATGATAAAAATAAAAAAAAGAATGAATAATTTATTGTTATTGATGCCAAATGGCTAATCGTTTTTGCTTGAGTACTTAGATTCAACTGCTGGTGTAATTACGCAAAACTTAATGCACCATGCAAAGATGAATATCATATCATATTTTGCATACTGCTGATGCATTCCTACAGCTGGTGAATATGACATGATCATGTTAAATGTGATTCATCTGGCATTAGCAGATCAAATATATGAACATTGTCTGGTGATGCTATTTTAATCAGCTTGGAGAGTGTTATGAATGCACAACCACAGTTCTGCAACACTTTGATTTTCATACAGATTTGTTCATCATGATGTAACCTTTTGAAATCCCAGGATTGATTTGCACTGTTCTCTGCTGTAACTTTCATTCATTGCAAGCCCCTTTTTTGATGACTGACTGACATCTATGAAAAATCTTCCAGTATAATCAAAAGCTTTTTAGGGAAATCAGGTTTTAGAAATTATTGATTCATCTATTCAGTGTAAATCAGAAATAAATAATTTTATTATTTAAAAAAAAACATTTAACACTCCTTTTTATTTTAAAAAGAAAATAATTTAAATGCAAACAAAAGTAGATATAATGAGATGTTAATAACAATAATTATTATGGAATAACAATTAATTTGTGCAATTAAATGTGGATTTAATTACTTAATTTTGACCATAGTGAAGTTCTTAGAGATGAAATGTTTCATTTTGAAATCAGATTTTTTTTTTTTCATTTTGAATATGTTTTTTGTGCTGAAAATCCAGACTTGGTCTCAACAGGCTTTTATACTCTGGTAGGTGTACTGATAGGTGAACGAGCCCCTGAAATAATGTGACAGTTACTGTGACAATAAAAAGCAGCACACAAATAAAGCTGAATGAGACTGAATAGTCCAGCGGGTCTCTGTGGGTGTGAAGGACGTTAAATGGATCTGTAGTGCAGGTTTCAGGCTCTGAATGACTCTGTGTGTAACAAACAGAAACCACCTCGCCAGGTTGAAGACGTCATCAATCAGACCGGCCCTGTTGCCCACGGAGATGATCTGCCGGCGGAGAACAAGCAGAGACATTTATAATGCAGCAGGAACCATGCAGGAGAGACAGGAGTGATGAGGAGAATGAGGAAACGGAAGGATCGTGAAAGAAAAGAAACTCAAAAGATGATGGACTGACAGAGGTGGAAGAAAGTTTACCGTTGGGTTGGTCATCAGCTGTTGAATGAGAAGTCTCCAGTTGTGAAGGTCGTAGTTCACTCTGAAGTAGCCCGTTTGATTGATGTTGCCCAGCAACCACGTCTCGCTGCCCATGTGACCCACTCTGTGCGTCTCTATAAATACACGAGTGAAAAAAGAGCATGAAACAAACGTTTAATGACACTTCTGACAGCTCACTGTAGCTCGACTCTCACGCATATGAGCAGAAACACACAGCGCCAAATGACATCTAGACACTCACAGACAGATGTGAATATCATTAGATAACAGAAATTAAAGAATCAAAATATATTTCTAATGAAATATTACAGAAAATTAAACAAGCTGCCCACTGTACTTCATATGGACTGATATATTCTGCCTGACAGTGCACTCACAAAACTTTTTA
>NW_015628507.1:171771-200359 GCF_001515625.1 Sinocyclocheilus rhinocerous
TAATGCACAACATCTGTAATCTAATGTGTTTGCCACGTTCTCATCTTGTAATATTCCAGCCAGAGCTTGTGCTTTTTCATGGATAACAAATGCACTGGTTAAGTGCTTTCGAGCGCTCGTGGACTCGATGTGTTTGAAGTGTATCGTGATCCAGGGAGCATCCAAGCGTCAGCGGGCAGATTGCAAGAGTCAGGTGGTGAGTTAATGCATATAAATAGGGTCTCTATGTTACAGTCTCTGTTTCTCTGTCTCAGCTGCTGTGGATCTGCATTGTAGCCCTTATGAGGGCTGTTTTTAAAGGAAGGTGAGCTGAAAATGGAGGCTGTTAAAAGGTCTCACAATCAGAGGAACTCTGAGCTCTGAGTCACACGGATCACTTGCAGACCAAATTCAATTCCGGCTCTTGGAATTTGACTCGCTGTGGCTCCATCCGAAGAAAATCCACCTCGTTCTCCCAATGGAGAGGAAAGGAATGGAACAGAATTGAATTTAATGATGGTGGACGTGGAGCTGCTGCATGAATGTGTGACTCAGAGATGAATAGTATGTTGAATGTGTTGTAAAAGGACATTAACATTAAAGCACTCTCAAGAGCTGATTTAGTTCAATTTAATGAGGAAATCCAATTCAATTTGTACTTTTATCTGTTTTTTTAGGTGTCGCTGGTTGATATGACAGCAGTTGTGGACTTCATAAGTCAATACTTTGACACTCAATTACCTGTTCAGATCTAAAAATGTACTTAAGAGAATTCAATACATATATACAATGACTTAATTAAATATTTTTTTTTCCATTTATTCTTACTAATTAAAATCTTTATTTTTAATTTTTTTAGGGATGTTAAAAATGCCTGGGAGTACTGACAATATAATGGAAGAAAAGCCATATTAAAACAATGTAGTTTGGCATAATCTTTTTTTTCTCTCTCTCTACTCATTTATCTTGTTTAATACTACAACTACTACTACTAATAATAATAGTAATATTAATAACAATAATAAAACGTATTATTATTCATAATAATGATAAATAATATATAATTATTATTAATAATAATATTATCATTATATGATTATTATTATTATTAGTATTATAATTATTGTGTTGTTGTTGTTGCTGTTTGTTTGTTTTTGTCTGGCAAACCAAAGCCATAAGTCAAAATCAGGAAATTATATCATGGGGATTCTCATTATTGTTTGTCAGCATCATTAATTCACTTCAATATTGTGATCTTTTTACCCTCGTATGACAAGGCAAAATTAGGTCATGACTGACAATTTATCATGCAGTGCGACTTACATGGCGTGATACATGAATAATTCATGACATTTGTAAAAAACTACTTTTTACCTTGAAAAATATATTTTTAAACATTTTGGAAAACAAAAAGGATTAAGATGTGTACACTTATGTTTATTCATTGTGTTATTACTTTTTATCTGCTGGTTACAATGAAAACACATTTAGCATAATTGGTACCTGTTTTATTGGAGACCCAGATGATGGTCTCTGTTGATATGTGACTGGAGTTTCCCACTGCGAGCGTCAGCGGTATTTGCCACTGGAAGCTGAAATGAGACAAAGAGAGAAATAGCAGCTGAAACGCTTCTATTTGATCTCAGGGTTTAAATGTCACTGCCGCAGATACATACTGTATGACGTGCATAATCTCACACATATGGACTCCCACGACTAGTGCCTGATAAGAAATAACAGAACAACACATAATGGTGTTTTCATTCTTAATCATGAAAATATGTTAATGAATGTCTTTTAAATGACATATCGCATCATATTAAAGTTAAAATGTTTAAAACAATACATCTTTCTTGTTTTCAGTTTGCATTAGCAAGGTAACAGGACTGGAGTTTCCCACTGCGAGCGTCAGCGGTATTTGCCACTGGAAGCTGAAATGAGACAAAGAGAGAAATAGCAGCTGAAACGCTTCTATTTGATCTCAGGGTTTAAATGTCACTGCCGCAGATACATACTGTATGACGTGCATAATCTCACACATATGGACTCCCACGACTTAATGGGATTGTGGGATATATTTGTGCGATTTTCCTCTCTGTCTCGGCACCAGCAGGCAAAGTGACAAAGTCAGAAATATCAGATGATTGTGAAGCTGAAAGAAAGCCTAGCAGTGTCAAAGCTCAAAGAAATCAGCGTTCATTCTTTCCCAGAGTGCTTTGTTATCTCTCTTTCACACACACACACAGCTGTGTATCACCCGTCACCCGATCACTGTCATGTTCTGTGTCGCCACCTCATTTTGATGTCGATTCATCTGTGAGTGTGTGCTTTCATGTGTTAGTGTGTGTATGAACATCCCTAGGTATGAGTGCACATCCAGTAAAAGCCTGTCTGACAGCTGCCACAATGGATGGCCGCCCCTCTTTCAGCTGTCAGAATGGCTGACACACCGGTGGACGTGGTCTGCTGTCTGCCAGCGTAAATTACCCCAGACGACAAGAGCACAGCAGAGCCGACAAACAGCAATAAATACTGTAACATTAACAGATCTAATGCAAGACAGAATCATTTGAACAAGCTCCAAACAACATATCGTAACTTTACTTTAACAATTTTCCCCCTTCCTCAACAAAGCTATTTCATTGACTGAGAAAAGTTTTTATAGGTAGAGAACAACAGGGATAAAGGCGCACCAGGGTAAGAATATGTACGTATATAAACACATAACAATGTACTTATTGAATAAAAGTAAACTGAAGTATTTTATGTATCAAAATAAACATAATATGGAACCATATTTGTTGAAGTGATTGTAATAAACAAGTATTAACTTTGATATTATGCAAAACATATTACTTTAGTTACAGTATTTGTATCAGTAATACTGGGGGCCTTTTGTCCCATAAAAAACAAACTACTTTATGATTTATTTTCCCATGAAATGTATCATTAAATAAAAAGCTGCAATCAAACAATATGGCAGCAGTGAAAAGCACATCTCCCTTAAGGTGTGGCATTAGCCCCATTTTACTCTCTTCAGTGCCTGATAAGAAATAACAGAACAACACATAATGGTGTTTTCATTCTTAATCATGAAAATATGTTAATGAATGTCTTTTAAATGACATATCGCATCATATTAAAGTTAAAATGTTTAAAACAATACATCTTTCTTGTTTTCAGTTTGCATTAGCAAGTTAACAGTTTAGCTTACTCTCTTGGCTTACCACTAAATGCCTTCGGTTAGCAACCTTGCTTACTTAGCATACTGCTAACTGCTAAAGTAAGCTTTGTTCATTAGCTAGAACAAGACATTGTGATAAGCAATGTTTTATCTTAAGGCAACATGCTAAAAAATACCCAGAACACCTTAGCAAACACATAACAGCACCCTGTCAACCTGCACAGCAGCCTAGCATCGTAGCAGTGAACTTTACACAGGCACGCACCACATTTTCTTCATAAAATGTCAAACTTTATCATCTAATATGAGAAGAGCAGCCTGGATTATTTAGTGACATCAGTCTCGGCTGTGGGGAATGGATCGGATCATTAGGGATTTGTGTCAGTTGGAAAACTGACAGGAATGGACAAAATCCTTTCAGGCTGCTGGTGACTCACCTCAAATCATTCATAAGATGATTTGCATTATTTAATGTGTCTTAATTATGCCTGAATAAGCCGAAATGAGGATTCTGTGTAAAGTGACTGAAACTAGATAATAAAACAATGATAGCAACTTTTAATTTCAGCAGAAACAGCTGTAAACAGCAGACTGAAAGATTACAGTATATCACAGAGGAAACTATAGCACAGTCAGGAAGATATTATGCATAAGATGAAGCAATATGATCCTGCTGGGAAACAGTATTTAAACGCGCATGTTTGTAAGGCACTATAGAGAGAGATTCTGTGCTAGACGAGCGCTGATAACAATACTTATGAATTCCAGTGATAATAGAAGCATCTGTGTGTGTTCAGATGAAACCACACACTGATACATTTACATGAAACTCTGTTCATCAGTGGGATTGAACTATTTGCAATTCCTAAGCCCTCAACATTTTATCACCACTGCAAAAGAGTAACAGCTGCGATGTGTCTACATTTAAAATTCACTGTGATTAACCAGCATCCTCTCTCTCTTTTCTTCATTGGTTGTGAGGTCTCAGTTCCACTGTCTCTCATTGCGGGTGTGATAATATCTAAGGCTCTCTTTAGGGACGGCTGGCTTTTGCAGTCTATAATGAGTCACTGGGGGCTTTTGTGGCTCAACATGTGCGATAGATCCTCACAACGCTTTTATCCAACACCAGCTGCACAGAAGAGAGGAAAAAACACAAGTGTCTTCATTTGAAACCTTCCATGGATTCATACATGCTGGAGTTTGTGTTGAACTTGAGCTGTTGTACTTATTTCCAGTATGTTGTGTAGACTTGCTTTAGACTTTCAGTCAATCATCCAGCAATGGTTTGAAACCACTGAGACCATGAACTGAACAAAAGAAGATGAAGATGTTCTGCTGGATGAGTTAGAGAAGAAAGACTGGGGTTTGTTGGATATTGAGGAAATCTATTGACCCTGCAGAGAGCAACATGCAGCTAAACAAAGAGGTGGTGGTGGATTTCTGCAACGCCAGGGATTCATTCAAATGTAAAGCGTGGAGGTGGTGAAGTCTAATAATTATTTGGGAATGTACTTGAACTGACACATGTACACCTCATATTATTAAAGTGATCCAATCACAAGTGATCAGACTTGAATATAGGTATAAAAATGGGATCTAATTTCATCACATTGCATTTGTAGCAAAAGTGCTAACATGTCTTGAAGCAATCTGAAATCAGTTTTTTCCTTGTTGTTTTTCAATGTACTCTAAAGAAAATTGGCCATTCATTACTTTAAACATTGCTGCTGTCTGTTTATCCCTGCTATGAAAGACAGTCTAGATCTACAGATTTTTCTACTTTATTCATGTTCCCAGTGGCGTTCAAACTGATGCATGTTCACAGTTAGTTTCATTGCATTTCAGATGTGTGTGTTTTGCACTGTCAAGACACATTCCAATGATGTCACTTGAATACATTACCGCACTGCATAATGTTTCCAACTCTAAACCGTTTAAGCATACTGTGAGTGTATATATACTACTGTATATCTGTTTTGTGTGCTCTTTATTATTGCAGTCATACCAAATTTCTCCTCAAGGATCACTGAAGCATCTAACTTGAGCAAGAAAATTTTCTTCACTGTAACACTAGTATGTGACATTTTTATTGCCAGAATCTTAATGATATTCTTTCACTGTGGGTATCTGATCATCACCATGTGACCCTGAACCTCCAGTCACAAGTTAATTTGACACAGTTACACACCAGCCTCAAGCAGACCTACACATACCTGCAAAATAAGACTCTATAAGGCTCAGATCCACCTGTAAAATAATTCACAGGAGTAACTGCACGTCCTCATTACAGTCAAGCAGGATGCAATATGAAAATTTATTTGTGCCTTCAAGTCCTAAGTTGTTTATATTCTCTACAACATCACCTCAGCATAAAACCTCCCTGTTGAAAAAAACAGCATATGCTGGTTAGGTATGTTTTGACGCTGGGATGCTGGTTTATGCTGGTCCTTTGCTGGTTTAAAAAGTGTTGGACTTGAAAATTGTTTATGCGCGAGTGCACTTGCTAATTGAAGACAGATTGTATAAAATGGATTAAAAAAAATAAATTTATTAACGAGCTGCAGTTTTATTACAACACGCGCTGGCACAGATGCAGTATATTAACGCCATGGGTCATCAATAAAGTGCAGATTGGTCCTCAATTTGTGTTTCCAACACACTTTTTCACAGCGCGCATCACGCGCTCAAACTCATCAAAAGCCAACAAGTTCCACAAGCAACAATGACTTATCCAAGTGACTGCTGCAGAACGCACGCGAGAGAGAGACGAGGCAGCGCAGATCGCGCGTCTCATAAGTGAGTGGGAATTTACCGAACGTGGCACTTGCGGGAGTTAACACTACGCAATAACGTGGTACTTGCATGAGTTAACACTGTACGCAATACCCGCAACCTCACACCAAATTTCAGGCCGTGTAGATAGGCAAGCATAGTCTATATACAAATCATTTAGTAAGTAGAAATCCGAAATTTACCTTAAGTTAGAGGAAGATGCGACTGAATTGATGCTTGAAGAATGCACTTCCAGCAGCCATGATAAAACAGTTGGCGGTTAAGTTTTCTATGCACAATCTGATTTGACGAAAGTCACGAGACCGATTACTATCTCTCTATCCAATCACGTTGATGGATAAAAATAAAATTAAAATAAGCATGTAACGACCACAAACGGAGGAAAATAGCGGAGTAAAAGTACCGATACATCACTTAAAATGTACTCAAGTAAAAGTAAAAGTACACAATTTTTAAACTACTCAAAAAAGTACAATTACTGATAAAAACTACTTAATTACTGTAACGTGAGTATTTGTAATTCGTTACTTCACACCCCTGCGTAAAGCAAGGAGCCATTGATTATCTGCAGATGCTAAATCAGATGATGACAGAAATGCTGCTATAGCCTCACTAGTTTTATTATTCGCTCCTATTTCTAAGTAATATATTACATTTTAACCACCTTTAGTCAAAAAATATTGCAAACAGATTACATGCTACGAGCTCAGGAGCTCATGTTCTCAAATTGCAGGTGTTTAGCACTGATATTGTTCTCAACTTAAGAAAGTCTGTCACTATCTAAATGGCAATACTGCCTAACAACACACTCCACACACTCAAACAGTATAGCATTAAAATTCAATTCTTGACTCAATTCTTGTGCTGCTAACAGTGTCTGATCCAAAACAAAAGGAGGATTTCTAAAACGGATCAGAGGCAGTATTGAATTATTCATCTCACTCTAACGAAGAATTAAACTAATCTATCTGCCAGTGACACATGCAGTTTTCCGTGACGACACAGACGAGTGCCAAACAGCATGTGGCGGTGACGGGTTAGCATGGGTCGCTAATAATAAATGAAATGCTCAGTTAATAGCAGCTTGATAGCTTGTGTGTGTGAACATGTTGTGAAATATGATTCATAGAAAGAGAATTGTGTTATTCCTTACTGTCCTGCTAAAAACATCTTGAACCTGCCTAAGATAGTTTGCTGGTTTTAGCTGAATGGCCAGTGAAAACCAGCAAACCATTTTAGGCTGGTTAAAGCTGTTTTTCTTAGCAGGAGCAATAAAGGCAGACATCAAAAAGTATGCTAAGCAGTAAACTGTTCACATCCCTCAGATAAGCGAGGAAATCCTTTGGGTCTTCATGCTGTTTTGGGGCGCTAGGCTAGTCTTTAGCTGTCTAGCTGTGCTTATAATCTCCAGATGGTCTATTCTTCTGTATTTCTTCCAAAATAACTTAATATTTAATCTCATTTTTAATCAAAATAGTTTCTTCTTCTCATCAGCTGCAAAACTGCTAGGATCTTTTTTCAGTCTGAGCTTGATCTGATCACAGGAAACTATCAGTGAATTCTGGGAGGAGAATCACTGACTGTGGGCTTTTTGCATTATTCAGCATTGCAGTGTTTGGCAAACGTACAGGCCTCTGCTCCATATATTATTGTGGATTTTCTGCAACGATGTATCAGCTCATGGAGAATCAATGTCAAGTGGTCAGTTGACTGATGGTGTTTCATTTTCATGTAACAACCTGTCATGATTGACATATGCCAGACTACCTTTTGTTGAACAGCTCAGGATTCTGGATCTTGGCGTCGGTGTCATAGACGAAGTGCTCTTGTGAGATGGTGACACTGTTGTCAAGACTGTCGTTCTTGCTGATGGTGACGACAGGGTAACCCATCTGCAGCGTCCAGCGGTCCATGACCTGCGTGATGTTGATGTCCTTTCCCTCCCTCTGCATGGCCTTTGACACAAAATATATAGATCAAAATACATCATACATATACAGATTGCCAGAGTAAAAGGTGCCGAGCAAATAGATAGTGTCTGAAAGTGTAAGTGGATTGAGTTTTGTTGGTTTATATTAGTTATGTTGGTTATGGTGGGTGGTGTAAAAGCTTGAAAATAATGTACTACTTAAATTAAACCTGATGCTAAACCTAAGTGATAGTGCAAACGTTAAAAACAGATTTGTTGAAGCAGCCATGCGATTTTAGCTTGCTTCTACAAGTCTTTAATTAGAGCATTTGTATTTGTGTTTCACAAGACACATCACAACTGCAGCGCTGTACCAGGTGAGCTACCGAGCAAGTTTACTATGAAAGAAAAGTGGCACATATGGAGCTGGTTATGTGATACAAATGTGAAAGTGTATTAGCTTACAGATCATGCACTATGGTAAAAGTGTTTTAAGGTCATAACATAATATTGTGTAAGACTTTGTTATTTGATAACCCGCCCCTAATCATAATTTTGTGTGAGAAGGAATAAAAACCACTAGCGTTCATTTCAGTTGGAAACTGCAGTGAATTGTATGTATGAAGTTTTACAAAAATGTAGGTAGAGGTACGATTTTCCAATGAGCATAGGGTGAAATAAGAACTCATTCAGGACTTTTAATTAAAAACTCTTAGTGAATAGAAAGGTGATTAAACTTCACCGTTCTCTTAAACCGTATACGCAGAAACATCACAGGGCAATTTCCATTCATCTAATCTCTCTATACAAGAGCAACGCTTGTAAAAGAGCAGAATTAGATTTATAAGTCTGATTTCTTCAGAGGAAGCTGCTCCTCCTATTTTAAAGAAGTAAAACATAAAATTGGATCTCACGGCTCATTAATGTGAAAAGCTTGTAATGTGACTGAGTTTTGTCTCTGAAGGAAATATACTGCCTACACGGTTCCTCCTTATTCTTTGAAAATGCTACTATAAATGGTTCAGCACGGTGGACAACTGGCAGTTTTCTGTATGAATTGTTTTCAAAAGCTATCTGTATGTTTGAGGAACATTTTAATGTTTTATGGAGTTTCATCTACTTTTCAATGCAGTATCCATTTTAAAAAGAATGGTAGAGTATGTGACTGAAAAAAACATTGGAAACACATTTATAAAGTATTCAAAATATAATTAAATAATGTTTAGCATCTTTGTTAGCATGCATGTAAAGTCAGTATTTTGAGATTTCCTTTCAGTCTTAATGTAGCTGTCTGTAGACAGTGAGTCATTGGCTTCACAGATATTTTCCATCATTTCATTTCACCGCATTTTAAAGAGGTGCAGCATTTCATGTTTACTAGGGTCAATCGGTAGTTTCTTTAAAAATTGATTGTAAACCGGTGGAGATTTACAATGTTTCTGCAGCAGCACAGAGTCAGTGTGTTGTGGAGACCTGTGGGATTGGAAGGGGAATGTGGTGGCAGAAACAAAAGTGCTCTGTCAGGCTCTCTTGAATTCTGCAAACATCAACTTGACTAGATTATTCGAGCATGTGCAACTCCCCTTCTCCAGTGTGACTGGGAAACTCTTACTTATAACAGATGATTCTGACCATTATGAGTATTATAATCTGAGACTAACCAAACTTGCATGAGATGACTCGGCTATTATGGAAAATGCTGAATGAGACCAGACGACTTCTCACAGCTGTCAATGACTCATGGTTTGTTTACCGTGTGAATAAAGAAGAGGCTCTGCAGAGGCTGATGACGGCAGCTGATGTTCCTACATTATGAATCATTTTCTTTAGGACAGCTTTCAGGAAGCTACTGTACCTTTGCCCTGGCAGATATAATTAAAGGAAGTGAAGGCCGGTCCGGCGATGGGTCGTGAGCTTGACAAAGGGCTTTGTGGGCGCTAAGCACTGCCAGATTATTGCAGCAAATTGGATTTCATGAATAGCTAATGAACACAGCGCATATCAGTATTCATTAGATGATGGGCTGTCATGGACTGTTAATGTAGCTAAATTCATCAGTGCCTGACAAACACGACCACTGAGAGAATACGGAGGTCCAGGTCTGGCCCTTTCACATAAATTCACCTTTAAGTCCGTTCTGTTTTGAAAGAGAAAATGAAGAAGCGGCTCCCATCAGCCGGCATTTGGGAGAGTGATGTGAATGACAAAACGCTTCATACGACGCTGAGAGCTGCTAAATGTCCTGCTGTTCCATTACAAACTATAATAACTTTGAGATTACACTTGAAAGTAATCTCATTAAAGTCATGACACTTTGTAAGATGAGCGAGAGGGGACTTGCTGAGAGTCCTCTGGTTTTAAAAGCACATCTCTGTGCTTTGAGCTGATGACTTGAACCCAATGCTTAACTTCACTGTGATCATAGCTGTTGGCTACGACCGTTTACTTCACCGGTGCTAGCAGTTCCTTAAATAAGGAATTTTGTATTAGCATTGCAGCATTTGTTGTTTCGGTAACTAAACTGGGAAATTATGGGAAATGAACACAGTTGCTAAACCCTCTACGCTACTACAAAAAGACAGAGAAACTGCATCAGTAGATCACAGGGGGAAAAAAGTGTTTCTGTCAGGAGGGGTGCACTCGTGCCAAACCTAATAAGAACTGTATTTTTGAGGCCCGAGTGAAGCATCTAAATAGGTCAACTTTCCTTCAGCAGAAGATTTTTCTTGGGTTATTCTTGGCTACACCTGAGCCGAAGGGCAGATGCTCATGTTTAATCTGAGAGACTCATCAGGCTTGTCAGCAATTATGTAACACTTCACTAATTGGGTCTGATAATATTCAACTAATGTATAAGTTAATTAAAATCACCAGAATCAGTAGCAGCAAGTCTTTATTATCAGTATCTGTGAACATTTGCATTTAGCAAGTTTCAGTAATCAGATTTCTGGATCAATATTTGACCTGCATTTGCAGAAATCGTTTCCATTCTAAGTGAAACCTCAAGTGTAAAAGCGAGACTATCAGACACAACCCAGCCTCCATATCAAACTCTTTCCCATGTGGCATTTCCATAAAACCCTTATGCGTTGATGTGAGTAGGTGGTGTATTGGCATAAATCTGATGATGTGCAGTTATATAATGGCCTCTGACCTATATGCAGCGCGTGATTCTCTGAACACCTGCCTGCAGGAGATGCACTGGGTAAATTAAAGTAGGTTGAACACAAACAATTTCACTCGCCGCTCAACACTGACTGACCCCAGTGCTGATTCCTGCTCGTGGATGGAGGTCTCACACCCAGAAGATGCGTAAAGTCTCACCTCGGAGAATTTGTTCCACAAGTCATCTCTCGCCGCGTTCCCGTACATGTGCGTCATCAAGTAATCCTGCAAACAGACAGAGACGGAGATCAATATTGGAAGAGAAATAAACTGGACTTGGACGGAAACGGTGAATTTGGGAAACCAAATAAGCCCAAACAATAACATTACTAATCCTCTCAATTCAAGCTGAACGTATGCAAATTAGCAGCAGATGTTTGGGTGTGATTGGCTGTCAGTTCAAGGAGGACCATAAGGAGGCCAATTAGAGGCTGATTATGTTGTTCGAGTCGATGCTGCATCAGCATGTCACTGAATGAGTAACTTACAAATCAGCAACATGATTTCTTTCAAGACATAAAAGATGGTCAATTGTTCACATTAAAATAAACACCTTAAGTTTTGAAAAAATAACAGAAAAAAAAAACAATTTATTCAGTGAGTAAAAACTTCAATACTCTTACAAAAAAGTACTATAATAGTATATACTAATCATATTAATGATTAGGGGCGCCGCTATGGTTTGTGGGCCCCCTGAACAGCATATTTACTCGGGGCCCCCCTCGGTAGAAATCTACTGACTGCAGTAGTTGTATTTACATGTGGTAATTCAGTTTCAATCTCATGTTAATCTTGAGTACCTATTGAGTAGTATTGCATCCTTCATATCTCTGAAGAGTCTTTAGTTTTATAAAATTTATAAAAGAAAGATACAGCTGTACAACTTCTCTCCGAAAACTCGAAAAACTCGAAAAAAAAAAAAAGAAAAAAAAAACTTTCCGAAACTAATACGAACCCTGAAGGAGCGTATTTGGCACATAAATACTCTTGTCATACGTCCAACTCGTTTTTTGAGACTTTGGTCATGTTTAGCACAAGAATCCAGTTCTTCAGCAGGGTAAATAAGTCAGAATGCATGATATAGCATTAGACATCCTTTTTAATGTATTATATTACAAGTGCCTTGACGTCAACATGGACAAATCTGCATAGAAAAGTGGATGTAATATCTGTATTGTGGTGTATTATTGAAGCTAAGACAATGGTGGGTGTTCATTTCACTGCTAACAGACTTTAATCTGTTAAACGCCAAACGCTACATTATCAGTGCGTCTGTTCTGCCCTGCAGTCTCAGTGATACATGTGGTGGGCGACATGAAGAAGGAGTCTGATCCTGGAGAGCACATTTACATGCATCTGATAAGAACATCTGGTGGGAAGCCTCTTGGCTGCTGTATACGAGATTCCTCGATAACTCTTGAGTGACCGTGAGTGATAAACCACTCAACTGTAATCCGTTTCCTGTTGCTGGAGTCAAGAGAACATGCTGACAAAAAACTGCATGTTCCCTGCTAATACTGGTGCATGTCTTCTGTAGAACACAAATGGAGATATTTTGCAGAATGTCCAGGCTGCTCTTTTCAATACGCCAAAAACATAGCCTATATTAATGCATTTAAACTCTTCTTAAGTCATAAGCTATCTTTGTGTGATAAACCGACCAAAAAGGTCTGTTTTTTCAATTTTAAACAACAATACCAGTACTCAATACCATTATTGCAGACACACTTCACTGGCTCTTAAAGAGGGGTAGATTTTAAGTGAATAAAAAAAAAAAGGATTTGCAATTGCATGAGTGTGAGCAGATGATGGCAGGGTTTTCATTTTGGGATGAAATATTCCTTTAATAAGGTCATTATTTCAGCCTTTGCTTCATGAATCAAATCAAAACGGACACTTGTTGAAACGTGAACAGGCGTCATGCTGAGAGGTCTGAGCAAATTGCATTGGGATTCTGAAAACGTGACCCAGTCCAGCTGGCCTTCATCTCTCTACGTGCTCTGCTGAGCTCTCAGAGAGTCTGGGATTTGAGTCTGGGGCAGAACCAGATTCATGTTACCATCCTGATGAATCTGTTTTAAACCAGATCAATTCCTCTTCCTCTCTCTCTCTCTCTCTCCTCCATCAGAGTTAATGCCCTGAAGCGAAGTGACCATGTGGTCCAATCTCGCCTCTGATAGGGCCGTCACAGTGTGTTGTCATTAATTTGACACTGATGTGTTCTGCTGACTGCCAAAGCAAGATAGAAGGAGTAAAAATAAATCTAGTTGCCATATCAGTCCCAGTCAGTCAGTCAGATGCAAAAGAGTGATATACTGTATATATATATATATATTTTAGATTAACTCAAATTTAAATATAATATTTATGTTAAATATATAATAAATACACAATGAATATGTTTTCTCTTTTGAATTAAAGTTCATTTTTAATTATTATTATTATTATTATTATTTACAACTTTAATGAATTAAAAATTAAAATGCATTTTTTGTGGCTTAAAATAAAACATTTCAAAGTGGTGTAAGCATTCTGAAACTACCAACTAAATAAATAAATGCTAATAGACTGAAATCCTTCAGAAAAACCTTACTATTAATTTGTATTATTATTATCATTATGAATACTTGACACTGATTGATCAATTGCTGCATTTTGTGATTGTGTAAGGACATTTAATTCTATATTTGACCACTGTCCCTGCAATCCAGTCTCACTCAGTAGGTAGAAATTGCATACTGAATGTGATTGTTGCAGTATGAAATACCTTCTCTGCTCATTTGCATGGATTTGCATGGCAGCGAGGGACCACTCAGAGCCATTTTATGTTGGTGTTGACATTTTCCAGTCTGCTTGGCCTAAAATTGTGTATTTTAATGACTGTGTTGCTACCCACCACTGTTTAGTGACCAAAAGCTCTTACAGAAAGACAGGAAACAGACAATCCTATCAGCTGTCTACTGTTTACACATATTTTGTAACGTGATGCTCTAATAAGACTAAATAATACCACATACAAATATTGGGTAAAATAGTCAATTTTAATTCTGAGGACTTTTTTTTTTTTTTTTATTGATCATTTTAACTATTTAATGCAATTGTAATGATTGAGGTGAATCAGACACATGACTTGCTTCTTGCGTCAGACCAAGGCTGCATCTCATTTGCTAGTTTTACTTGATCTTAGTGCTGCGTTCGACACTATAGATCATGACATACTCATAGATCGATTACAAAACTATACAGGTATTCAAGGGCAGGCTTTGGTTTAGATCCTACCTGTCCGATCGCTACCATTTTGTTCATTTAAATGGGGAGTTAGTCTTTTGTCTTATTATTTGATACATTAAGTATCATTTGCACCTTTTACAAAGGTTTGTTTGAACTAAGTAACTGATGTTTCCTTCAGGCAGTAGATCTGCTGAATATCAAATTTTACCATAACTTCATGCTTTATTTCTTTTCTCTTTACTGCTTAAGCTTTAACACATTTTCCTATGCCAACTGTATGCGTGTCTGTGTGTGTGTGTGTGTGTATGTTAGACTAGTTGAAGTGTTTACGAAGTTAATAAAGTCTCACTTGTATTACACTTGAGGTTGTTCGTTGTTTGCTCATAACTGGAGTCCCTAATCATGCAGATTTTTGCTACATGCTCTGAGTAGTATTGTACAATAAGAAAGTTATTTTCCTTAAACAGAAAAGTAACGTTCTTAGAATTGACTGAGATGTCAAGTAAATACTTACAGCGGATCTAAATATTTATAATTAATCATAACTGGTTATGATTGATTATTCATATTTCCCCTTTGAGCTGATTCGCTACAAAAAAAAGATATATATATAATATACACACACACACAAACACACACACAGCAGTTCTTTTTGGTCATTGAATCTGATTGGCCGAGAGCCTTTTCCAGTGGTGTGATATTCTAGTGATAACAGAACTCTAACCTCCAAAAAACATATATAATTAATATTATTATTATTATTATTATTATTGGCCAAATTAATATTTTAATTAATATTAATAAAGATGCATCTTATTGATTGTCATTTCACTTTTTTCTGTGTACATCGGCAGCTTCGAACAGATCTAAAGATTCACTTCATAACTCAACAGATTCCAGTGGGATGGCTGTGTGTGTAATTAATTTACTCTAATTAGCAATGGCTAGTTTCTCCTCTGACACTCTCCAGGACAGAATAATATCCTGAACGTTCCTTCATCAGATATTATAACCACATTCGGTTTTGGTTTCTGATTCTGCAAAGCCAAATTATATACAAAGGCAGACACAAGATTGATCGCTTTCGATATGTAAATCCCCCCAAAGCTAAAACACAAGTTTTCTGCAAGAGCCTTCACCACAACAGTCAAAGCAGATCATAAATAATTCATTATTCATCCAACTAAATGAGTTCCCTCAAAAGTAATACAAGAAGAAATATGTCTACAATTTTCTTGCATATGAAAGTAATTTTGAGGCAATGGAGGTAGATTGTTTGCTGAGGTGCTGTGTTTACCTATTCTTCCCATCAATCACTCAGACAGAGACAGACAGAGATACTGAAAGTTCCCATAAGAGAGAGAAAGAAAACAGTAATAATGAGGCGGAACAGCCGAGCCAGAGGGGCTGCTGGGAGAAGAAGAGGAAGATGGGAAAAATGGATCTTCTCTGTGTTCCAGAATGTTGTGGAATTGAATCGAGGAGTATCTGGCTATTTCATCTGTGTTCAGAACGAATTATTAGCCCACAGCATCCGTGGGGAATCTCACAGACTGCCATTCTCCAAGTCAGGGACCCGCTGAGAGCCGACAAACAGGACTATGAAGCACCGAATCCAGGGAAGCAGCTTCCCGCAGTTCAAAATCACATCCAGATTATGAAGATGGACTGTAACACGCTGAAGTTTATTTCTCCAGGGCAGGAGCGTACTTGTCCTCTGCTATTCATAGGTCAAGCATTTCACATATCCAGCCGGAATGAATATTTCCTACATCCCATAATATGATCCATCTGAAAGTGGTTTAAAAGCGATGGGCAGTGTGTGTAAATGAGACGGGAGCGCTTCATCACTCCAGTCAGCTCTATGAGCCCTAGAACCCATTCAGACCTAATTTATGACTCCCTCTGTTCTTTTATAAGAGACATTCATCCACCTGCATCAGCAGCCCATCCACCGTTTACCAGTGAAGATGAGAGAGAGGGATGGGTAATGCTGGTCCGGATGAGACTAAAGCCCGTCTGCTGCTTCTGAGCTGTTCAGCATTCACGACTGTCTGCTGCTTCAATTATGCAGAGACACGAGGAGATGCCACACAGAGCAAAAAACAGACACTGAGAGAATTAAATGAGCCTCGGTGAACAGACAAAGACAGACAGCAGACGAGAGAGGAGAGCTGGATCACTGGCAGATGTGTGAGGTTGTGTCTCTCCTCTTAAATACTCAGACTTTCAGATCTAGAGCAGTTTAGGAGTTCATAAGCCTCTACATTGAGCATTAAGGAGAAACTAGGATTAATATAAGGTAAAAAAAAAAGATAAAAGAAAAACAAACATAATAAATAAATAAATAAATAAATAATACAACTGATCAAACTGATTAATATAAGAAAACATAATAATAATAATGTAAACAGTTAATACAACAAAAAGTTGAAAAGTAAACAATAAATAACAAAAAGCAATGAAAACAATAACACAGTAAAATGTAATAATTTTATTTTCAATTATTAATTAATACAATAAGTTAAATTAAATTGTTTTATAATTTTATGTTTCTTTCTGCTTTTTTTAATTCAAAAATGTTTTATTGCGTTCTATTTTATTTTCATATGAGATAAAATATACTGTGCATAAAAGATACTATAGTATATATTGCACAAAACCAAACACACTAATTACAGTTAGTGTAGCTAGTTCAAGATAAATGGATCACATACAGTATATGTGCATTAGACACATCAGTCTGCTGGTCTTACATGTATTTGTGCTGTGATATAAAGCTCGTATGTGCAGATGTTACATCAGTAAATGAAGCATTAAATGTGTTGCTCTGCAGAAAACATGACCTGATTGTGCTTCCAAACACTAATAGCAACATTAAACCACAATAACAAAAATAACCCAGAAAACAACTCTGAAACTGTCAGATTTTTTACAGCATCTCAGGCATAAAGAAATAAAATGAGAAGTTAGGGATGTTTAGAAAAGTGATTTATGTGAAGGTGAGGAATCTGTACCTCTGAATCTGTGTGAACTCACACATTAAAGGAGGAGGGATTTGTACCTTTAACACATTTACATTTATTCATTTACAGATTGACTCTCACTGGATTCAAACCTGTTTGTTCACGGCCCAGATCCTTTAACCACATTACAGGATGTAGTTTCATGTAGCAGCCATATGGTGTCCAAAAAACCATTAATACTCTCTAATAATGCATCACGAGATCTGCTGCTCACTCCAGAGGAGCTCTGACTGCTAGACGGACACAGAAAGAGCTTCAGAGAACTTAAAACACTTCAGCTGGAGCAAATGACCATGTGACTATAGACAAACTGCAAAATACAAGCCGTCTACACAATATCAGATACAGTACATGTGTTTTAATGCAGCGGATGTGTTATCACCATTACTGTAAACCGGTTTAACACAGAGAATGATTCTGAAACTTATGATTGTAAAAGTTTCAGATATGAAATTAATTTCTGACACGAACACGTTTAATCACTTGTCTGATTGTGCTGCTTTCACCTCAAGCGTGATGGCAGCACGTGACACAACAACAACAACAAGCTGTTGCAGCTCTAAAGATAAGAAACACATGTAAACCGACGCGGCTGCACAATCTCCCAAACATACGAGACACTCAGAGCAACCTGAGGGGACTTGAACATTCACTGAGATATTCAAGTGTTAAATGGTGAGATTCATTTGTAACACATTCAGCTCACATTCACAGGATTTAACAAGGATTGAGTGTTTGAAAAAAATAAATTGAGAAGTATTTTAGTGTAGCGAATCAGCTCATAAGGAAATATGAATACTTAATCATAACTAGTTATAATTAATTATAAATATTTAGATCCGCTGTAGATATTTACTTGACCTAACGTTTGTTAATCTAATGAATAATTGATTTGTTAAATCAAATGAAAAATGGTGTGTCTGATTGGTCCAGACGCTACATTAGGTATTATGCCACAATCCTCTTAAAGCTGCATTTATGCAGAATGTATAATTCATATAGAGAGCCTTATAAACATATTCATAACACATTAGGAGTAAAATACATACATGTGAAATCATCTGTGTCCACAAAGAGAGAAGATGAAAGAAAACGATTGGCTTACATTGAGGCCTCTCTGGAATAGCGGCTGTCCCATGACGTTAGCCAGCATTCGGATCAGAGCGGCTCCCTGCAGACACAACAGAAACACACACATTCAGTAAAAGCTCCTCATTTACACCTGCTCTATACATGAATTTATTCGCAAAATATGCATTGTATGAAAGTACAGTAATCTACCTACAATGGAAGTCAATGTGGCATGACATTCTGAAGGGTTTAAAATAAAAAAATGTGAAGCTTGTGTTTTTAAAAGTGTTTATATTAATTTGTCCGTACATAATTATGTGTAATTTTAACTGGACAGTTGACAAAATCATAATTCTAGTGGCGGGACTTCTTTTGAATTTGTGGTTATGAACGACTGTTGTAATATTCATTTGCATTTTTTAAAATTAAATTAAATTAAATTAAATTAAATTAAATGAAATTAAAATGAAAATGCTTGTACACAGCAGAAACTGTTTAACAATATTTAATAAAAATTCAGTTAATTTAATTATGACCCTGCTTTTTTCTAGCAGTTCTTCTTTTTCAAGTATTCAAGGTTCATCTAAACAAGAACTCCATGACACTCGTCCTGCTGATTTCTGCAGTTTCATAAATTTGTATCTTTTTGACTTTGAGTGACTTTGACATGCTCATTTGACAGCATCTAATTCCTATCTCCCCACATCCCATCCTCTACAGTCTGTGTGATGAGTGTCACTTCCTGTTAGCGCTGAGGACTCATGGAATGTGTTGTGGGATATCAGAGTCCTTAGAGTGTGAGGAGGAAGTGATGAGGGACGGCTGGGTGTCAGGATCACTGCAGTTTGACTGACAGAGTTCATAACACCACAGAGCCTGTAGAGAAACAGGGGGAGGGGCTTGAGGAACAGCAAGAACCAATCAGAATCCAGCTGTGCATTGATTGACAGCTGGAGGGAGAGCTGAAGCAGAAACTCAAATCTTCATTGGATGGAAGATTTTATCTGTGTTTGAACTCTGATAGTAAGAAAGAGGTAATTAGATGTCATCTGGTCTGAGATGAAATGTTTATTGTGCAGCTGAAGTCCCCAGAGGACACAAAACCTCACAATCTCTCTGTGTAACAGTTTCTGTTCTCGACTTATTAAAAACAAGCTTTTAATTAAACTGTTTTTCTTGTGTATGTGAAGAGGATTATAACAACACGACTCCATTTACAATTCACAAAGATATACTGAGAAGTCTTTAGCTGGGAGAAAAATAACGAGCAAATGGAGGTGTTTACTGGACTTAATAAAAGATTATGTTCAACGGTGAAGTCCTGACATAAATAACTGTCTGATTTACACCGACAATACTGCTGTTTTACAAAGTCATTGTTTCTCTTCTGCTGGCTGTTTATAGAAAATAGAACTGAATGTGGGATTACATTGAACTTTATCAATGTTCAGCTTTGAGTATAAACCAGTTCATTCAGCTCAGCTCGATATTAAAGGTTTATAATAATTTCCATCATGCAGCTGAAGCCTGTAGGAGCTGATGAGAGATTCTCTTGCCTTCTTATACGCGATCCAGTCAAACACTCTGTCGATGTCTGTGGCTTCAAACACTTCCTGAGAGATGGGATGAGAACTGGCCAAACCGTCCAGTAACATCACCTCATGAAGAACATCAGTCAGAAACCTCTGTTTCTCCTGTGGATGACAGACAGACAGAGACTTTATTCTGTTTTACAGTATCAAACACATAAAAGTGTCCCATAAAAGCTTCTGTTTTATTTTCATAAGTAAAAATCACTCTATAAATGAAATTAGAAAGTGGTTATAGGAAAATCCAGCTCATATTTCTCATGACTGAAGCCTTTATATCTGCAGCAGCTTCTCACAATCCACTGATATGATGAACATTCACTGCCGACACACGAGAGCCGACACGACTCACTCATGAGAGAAACACTGCTGCTAACACTCAGTGTGTGTCTGTGTGTGTGTGTGATTTGTGTGGAGGGTCTCACTGTCTCTGGGCTCTGATCAAATGTGTCCCCGTAGGATTCACTATAAAGACAGGTAGAAGTTTTGGGTCAGATGAAAAAGACCCTCATCATTCACTGTGTCTGTGAATCAGCAGAGAGTCACGATCTCAAATACAATAAGTCGTTCTGGAGCACATGAGGAAGATGTTACTCTGATACCAGCTTGTTCCCTATTTTAAGGAAGTCTAAACTGATTTTTAACTTTTTTTAAATAATAGAATCAGAAAATAAACCACTAGGAGGCAGATAACTAATAATAAAAAATTACCATGGTACTATTTTTCTTTCGAATAACCTTTGTATATAATGTAAATATACACAGAATAATCACAGATATGTAATGTTCATTAAATATTTAAATATATTAATAAATTATTGCTCCAGTTTTGTTGAACAACTTCTATTTTCAGAAGATGTTAAAAAATAATATAAACACATCATGAATGTAATACCACAAACTCTTATACATTTCAGTAAATTGTGCTTCTGCAGTGACACTGTTTTCCTGCTACTCATTTGAAAGTGGCGGTTTGCCGGTTACCGTACATGAAAATTGATGAAATATGAATCACATGAATTATATATGAAAGCATTACACTGCAGGTTCATATCCAGAACATCTTCACAATGGGCTCTCTGGCGAAATCTCTGCACTTAGTTGTCAAATTCAAAACAACACTAAATTAAGGTTTTATGATTTTATTATTTTCTCATCTATGTATTTATTAAAAGTGTGTGACTGGTGGGCCAGCACACTATCAGCTGCTATAAACACGTCTGGCTTTGACACTGTGCATGTTTTATTACACCTTTATTCTCCATCATTATGAATAATTCTTGCCCATTAAAGCTTTTGGCAGCTTGATTAAGAATCCCGTTGAAGACATTAATCCAAGAGAGCAGGATATTTTAATCAAGGGATTTGAACGGAAATGAATCAAAAAACACGTTCATCAGAATCATTCATAATTTTATGTCAATACAATAAGACATTTTCTACTAACATAGTGGATCCTGGTTACTTCCAGGTTGGGAAATGAATGGGGGCTTAGAGCAAAAATAAACAACCAAAATAACCCCCCCAAAAAAAAGATTATATATATATATACATTTAAGAGATAATTATTAAAGTTGTCTTTAAGTAAAAAAAAAATGTCCCTGGAAATAAATTCCTGGGGGCAAATGGCCCCGTAATGGAAAAGTTCATTTCTGACCCTGATCGATTACAAAGTCATACAAATCCATACAGAGAATATTTACAGCAGGGTTGCTAGGTTTTCACAACAAAACCCACCAAATTGCTACTCAAAACTAGCCCAAAACTAGCCCACTCGCGTTTCGAGGGGGTCCCCCGTTAAAAATCACATTCCGGGGAGTAAAATACACATTTTTGGCGGGGTTCCCCAGGAAAATTCTCATTTCAGGGGCTAAATATCGCATTATTGGGGTCGCTTCAACCCACGGACATGAAAAACAACCCGCAGCAACAGTTTTAAAGTAGCCCAATTCCGAGGGAAAACCGCGGACTTGGCAACACTGATTTACAGGTATCTAAGTTCCGAACTAAGATTGATCTGTAGCTCTTTACAATATTTGTAGATCAAACTGTCTTCTGGATTACGTTAATTTCTTTTTCATCAGCTAATGAAGGGTAAAATTTCCTACAATAGAATTACATCTGAGGTACAGTTACCTTTAGATATTCGTGAAACATTAAAAACTGAAACATGTTATGCTTAATGGACTGCTGCAATAATTTATCCCTCATATTTAACTTCAGAGTGAAGACCTTGGAGAAAATGGAGACTTCTACAGAAATCAGTGTGCTAATTTCTCAAGCTATTTATATCATCACTTAAGTTGTCTTCTGGAAGATAACACTGTGTGACAGCTGTCTTAGTATCCGTCTTATTTTCTGATGGGCAGTTACTTTATTATCCAGACTAATATGAGCCTTAAAGTCACCATGAAATCAAAATTGAAAATTCTTATTTTTTTAATGGAATACTGTAGTGTTTATTATAAATAATTTATCCGTCCACTCGGATATATGTCACAGTAGAGAAGAAAAGACAATTGCAACTTCCGTTTCATACCGACTTTAAAGGTTAATGTGCATATATACACGTAATCAATAGCAAATGAGGCCTTCAAGTAAATGTACAACATTATGGTGAATGTGAATACAAAGAGAAACAGACAGAATGAGAAAAAAATAGAACAGCTGGTGATGTAGAGCTGATTTGATGCAAGTCACGTAATGTGCACTATAAAATGAGTGCAATGAGAAGAGCTTCCATCTGGCCCATATGTGCTCTCAAAAAGGTGTTTACATCCAATGATACTCCATTTAGATCCTGCTTATTAGCGTCTCAACATCATCACCTGCTGTAGATGCACCTGAAGATTCACACTGATCAACCACTTTAGGCCAGAGACAGCAGTGATGCCTGGTTTTGGAGCAATGCCTTATGGGTAACCAAACCTCTCTCAAAGCATCTCTAACATGATGGATGTGAGAAAGTGGAGGAAAACCAACAGTCCAGTAGTTATGAGCAGGTCAAGGAACCTATAATGACCTATTACAGGTCCACGTCAAATCCATTCCCAACATTTATCTGTGCACTTATGAGTTTTCAGTTTTCAGTTCAGTTTTCAGGTTTCAACTCCTTGCTCTTGAAACATGCAATTTTATCCATATTTTGGTAGGGACATGCTTATAGTCATCCTATCAGCGTACTGAAGTGTTTCCATCAAAACCCAATTGCTCTCTAAAATGACGTTCCCTAAATGGTCTCTCTGCTTGGCTGGTGCCCCGTAACCAAGGTGGCTTGGAGCAGAGAGGTATAAAATACTGGGACAGACGGATGGGAAGGTCATTATATGAATGTGAATGTATGAGCTTAAAGTACACAAATATCAAACGAGGGTACTATATTGACATTTATCTTATTCAAAATTAGAGAAATAAATAAATAATAGCAATTTAGTGCTTCAGACTGCTTTTAGCACTTGAACTTATCATACACTGGCATGAGTCTAAGACTCATCGGGTCTGTCATGACCAACAACCCACAACAATCTTCACACTAGCTCATGATAAAAATGATGTGGCTCATAATTGTGCAGAAGATCCAAACAGATTTAATCAGCATGACTGCTAATTCATAGCAAAGTGTCATAAACATTGGAAGCCCTCAGTGTCATAAACATTGGTAAAATGGGTTGCATTTTGTTGTGCTGATGACTTGTGTACTTATTTTATGTACGAGTGAAGCCTCAACTGCATCACAATAGCTGCATTACAGGCCACTAAAGCTGGACTGGAATAGCATTATGCTCTTTAACAAACCTGAAAGTGGATTTTATTAAGAAATGTCAGTGATATGTAGAATTTGAGCAGTTAACAAACAAGAAAATGTGTTGTGTGTAGCATCATGGTGTATGTTCTGCTGCAATAATTACATTGGCATTCATCAGCACATTTAACATATACTTATATCCAGATCCTAATAAAGAGAAACAGCTTCAGAAGAACTGCAGGATGGTAACTGTGGGATATGTGGGAACTGTGGGAAGATTTTTAGGGGAAGAATGTAGAAGTCCTGTTCTCGCCGTGACTCTGTATTCCAAAAATTCCAATGAAAGATTAATTATGTTCAGATATAGTGACTGGAGAAGCTATGGAAGGTGTTTGACTTACTCCTGATGTTACCAAACACTCCTGGATTTGTTTATTATCCAACAGGAATATCATTGGATTGGACACACCTGGTCTCAGAGAATCACTGAACCTGTGGCTCCTGTGAGATGACAGAGCATTGTAAATTGAAGTCATGCTTTGTCTTTCTCCGAACATGAACCCATCTGGATGTAGAAAATGGATGTGGATGACTCATTAGACTATGTGACTTTTACATTGCACTTTATTTATAGGGGTTTAGATGTTGTGCTCTAGTCTCAGTGTGCTGGTCTTAAATTAAAGTTTTTTTCAATGGCAGCTTTAGCACAAATTCCAGCTCTGCAGTAAATTAGCAGTTTTAATTCAGACTATCACATAGGTGTGGCAATACTAATGTAGTTTGTCTTTTCTCACTGAATAAATTTTGCACATTTTGTCACTAGCAAAGTATTCAAACCTGTCAGAATGCATTATGAGTAGAAACTCATCAATCTGGCGCTATTATTTCACAGCTCTTCTTTGATAATTAATCTAGAGACAACTACTTGTAGACTAAAGTGTCATTACAACACAAAAAAATAAGACAGCATAAGCACCGGCTGCTCTGGCAATGAAACAGGACTGAAATAGAAGCTATTGATAACAGAGCTCAACATATGATTCTTTGTGCACATGAAGTCAGACTCAAACTGTGCTCATAATAACCATTAAGACAATTTGTTCTTTTACAAGTTCATAATGAACCAGTCCATGAATGCCCCTATCTGGCATGCTAATTCACTACTGTCAGTGAGATCAAATGCACACTTGTCATTACCTGACATTGTAAAACATTGTCATTTCAGCTAATTTTCAGTTTGAAAATTTGAGAACACTCTACATATAATTAAAAAGCATTTTTATGTATTTATTTTAATTAGAACCACAGAAACCAGAACCAAATTTAAATCAATGTCAGGGTGTTATCAACATTTTGCAGCCGAAACTGAACAAAGTATAGATTTTATTAACTCAAATGCACTGTGAAAGGATTGTTGTTTTCTGCTCAGTGGAATCTTGGTAGTAGAAGAAATGCTTAAGATCTCATGTGTGTGAAAAGCATTAAAGATTTGCTCTTGGTTTAAGAGATTCAGACATCTAAACAGCCTGAAAACCATATACCTTTCACTGTATAGCTTGACTATGTGTACATTATGATATAAATCTTTTGTGTCACATGTCACAGGAAGCAGAATCTTTTTTTCCCATTCCATCCAAGTTATAAAGGATACATTTAAGAAAAAAATAAATGAATATAACAGTGATTGCTTCTGATCAATAAAAAACAATAACAACAACCGAAACTCACCATGTTCCACTTTGGAAAGAGGAAATCAGCCCCGATGTACTCGAAGTAATGCGCAAATCCCTCCTTCAACCAAACGTCCTCCCACCAAACTGGTGTGACTAGATCCCCAAACCACTAGAAGAGAAGAAATGAACAATCAATCATCAACAGAAAACAGAGTGACCATTACAAAAGATTGATTTCATGTTCACTGGTGAAGAATTACAACAAACCTTTGTTGTTTTGTTCAAGAAAAGTGTTTATGGGTATTCTGAAACCAAACTTTATTTGGACAAAACTTAAAGTTTTATCCACACTTGTATTCATCCAATATCTGCAAAAGCATATTACATCTAGTGGCAAACACATTTTATTAGAAAAGTCCAATACAGCATAAAAAATACCTTGTGCTCTTTAGAAGTAGAAGTGCAAATAAACACTTCTAATAAACAGTTGCACTCTGGTTTAACAGAAAAGTTGTTCACAAAAGGCTTCACAGAACATTGAGAAACCAGTGGAGCTTCTGAACTATGATTAATAGTGGCTTAAACAATCAATTACCTACAGTTACACAATTCAAGCACATTTTTCTGTTTCACAGCATTCATACCTGGGCACTTCGCCAAGGACACCGTAAATGAACAGAACAGAGAAAAATAAGGATTCGATTATGAAACATCCCATCTGGAAGGTAGAAAGAATCCAAATGACCCCTGCCATTGTGTGCAGATGACAGTGTGCAAAACAGGGCTATTGAATGGAAAAGATGCAACATTGCAGTTCTAAATGGGCTGAACATTTTCCAGACTCTGAGGCCGTCAAGCAGATGTGCTACTGAACGCCGGATCTCATTGTTGCAGCACACAAACCTCTGTAGGAGTCAGACCTCTTTCATCTGAACACGACATCATTACAGCAGCTCAAAGCGTCTGACGGCACGTTCATCTGTGACTCAGACACATGGACTGATAGCGTGGAGAGAGACAGCTGGTATTCTGCTCTCAGAGGAACCTTCTGCTAGTCACACATCAAGTGACTTCCCATAGGTTTACTGACTTTTTCTGCCCTCTTCTGATTTATCAGATGTTCTGACGCTAATGACAGTGAACCAGGATAGTGAGTCACATCACGTCATTTATTGCGTTTAAAAAGACTGAAGCTGCAGAGCAAATGGAACTGATGGATTGGTGAAATCTTGAGGGATGACAAACAAACAGATAGATAGATAGATAGATAGATAGATAGATAGAGTAATTTTATGAAGTACTTTTGTGTTCCACAGAAGAAAGAAACCCATATGAGTAAAAATGATGAACCTTTATCTTGTGTAAATTATCCCTTTAAAAGATAGAATAAACTTAAATACATTTTGTTACTGCTCACATCGTTACGTGGCTATTATACATTGACATCACATGAGCCGTGATGGAGGCATCGTAAAAGCATCGTAAGAGATCTGTCTGGAGTTCTGACAGCTTGCATTTTGCATTTGTGCCTGATTAAGCAGTTCAACAACACTAGAATGTCAATGAACTGTACGAACCATGGGACCCTCGCTCAATTACGTCCTCAACAGTGTCTCTGAGACGAAAGCTAAACAGAGGGATTCTGCAGCCCACCTGCTTCATTAACAGACACTCTGGAGGAAGTCGTGCAGGGAAGAGTTCACACTATACCTCTATACTGCAGTATATAAGGGACGTTTGAAAAAGGAGAAAACCTTCCAATGGCATCATTAAAAACAACTTTTAAGTTGGCTGAGAATCATATTGACAAAGTCTTCAATGAAACTTACAGTCTTATACAGTAATAGTATTACTGTAAATGCCTGAATAATTGAGTGTAATGACCTTCATTGACATTTAACAAGGAGGTTCAGACAGTGTCTGTCAGGTTTATGACTGCAGGGCAAAGGTCATTGCCTTCTCAACTGGAAAACCACAGGCTGTATTTTAGCACAAGCTAAATATTATATGGCTCACAGACTCAAACCTGCATCTCCCACACAAGCACCATAGTCTAAAATCCCTTACACAAAAGAAATATACTTCAAGTTTGTTTTATTAAGGAAAGTTTGTATATATTTTGCAAGTATACTTTGTAGTAAGTATAGTTATATCAATGTACTAGTTGTAAATTATCTATTGCAGTACTTCTTGGGACTAAATTGGCCCACGTTTTAATTTATAAAAGTATACTAAAGTATTTAAGTGCACTTTAAATATTACAGTCTTATTATAAACATACAGGTGCATCGCAATAAATTAGAATGTCATGGAAAAGTTCATTTATTTCAGTAATTCAACTCAAATTGTGAAACTCGTGTATTAAATAAATTCAATGCACACAGACTGAAGTGGATAAACTTATACAATAAAAAACAGAGCCTGTCGTCCACTAATCAATTCTCTGCAGGCAGTCGGAGCGAGCGACGAGATACAAATGTGATTTATCAGATGCCGGCACTTTGCCACCAGCTCGAGTTATTAGAGCACAGACGGACCTTTTAATATATGACAGAATAAGTGCTGGATGAGGACTGATCTAATGCATTCACAATGAATGTGTCAATCAATATGACAGGTGAGCATAAGCCCCGCCCACTCTTGCGCTCTGAGTTAATCTACACTGGAAAACAATTAGCAGTGTTCTATTTAAATCTATATGACAATGATTCCTATGAGAATGAAGCAGTGAAACAGTTTAAATAGAAAATGTTGACTTAATTAAAAACATAAAGATGAGCAGAAGCTCCAGAGAGCTGCGACACAAAAGAGTGAAACAGCCTACGGTGGAATTCAAAACGCGTGACGGCTAATCTCTTTTACTCTCTTTGTCTTTTTCTTATTCATACTGTAAATAAGCACACTTACTGTACTCTCACATACACGCTTTTTTTGTTTAAAGCTAATTTGGACTGACTACATGATTTCAATATTTAATCTGACATCTTAAAGGAATAGTTCACCCAAAAATGAAAATTCTGTCATTAATTACTCACCCTCATGTCGTTCCAAACCCGTAAGACCTTTGTTCATCTTCGGAACACGAATTAAGATATTTTTGATGAAATCCGAGAGCTCTCTGACCCTCCCATAGACTGCAAGGATCCTTACACGATCAAGGAGATCATTAAAATAATCCATGTGACATCAGTGGTTCAACCGTAATTTTACGAAGCTACGA
>NW_015628507.1:203835-205538 GCF_001515625.1 Sinocyclocheilus rhinocerous
GCTTGAGACTTACTGATATAAAAATTATAATTAAACTTTATTTGGAGTACTACTTGTGCACAATGCACATTTCTTAATATCAAAGGGTTAGTTCATCCAAAAATGAAAATTCTGTCATTAATTACTCACCCTCATGTCGTTCCAAACCCGTAAGACCTTTGTTCATCTTCGGAACACGAATTAAGATATTTTTGATGAAATCCGAGAGCTCTCTGACCCTCCCATAGACTGCAAGGATCCTTACACGATCAAGGAGATCATTAAAATAATCCATGTGACATCAGTGGTTCAACCGTAATTTTATGAAGCTACGGGAATACTTTTTGTGCGCAAAGAAAACAAAAATAGCAACTTTATTCGACAATTCGTCTCCTCTGCGTCACCCTATAGCGCCATTTTGGAGAGTATCCTTTACATTCAGATCAAAGTACAAACAATGTAAACAGCATATCCGTGTGTAACCCCTCTCTCCCGGGTCCTCACCGCCACACCTCCTTCTTGTTCCGAGTGGGTCTCGAACCCGGGTCTCCGGCACAGACGCACTAACAAGGAGGCTAAAGACTGCAACCTACTCGCTGGCCTCCGTTACACGTGTATGGTGTTGCTGACACAGAACAGCATACGTTGTTTACGTATGTGATACTCTCCAAAATGCACAATTAAAAGAACCAAAGACTTAAACTACTTCAGTCTGTGTGCATTGAATTTATTTAATACACGAGTTTCACAATTTGAGTTGAATTACTGAAATAAATGAACTTTTCCACGACATTCTAATTTATTGAGATGCACCTGTATTCCATTCAAAACTGCAAAGTATGTATAAAAAAAAAAATTCAACCATTATTAAATTATTTTTTGTGCTTATTACAGCAATTCGATCTTAGCTTAGCATCATGCCAACATCAAACTCTACTGAAATGAACAATGAGCATCACGTTTCTCATACACTTTACATCACATATGAGGCTAAATTTCAATGAAGATTCTTCTTTAAAAGGAAGACAGCTCACTAGGTTCTGGAATAGAGCCATCATCACACTTCTTGTTTGAGCTAATAAAACAAATGTGACTGTTTATCCTGAATCTCAGTAAACCTGAACTAAATGAACTAGAATTGGAGACTGCTCAAAATCGCAATAAGAAAATTTGAAACCCTCTGTTTTGAGTTTTAAAAAAACGTATTTGTCAGTATTCAGAGTGAGAGTGTGAAATCCCCAGTTTCCTATGTGTTTACAGACACCATCTTTTATAAATGAGGAGAGAATAAAACACCAGCCAACAGACGTGAATCATTTAGTTAAGACTCACTGACAGACTCAGACATTTATCCTCATATTTAATGTGTAACTTATATTTAATGTCTAATGGTTTGAGATGTATGTGACGTATAAGAACTGAAGCCTCACTTTCCTATCATATTCAAACCCAGAGGGCAGAATGTCACCTCCCCAATCTCCGGCATGGGAGGCGGACGCACTAACAACGAGGCTAAAGACTGCAGCCACTAGCATCAGTCGCTAGTACATCTCTTGAGATCAAGGGAGTGAGGTTTACCTGCACAGCACCTACTCGCTGGCCTCCGTTACACTCACCCCCCTAAACTTCACTCCCATCTGGGTCACGGCACCAATGTAACCCCTCTCTCCCGGGTCCTCACCGCCACACCTCGTTCTCGCTCCGAGTGGGTCTCGAACCCGGGT
>NW_015628507.1:205715-223024 GCF_001515625.1 Sinocyclocheilus rhinocerous
GCTACGGGAATACTTTTTGTGCGCAAAGAAAACAAAAATAGCAACTTTATTCGACAATTCGTCTCCTCTGCGTCACCCTATAGCGCCATTTTGGAGAGTATCCTTTACATTCAGATCAAAGTACAAACAATGTAAACAGCATATCCGTGTGTAACCCCTCTCTCCCGGGTCCTCACCGCCACACCTCCTTCTTGTTCCGAGTGGGTCTCGAACCCGGGTCTCCGGCACAGACGCACTAACAAGGAGGCTAAAGACTGCAACCTACTCGCTGGCCTCCGTTACACGTGTATGGTGTTGCTGACACAGAACAGCATACGTTGTTTACGTATGTGATACTCTCCAAAATGGCGCTATAGGGTGACGCGGACATCGCTGGAGGAGGCAAATCTACTAACAATCCACCGCTACAGCATCTGACATTAAAATGAGCCAGTATAGAGAGAGAGGGGGTCCTGAGCCCCAGAGAGCCAAAGGATAAACTTATACAATAAAAAACAGAGCCTGTCGTCCACTAATCAATTCTCTGCAGGCAGTCGGAGCGAGCGACGAGATACACAGACGAATTGTTGAATAAAGTCGTTACTTTTGTTTTCTTTGCGCACAAAAATTAGCTTTGTAAAAGAAGATGAACGAAGGTCTGACAGGTTTGGAACGACATGAGGGTGAGTAATCAATGACAGAATTTAAATTTTTAGGTGAACTATCCCTTTAAGTTAGCATTAACACACTCTCTTGGCAATTTGTAATTATTTTGCATTTTAGCGAATTGGTGGCTAATTTGTATGAATTTGTACCATCACATGCTTTATTGACGGTTATAGGTTTAGTGGGAACCTTCATGCTTACTTTTTTCCCTAAAAATCAGACGTTTCCATATGAATCACATTATACCAATCTATAGGAAAACATTGTAAAACAGTCTACATTGTATACCGCATACTGTTTTTGTTAAAATAGTATACAATACAGTACAAAACATGTAAAAATAAACAAAGTAAAACAGTACATTGTAGTCAAAAGACTATATAGTAAAATAGTACTAACAGTATAATAGTACTTCAAACTTATATAGAGTCTGAATATAATAATTACAAACTAACTGCCAATATCATTTTTGAAGCACAAACACTAGATTTCAACTTTACAGTGTGCTGTACACATACATAAACGTGAATTCCGTGGGGACGTTAATGTAATACAGGACAGTATTGGACATATTTCAGTTTTCTGCCTGTAAACAGCAGCACTAGTCAATATTATAGTTCCAGCCTCCGCTGCTGCTTCTTTTCAATTATCCCTGATCATAAAACAGGGGTTTAAATGCAGAGAACAGTCTGATCTGGGATACCCTCATGAATTTCAGCTCTAAAAATATCAAATATGCACGTTATTGCTGTTTCTGAAATAATATCATGATTTAATGCTCCCTGTGAGAGTGTTTTACTGTATAAGGTTCAGAGTGAGTTCAGACAGAGCTGTATTATCTGTGCAGAAATGAGAGATGAGGGGATTGTCTTCCTTTATTTCCTTCTCCCTAAAAATAAGTCAAAAAGTGAAAACAAACAAAAAGAAAAAAGGAAAGAACTGCAGACATGCTGTTTCGTCCCGCTCATTGAGCTTTTATCAAAGCAACGGCATCTAGAACACAATGCAGAGCTGCGATTCAGCAGCACATGAGGAAGACTATTCAAGAGATGAATCCAGAACAATACTGGAGAGCGCAGAACATCTCCAACATGCTCATAAATAATCCACCATAACAAAAGACACTAAAATCCAAGGTTCTCAGCAACATAAGAGCTGCAAACAAAAGCCGGTGGAAAATGAGCATATGCAATGAATAATTCCACCATTTCCTTTACAATTCATGAGGATGATGCATTTGTGGGCTTTACTGAACATAATTTCATTGCCAAAAGAAAAAAAGCTGCTTGTTTGATCTGAGTCTAATAGTCTGCAATGATGCAAAGATACCAAAAATAGGTTATTTAACACAAGAAAGACAAGTAAAACACTGTAGAGAGAGAAAAACAGAGTAAGAAAAAAAGAGGGTTGAAGGAAAGAAATCTTTACTTTCACGCTCCCATTGGAAAAGCTCTTTTTATATGAGCTGTGCATCAAATTCTCCAGATGTACAATTACATCTCCTGCTGTTCTGCTCTTTAACTCAACAACTGACCATCTTCACACTTTCTGTTACTCTCTGACTCCTGGAGATGTTCTCTTTCTGCCTTTCTTTCAATGAATTCAGCACTGGCTTTTTTTAGATGATGAAGATAGGTCTGAGAGGTGCTAGATTTGATATAATTATGATTCTACAGCTGCTTTATGTTTCTCTGAGGACACTAAACAGCATTGACGGGACATGCTAAGTCAAAACCAGAGGGCTCGTAATGTGCGTGATGGTTCAAAAGGAAATGCACCATGTTTTAAAAGAGAGATCTTCTGAATCATGGTCTGAATCACTGCTGGAACAGATATAGATAAGACGCCTCAAACAGAATGGGTAATTTTCAGGCCTGGTTGAAGTCTTGCATCTTAAATGGAGGTGCAGTACTTCAATGGTCATGAAATGAACAACACAAGATGTCAGAAAAGTGACTCGGACTGATCCACTGATATAATTGGACTAAATTATGTAGTCTCATTACACATAAGATATTGATACTGCTGCTATATGTATAAATCTGAAGTTCTGTCATCTTCAAACCAGCAAGATGAAGTTTTACTGACCGTAAAACAACTACACCACAGCTCATATGCTCATGTTACTCCAGTAAATGTGTTTTACCTGATGGCAGATCTCGTGCACCACCACCATGGTGAGCTCCATCTGATAGGAGAAGGAAGAGACGTCAGGATCCAACAAGATCTTCTGCTCCACAAACACACTCAGGCCCCAGTTCTCCATGGCTGCATACGGATGCTTCGGCACTGCCAGGAGATCTGCACACAGTGAGGAAGATCCAAGCTCAATGACGGGAAACCAGGATTGTGATACAATGCAACAACAAGTAAGTGTAAACAAATATAACAAACAGCAGCTCAATCAAACCAAACACTTTCCAAGTATTGTGACACCACTGCATATGATTCATCTTGTTCACTGTAAATGATGTTCTAAAACAGACAAATGTTCTTCTGTACTACATAACTGTACACCATAGAACAAAAGCTCAAATCCCAGATATCATCTGATGTGGATTAGCCTTTAATCAAATGCATGTATCATCTAATTGCTATAATCAAAGATCATTGAATTTTAAACCCAAAACCAGACACAGCAAAGCAACAAGACACGCAGCTCCATAATCATATTTCCCTCCAAACATATTTAAAATGGCTCCTTTACTCAAGTCTGTGTATCAGTGGCACAGCAGACAGCGAATCAGCTGTTTTAAATGCCTCCAACTCCATGAGCCCATCTCAGGAACCATTCATATGCCAATGAGAACAGAAGCAGTTAAACCTCTGGTGCTGTTAAATCCACATCTTATAATCAGCCACAGAGGAAGAGGAACTTTTGAAAGCTGTAACATGATTATCCGCCGGGCTGGTTGTTTATGTCTCATTTGCATGTTTCATGAATTGGGCTGGAAGCAGCTGCAGAGTTTTGGAAGGAAGCTTCAATCGTCATGGTGACTGATAAAGCTGCAGGGCTGCACGGCGGGGAAAAAAATCTGCGTTAAAAGTGAGTAGCAGTCAGACGCTTCACTGATAATGACGAGCCCCCATTAGGATAGTACGTTCACACATGATTAATATTTCACTTTTACGCAGAAATGATGGAGTGACGAGCTCATTCAAGAGGCAAAGAACAATGAAAACAGCAACGCAAAGGTGAATAACTGAAGAGGAATTCAGGTTTAATTGGCCATTTTTAACGTTCTTTGTGGACGAGAGACTTGATGCTCTTTTAATTGGGCTTTTGTACAGATTCATATTGCAATTACACGACTGATGCTCTTGAAGAGAGTGACAAAAGCACTTGTACTTCAACTCAACCAACTTTGTCACAAATTTCAAGATACAAAACCAGACCAAGACTAAACACCTCAAAGCCCAGATCCAGATCAGTATGTAAATATAATAATCCTTTAGTATATATCTAGGTACTTTAACTGCAGCCTACTTTTGAAAAAGTAGGGGACTACTTTTGAAAGGAAAACAGACAAACATATGTTAATTACTGCAACTATAAACTGTAAGTAATCATTATAACCAGGCATATGACCTCCTATAACACATATACATAATCAATATCACGGGATGATGCATGTTGTTTACTGAATATATAATGACATTTGGAAAAATACCACCATATCCAGTGTGATATTGCTTTCATACTACAGTTCAATATAAATAAAGGGTAATATTTAGAACTTACATTGTAGACACTATTGCCATTTACTTTCTGTTTTTGCTATGTTAATGAAAATATTTCCAAACGAAACCACAGAAACATTTTAAACGAATCAGTTGAGTTAACGTTTCAATGGCTCATTCATACTTGACTAAATGAATCAGCACTTTAAACAAATCAGTTGGTTGAATGATTCAATTACTCACTCATATGCGACTAGTTCCTGAATGAATCAGTGTTTTAAACCATTTGTTTGAGGGAATGATTCAATGACTCATTCATACTTGATTAGTTTCTGAATGAATCAGTGATTTGGAACGAATCAGTTGAGTGAATCAATCTCACACTTACTGACACCTACAGACACAACCCGCAAGAGTCTGAAAAGTCCTAACACTGATGGGCTATAATGTATTGCGATGTCTCCCATCTAATCAGATTTGGAGACCAAAACTGTTACAAATATAGTACATATGTGACCCTGGACCAAAAAAACAGTCCATTTTTTGAAATTGAGATTTATACATCATTTGAAAGCTGAATAAATAAGCTTTCCATTGATGTATGATTTGTTAGGATAGGCAATATTTGGCCAAGAGACAGCTACTTGAAAATCTGGAATCTGAGGGTGCAAAAAAATCTAAATATTGAAAATTGCCTTTAGAGTCCTTAGCAATGTATATTACTAATCAAATATTAAGTTTTGATATATTTACGCTAGAAAATTTACAAAATATCTACATGGAACATGATCTTTACTTAATATTCTAATGATTATTGGCATAAAAAAAATCAAATCATTTTGACCCATACAATATATTTTTGGCTATTGCTACAAATATATACCTGTGCGACTTAAGACTGGTTTTGTGGTCCAGGGTCACATATATGAATACAGTAATCATTTTGTACAATGGTATATATAAAAGTACCACAATATTACATACTATCATTGTATCCTAGTATATCCACAGTGCTTCTATTTTTTGGAAATTAGATAGTTTCTATCGTCTACTGCTGTAAACTAAGCCATTATAAGTCACAATACCTGTAGTTGATATGTAAAGCTCCACTCTTTTGGATTGAACAGGTTCATTTTGACAGTGCTGTAACATTGCAGAAACCATGATGATGCAAAGTTGGAGAAATTCCACCTCTCCCTGTCATTCACTCTTTCACATCTGCTATTAAAAGAGGCTGAAGGAATCTGCAAGGGTAAGATGAAGGGACAAAAAAGAGGGGGGGTGTAGACCAGGGCACGGTGAATGGCAGGAGACGCAGTAACAAGAGCGTCTGGAAAAACAGCAAGATCAAAATAAACAATCAGCTTGTGTTTTCAGAGAACAGAACCTCCACTAGCTCCACTAAAGCAATTATTCATCACGTTTCTCACACCTCAGTCTGTTTCACACAAACACACACACACAGCCTGAGGTCTAGTTCTGAGCATTCAGGTCTATCTGGAGGTCTGTATTACCTGCGCTGCTCTTTGAGGCTGTTTTAGGGCAAGCGGTCCTGGGGCGACACAGGAAGTGTGGCAGAAGAAGGCGGGAGGAAGTGAACGTGAAGCTTTTCTCACAGCAGGGTTCAGTCTGTCAGCGCACACCTGCTCTCTGCTAACGTTCACTTCTTAAAAATCAGCTAGACACTTGTCTGTATACAGAGCGGCAGAATAGAAAGGAATATTTGCATCTCTACATTTTGCTTCTCTTATGTGTTTCCTTCTATTCATCTGTCTGTGTCTATCTATCTATGTGTCTGGCTGCTATTTGGTGTTTTACAGTATGTCGTTTTTAGCATTATTGTTAATATGTGTTGCTAGTAAGATGTAGTTGGTTATTTACAGGTTTCATCTCAAAAGAGCCCACAACCAAGTCTTTATGATATTCTTGTTTATAGATATGACTCAGCTCCACCCTTCAATGTTCTGTAAGTGTTGTTTTCACCAGATGGAGGTAGTAAGTTTGATAGTTTAGTAAAGTAATAGCACACATCTGCTCAACAAGACATTATTTGAGGCATCATTCATGTACAAGTATTTCAGGAAGAGATACACACTTCAATTTAATACTTAGTTTGTTCAAATCAATAAAAATTTGACTTTTGTTTCAACAGTTGAAGGGCAGAAATTACCACCATATTTGACATAATCTGTGTTCACACACCTTGTTAACAATTATCACCTTCAAGCGCAGTTCTCCCCACAGGCGAAGACATTTCCAATTATTATATACTGTAGTTATTGGACACACATCGCCTGATGTTGTTAAGACTCACTATGATTACACAGTATTTGTCTCAGAGGAAACAGAGCTCTGATAGGAAGAAACGCTGAGCCCCAAACCACTGAAAACACTTAATGAAGTTTCTTCATTAAATTAATACACTTAATGACCATCAAGGCATCTGTGTTTGAAGTAGTTGTCCATGAATATGCGCAGTGCTAGTTCTTTTGATGCTAGTTCTGTGTGTGAGGGCATGTAAGGGCCGTTCATTAGCAACCTGCTTATTCACCCTCAACGCACTAAAAATACACTGTGAGAAATGGAAAGATACATGAATCTGTTTACTCTGTTTACCCTGGTATACTTAATCTCTAACAGCTGCTGCATTACAGACAAGTTCAGTGAGGAATTATGACCATCAAAATTAAAGCTTAATGCTCATTAAACTGAAATATAATAATGCTATTGCTAACTTCACCTTATGCTTGCTAGACTTTTTTTTTTTTTTAATTTTATTCACTGCACTATATACACATAGATTTCTAATGATTATACTCTGCATCACTAGAAAAGACTCCAGCTTCAACATTAGACTTTTGTTTAGGAATAAATCTTATAGTAACAGAATAGCATCACTCATATAGAATCCCTTGTATTAAAGCAGTTAAAAGTTGATCTCAACAGCCCAGAAACAGTGACAATAACAACTTTCAATCCAGCATTAGCAAAGTCAACGCTTTAGGCTTTACACACTTCAGCTGTTAATGCTATAAGCTCTGTCTTGTTTCTTCTGTTTAATAGCTCAGATAAGAGTTAAACTGGCCTGACTTCAGTGCTGGACTCTTTAAGAGTGAGTCTGTTTAGCATGTTAAACTGATGTGATGTGATGAAGGTCTGACAGAGCAGCTGTTCACTTTCACACACTCTATCATCATATACATCTACTTTCACCTTCAACAGTCTTACAGGATTAGTATCGACAGAACATTCATCAAAGGATTAAACCGATTAGGAAATAGATGTACAGAAGTATACTGAGTGTGTGAAGTGTGTTTCTCTTGTTATTTGACACTTAGATGTTTCAATTCTGTCTCGTAGTGAAATTCCCAAAGATCCTTTCTTTGATTTACCAGAAGTTCCAGCTTTCAGCTGTGGTTTTCACGTCCGTGCTTGATTACAACACACTTACATTTTGTTAGTAGCCTATTTCTGACTATAATAAAACACTTGTCAAGTCTTGTCAGTGTTCTCAGCAGGACATTCTAAGGAACTAGGGTTACATACGTAACCTGAGACGTTTTACTGCAGCATCAATGTTTAAAAAAAAAAATAATAAATTCATATACATCCAGTTCTTTGCCAAGCTTGGTAATATATAGTTCAACTTGAAAGCTTAACATCAAAAACATCCAGGTAACCAAAACACCTGAAACAGTGTGAGTTTACTGCTTTGAATTTCTCTTGTTGTCTTTTTTGCATATATTATGGAGCCCTTTGTTAGGACACAGATTTGTGCTTTATTCGTCAGTGGTGCTGGTGTGAATCCGGTCTGCATTTAGAGCAGGCAAAATCACAATCCACACCACTGTATATTAATAGGATAGTTCACCCAAAGATTATTCTGTCATAATTTACTCTAGAGTAAAGTTGATTTCAAACAAGTTGTTTCAAACCTGTATGAGCTTCTTTCTTCTGTTGAGCACAAAATAAGTTATTTTGAAAAATGTTGTTAACCAAACAGTTGATGGTATAGCTATTGATTTCCATGGAAAAAATCCTGTAAAAGTCAATGGCTACCATCAAATGTTTGGTTACCAACATTCAATTAATATTTAGGGCTATTAATATGCAATGCAATAATTAAACTTAAAGTGAATAAAATCAGTTTATATTATATTTAAAATAGGGCTGTCAAAAGATACATTTGTATCTAATTAATTACATGATGCACCAATTAATTAATCTAAGAAATAGCTTGATTCAACATAGAATTTATTACACATAAGGCTTTTATTACACATTTATTATACTTTTAAAGCTACAATGTGTCCACAACATTGTTTTCTGAAACGGTATCTGAATTGGTATTTAGTTATATTTACAAAGAATTTGTCAAATTCAAACTCTTGCTCGTGTGATGTTGCTAAACTATATCGTACGAAAGACAAAAGTCCATAAAGCTGCATTTTTTTTTTTTTGAACACTAGTTTGTTGCAGACTAAACACACTGGTTTGTAGCGCAAACAGTTTTACCGTTTACTGCACTGTGGTAAACCATTGTTCCTCTTCAGGAACTCGAGCTGCGTCGAAAACGCTAGGGGAACGCCTTCTGCGACCCACGCTCTGAATCACATGTGAAATCAGTCCAATAGCTGAACGGGACGTCACGGCGGATGACGTCATGACCAGGAAGCTATAAAAGCACGTGCGGCGGAGCCAGCGTCAGCTTTCTGTCATTCAGCGAAGCGCTCTGTGTGTGTCAGTCATATTTACGGTCCTGACTATTTCAATATAGTCAGTGGTGCTGGTGTGAATCCGGTCTGCATTTAGAGCAGGTTCAGAGAGTTTCATCAGCAGCTGATCAAACGGACTTTCATGTTGAGGTGGTCTGTTTCTAGTGGCTTCTACCCAGCTAAATCATGAAGGCCTGATATGAAATGTTTCCAGACCTTAAATTCTCTCACCTGGATATTAATTATCAGAATTATCTTCCCAATTTGCATTGGTTTTTCTTTAGATGTCTGTGCATGTGGAGACTCAGTTTGCAGCTTGGTAATTGGTGCAGTTTTGTTGCCTAATTGGGTCACAAATTTCACCTCAGTATGAAGCTGTTTGACTGAATCACACTGCTGAATAAATTGTTACAGACCTAAAATTACTGTTTTTATTTCAAACACATGAAATATGTGCAAATATGTGTTTTAATAACATGCTGTGACTTCCTGATGAAATCATGATGTGGATTTGTTGTGTTGATCTCAGTTTGTGCTTCCTAGATTCACCTTGACTCCATATTTCTCACATATTCTTTTTTATGAAAAAAAAATGCTTATAGTCTGTGTCTTCTTTACTGTTACTTTGTGCACCCAGTTCAAACAGCACTGAATTTTATCTCCCAATGCAGCATAGAGATGTCAATACAGGGTCACGACTCTTGCTTGTCAGTTTCTTCGTCTTCAGAGACACTCAAACTTCACAGAAACCAACAAAAATCACAGGTAGAGGAGAACAGATGAGAATTGTTATTTTGATATTTTAATCTGAACATTCATTTAAAAACCTAAATCAAGTGTTCTGACCACCATGAGACATTATACAACTAGCTTACATTTTCAATAAAAATGAGTGATGTTTGCTTGAGTAAAATGTGATGCTATGATGCTAATGTGCTGTGAATAGATGCTATAAAGCGTTGCTTTTGCTAAGGTGTTTTGAGTGGGTGATAGGTGGTTGCTAGTATTTTGCTATGTGTTTTGAGAGTTTGTTAGCATGTTGCTACTGTATGTAGTAGCTTAGCAAACAGCACTATTAAACCCAGTAACACTCTCATGTTTGTTTTGAGTGTAAGAGGAGATTTCCGGGGATTTCAACACCCTAAAGTTTTGGCACTCGGCCAAATCAACACATAGCTACACCTCATTAGCACTCAGTGGGTAACTAGTGGCTCCCTCCACAGTTTCCACCCTAACCTCACTGTTGACCTTTGTCTAAATGTCAGGGCTGATATTAGAGGAAACAACACACAACAACTACAGCAGCATATAATACGGCTTATTTATTCTGGAAAAACCAGGTGAGATTTGTTTCTGGGAATTATTGCTGATTCAACTTCACATTTAATCCTGCTGAAAGTCAAGTGAGATGTTGGCCATGTAACCTACACAGCGTGAGCGTCAACAGCCATTGAGTCTAATGTCTGCTGGTGCTTCTCCAGTCAAGAGCAGGTCTGAGATCAGATCCATCATTATAGAGACTCTCAAACCCAAAACACTTTGGTACCAATGAACACTCGACTATGAGAGCTGAACTACAGAGATTAAAGTGTCTTCATCTCATTAAGTGAACTCTATTTTAAATACATAAATTAAAATGTCCTTTTATGTATAACTATTTAATATGAAAAAATAAGATTATTGACAGTAACCTGATCTTGGAAAAAGATTATATAGTCTATATCGGCAAATCATCATTAAATATTAAATTAAAGGGGGCATTTTCAACACTTTTGTAGCACTTTGTTTTTCCCTAAAGCCCACTTACAATGTCATAATTAATTTTACATGACAATTTTACTCCCACATTCTGGAATGACACAGGGGGAAAGTATTGAACACATGAAGAAGGGGAGGTGCAAAAAGGCATGGAAAGCCAAGACTCCAGCTGAAATCTATCAGTAACTAGAAAGCAATCCTGCCCCTAGTCAGTGGAAATTAATATTAGCTGCTTCAGTCCCAACACCTATGGTACCAGGATGATGAAGATGAAACAAGGGTGGACATTTCAGCAAGACAATGATCCCAAACACAGCCAAGGAAACTCTAGGTTGGTTTCAGAAAAAGAAAATAAAGCTGTTAGAACGGCCCAGCCAATCACCTGACTTGAATCCAATAGAAAATAAGAACTAAAGATGAGAGTTCATAGAAGAGGCCCACAGAACCTTCAAGATTTGAAGACTGTGTGGAAGAATGGGCCAAAATCACACCTGAGCAATGCATGCGACTAGTTTCTCCATACAGGAGGCATCTTGAAGCTGTCATTACCAACAGAGGCTTTTGTACAAAGTATCAAATAAATTAGTTCAGTACTGTTTCCCTGTGTCATTCCATTTTATTACACATAACTTAATTTCTGAACTTCTTTGTATGTATGGATTACTTGGGTTGTTACCGATATTTGGTGAAAATGGCAAGTCAACAGCACCTTTAGAAATATATTTACTGGGAAAAAATAGTGACGTGTTCAATACTTATTTTAACTGCTGTATATTATCATATTATTTTAGGGCAGCAGAAGTATCTTTTTTTCCTATACAATCTCAGTTGTCAAATGCTCAGAATGTCAATGTCAACCAATGGAGATTCATATTTAAAATGTCTCAGAGGTACTGAATGATTCACATTGTTTTGATTTTGTACATGTGGAAGCAGATTTGATACATTCCGCTGTGGGAAAAAAAAACTACCGACCATGAAGCAAAAGCTTCAAGACTGTCCTTACACACACGCACACACAGTGTCATGTTGTGTGTGTGTGTGTGTGTGTGTGCGCGCGTGTGTGTGTGTGTGTTGAGCTGACATCATGAGTGCAGAGACCCTCCTCTCTCCGCAACTAACTTTTCCTCCCTTTCCTGAGACTGTTTGATCGTGAACTTAAACTGTCACTTTCTCACTTTTTCAAGTCAAAGATAAAAACGAGTGCGAAACATTTTTCTCTTTCTTTCCTTTAACTCTTCCCTGCTCACACAAAAATTGTAAATATGGAAGTTTGGGGAAATTCCCAGTAGGCCGGTGTGTTTTGGTCGTACATGAGCTGTTTATTTTCACTTTTTTTAACGTTAGTTAGTGTGTAATGTTGCTGTTTAAGCATAAGCAATATTTGCAAAGTTACGACGCTGAAAGTTCAATGCAAACGGAGATATCGTCTTTTAGCGCGTACTAGAGGCGGTTTAGGCAATCATAACACACTGGGCTAGCTAACCAATCAGAGCCCATCCCGTATTTCTGAGGGAGGGGCTTCATAAAAGCAGGAAATGATCAGCGCGTTTATTGTAGGGCAATAGAATATACGGTCTGTACAGTAGAAAAACCATTACGCCTATGGGATGTCCCCACTTTTCACAAAAACAAACCTGTGTGTGTGTGTGTGTGTGTGTGTTGAGCTGACATCATGAGTGCAGAGACCCTCCTCTCTCCGCAACAAACTTTTCCTCCCTTTCCTGAAACTGTTTGATCGTGAACTTAAACTGTCACTTTCTCACTTTTTCATGTCAAAGATAAAAAAAGTGAGAAAAACATTTTCCTATTTCTTTCCTTTAACTCTATCCTGCTCTCTCTCTCAAATTATAAACAAGGAAGTTTGGGGAAATTCCCAGTAGGCCGGTGAGTTTTGGTCGTACATGAGCTGTTGATTTCTGATTTTTCTTCATTAAATTCAGTCACTCTCTCAACTGAACTAGCCAGTGTTGGTCTGTTTTCTTCTACAGATCTACAGTACAATCTCAGGGGAAGTTGTGATGTGACCTCTGCCACTCAAGAGCTGTCATTTTCCAATGTTTTTCAGAGCGGTCAGTCATTGGGCTCTGGTTTCTGTGTTTTGTCACGTCTTTTAGAAATGTCCCATGTTAAAAATAGAAAAATACAGCACAGAGACGCCTTTCCTGACAAACACTGTCAAACTGACACATTCAGCGCTGCAGTGAAAGCAGAAAGTGAAAGCCGAGAGCAAACTTCATTTCACTAAACTGTATTTGAATGTAAACTCAGCAGCATCCTGATTTAATCACAACTAAAATCTCAGTAGGTTTCAGAAATGCCAGCTGGCAGAAATCCTTTAAATTGTGCTCTTCAGTTGCCCACATGGACATAGGATCAGATAAGGACAAAATGGCCCAAAACTACAGTGAACATACTGTTGTGTCGTCCAATTATCTGTCTGTCCAGATACAGTAAAGCATGACAATGAGTTCACTCAGCATTTAAAAATTTACATTTTTACTAAAATGTCGCATCCACTAGGGGGCACTGAACTGGACATTTAACTTTGGGTATAAAAGAATGAATAAATGAAAACGACTGAATCTGAAAATGATGGCAGACTGAAACATATTTGTTATTAATTTATTTACTTTTAGAAAATGGAGCAGTATGCTTGGAAAACTGAAGCAATATAATTCAGTTTATGTTGAGAGTTGCCCAGTTATCATCTAGAGATTTTAATGGCTTAAATTCAAGATCTTATTCACCCACTTTTCATTTCATTTACAAACCTTGTTATATTGTAAATTGCTTTTGATAATCTAATTTTCATGAACCATCCAATGAATCAAAACCTCACGGGGCCATTATGTTCCCGCAAAAAGCCAACAGCATAATACTGGTTGAAAAAAAGTCTTGATAAAGTGTTTTAATTCACATGAGAAGCTGAAGAGTTGCCAGTAAACACACAGTTTTGTGTTCATCCTGTCCGAGCTACAGTGTTTTTTTGTCTCTCAGATGGACAGGATTGAAACCCCAGAAATCCCAGAAATCTCAGTCCATGGTCAAGTATGAGAGTCTTGTGTGTATTTGTGTGTATTTGACACTTAGTTTAAATTATTTATCAAAAAGAGATGGATTTCATATTATATACAGCAAAATTCAGATTTACACCACAAAATATAAATCCAGAATATATATATATATATATATATACCTGTATATATTATGGCATAAGAAAAATAAACAATATACAATATACCAACAATAACCTTACAAGTACAATCCAGAATGTCAGAAATAGAGGACAAATAAACCATATTTTTACAAAGTCAGTGCAGAAAAATGGCCATTAGAGGCAAATTTAAACAAGATACAAAGAAAAAAGGTCTTGAGCTGTTTTCGTGAAGCTCTTTCATTAATGTTTCTTGGCAAATTTCTAATGGCGAGTTTCAGGCTTTGGTGCCTTTGTTCTGTTTTGTTGGGCGACATTCAAAAGCACATGAAAAGAAACAGCCAGCATTAGATAAAGACTGAAGCACAAACACACTCACATTATCAGGGTGCATAAAGGCTTCAGCCAATCAGGGACTTCTGCGTTTCACTGGGTTTGAAGGAAAGTGAACAAAAAAGTCTGGAGAAGAATTCAGAGGTGAACGCCAGTGCAGTAATGTGATGGGCATTTTCTCTTGGAGCAGCTCTTAAGGCTTTTAGAACTTTCAAAACACAAAAACACCAAGTCTTCAATACTCTATAATATCAAATCTAGACACATAAACACACACAGTGAGAAACATCTGATCTTCACTCTTAGACTTTCCTGCAGCAAAACAAATGCATGATAAACAAACCAACCAATCAATATCCTCCATTTATGACACATTCTTTTTCTTTTCCTCATATCCACGCGCTCAATAAGGCAATTGGTCTTTTGTTTACAGCGTTCATACGGCAGACGCTCCAGACGGTCGATGGTATTGGCAGATGCTGTAATTTGTTAACGCGGGTCGGGCGAGAGGCGTTTCAGACTTGAATAAACACCTTATTGTTGAATTCTTGAACCTGATGAGTGTCATTAGGATAAAGACGCATTCAAACACACTCAGTGAGTTTATGTGATGTTTCTGTTAAATATTGTTGCTGTTCCCTGTTGGATCTGTGTCTTTTTGGGTTTATTCACTTAGTGTGGCATTTCTTCTAATGTGTCACTGAATCTGAACGTACCGATCACTGCGTGTAATTCGCGCCAGGTCCACAGCGACTCAGCACAATGAGAGTGAAGTGAATACTGATCAGCCGCCATCTTCATCTGATCAGCTAGCTGGAGATTTATGCTTGCTTTGGCTGTATGGGCTGGAGATAGAAATGGGAAACTCTGGGTTGTTTCACTGAGGGATTCACACAGTGTTCACAGCTTGATCTGTGTACCTGTGAATCCTGGATGAAAGTTGAATTGAATCTGATTCGTATGGCTCTCTCTTATTCGCTGTTTCTCTCCGAGCACCATGGAAACCCAGATGACTCTTTGATCTGGGCGGATCTCGGCTAATTGACCGGGATGTGAGCAGGATTTGATGGTTACCTGCTGCTCTCCCACTGTGCACGAAGAATTTCTGCTCTAGCTTTGCTTCAGCCTCTCTTACACTCTTACAAAAGCAATCTGGACTAATACCCTCATACTTTGAAGAATGTTGGTAACCACATAGTGTTTTTGCAAGACTTCAGTTGTATGGGGAAAAAACACATTGAAATATTGGTAACACTTTATTTTGATAGTCCACTTTAGACATTCTATTAACAGTAAGTAACTTTGCAACTACATGTCAACTAGCAGTTATTAGAGTATTAGTAGACTGTCTGCTTAATATCTTCTAACACTTTCTTTGTCAACGTATTCTACTAACCCTAAACCTACCCTAACAGTCTACTCTGAGAGTTAGTAGACATGTAGTTGCAAATTAATGAGAATTAGTTGACATGTAGTTACAAAGTTACTTATAGTTAACAGAATGTCTAAAGTGGACTATCGAAATAAAGTGTAACCGAAATATTTCTCTAAATATCTTATTTTTTGTTGAACAGAAAAAAGTAAGACAGATTTGGAACGACATGAGGATGAGCAAATTAAGATAATTTTCATTTTTAAGTTAACTATCCCTTTAATACTATTCTTTTGTTGCTTTGCAAACCCTGGTATTTTCTTCAGGAAATGCAAATGTTGTTGAATTCATTACTGCCTTTCTCTGCAGAAATTGCCTTTGGCCAGCAGCTCTCATTCTTCACATCTCTTGAACCTCCGCGGGAGACTGATGCAATTGTCATTCTGAGAGTTTTACATTTCGGTGCTAAAATGAAAACGACAGTGTAAAAAAATGAGCGCAACACTTTCCATTTTGGCATCTTTTCCTCTCGAGTTGCTTCTGAGCTACAGTGCTAGCGACATTTCTATTGATGACGCAAACATACTGCAGTTCAAATCAAGTAATACAACATAAAAAGTGATTGAAGAAATTGAAACAAGTGTGAAAACTGCCTTATATAAGTGCTACACATATACATACATGACTGAGACTGTGACAGAATGAACAAACTCCATCTCTGCCTGTCCCAAGCCGTGGGTTTGAAACTCTTTTCTTTCTCTTGTTTGGATGTGTCATTCTGTCATCGGCAGAAATCTGTTTGCTTTTAGCAGCACATTGCAACAGCTCCTCACTGACTTCACATTGACAGGAGGGGGAGCAATCTACAGCGCTGTGCTGTGACAAACCCACCGACGCCTTGACAAAGACAGACTATCAGCATGCAACTTCAGCTGTGTTTGTGCAGAATCTGAGGAAAAATGAAAATTATCTGCCTCAAGGGTCTTCGACTCAACTCAGCGCTAAAAACACTTCAACCGTGTGTCGAGCAACGAGAAGCGCATGTTGCAAACTAAGACATTAAAAAAGAGAATTTGCTCTTTATGAACATATAGACGAGTTCAAACACTTCAGCAATGTGAACAGATTGATGCCATCTACCAAAATAAAACAGGAGCGAAAAACAAAAAAAAAATATGTAAAAATGGAAAGAGATATATAAAGAGAGAGAGAGGATGGATGGATGGTTACATCACAGAGCACCTGTGCACCCATCATCCTTGAGCACTTTCAGGCTGTGAGGGATTGTGGGTCCAGAAGGCTGCTGACAGAGTGAGCAGGGAATCTAGCGTGAAATGGAGCAAGAGTGTGGAAGAATAAGCAAAAAAAGATAAAGAAGTAAAGAAAGGAAAGGAAAAGGGACAAAACTGGCGGGTCAGTGTAAGTCAAGCTGGTGAAATTCAGGCTCTTTGTTAAATATGTATGAGCGTTTTGAGGAAAAGAAGCTGTTTTAGCTGTTTGACTTCTAGAGCACCTCCAATGTCACGATTCTCACTGAATGACTTTGACATCGACCTGCTTTTAGTCTGAAACACCGAATCCAGCACATAAAATCTTGTGGAATCAAGCAGAAAATTCAATTTACAAGTTCATCTTTATATAAGAGTGT
>NW_015628507.1:223366-239842 GCF_001515625.1 Sinocyclocheilus rhinocerous
CTGCCTTATATAAATGCTACACATATACATATGTGACTGAGACTGTGAAAGAATGAACAAACTCCATCTCTGCCTGTCCCAAGCCGTGGGTTTGAAACTCTTTTCTTTCTCTTGTTTGGATGTGTCATTCTGTCATCGGCAGAAATCTGTTTGCTTTTAGCGGCACATTGCAACAGCTCCTCACTGACTTCACATTGACAGGAGGAGGATCAATCTACAGAGCTGTGCTGCGACAAACCCACCGATGCTTTGACAAAGACAGACTATCACCATTTAACTTAAGCTGTGTTTGTGCAGAATCTGAGAAAAAAAAAAGATAATTATCTGCCTCAAGGGTCCTCGACTCGACTCAGATATGTTTCAGCACGTTTCAAACTAAAACATTTAAAAAAAGAGAATTTGCTCTTTGTGAACATATAGACGAGTTAAAACACTTCAGCAATGTGAACAGATTGATGCCATCTACCAAAATAAAACAGGAGCGAAAAACAAAAACAAAAAATGTAAAAATGGAAAGAGATATATAAAGAGAGAGAGAGGATGGATGGATGGCTACATCACAGAGCACCTGTGCACCCATCATGCTTGAGCACTTTCAGGCCGTGAGGGATTGTGGGTCCAGAAGGCTGCTGACAGAGCGAGCAGGGAAACTAGCGTGAAATGGAGCAAGAGTGTGGAAGAATAAGCAAAAAAAGATAAAGAAGTAAAGAAAGGAAAGGAAAAGGGACAAAACTGGCGGTTCAGTGTAAGTCAAGCTGGTGAAATTCAGGCTCTTTGTTAAATATGTATGAGCGTTTTGAGGAAAAGAAGCTGTTTTAGCTGTTTGACTTCTAGAGCACCTCCAATGTCACGATTCTCACTGAATGACTTTGACATCGACCTGCTTTTAGTCTGAAACACCGAATCCAGCACATAAAATCTTGTGGAATCAAGCAGAAAATTCAATTTACAAGTTCATCTTTATATAAGAGTGTATTGTATGTGATGAACTGAGCTTTGAAACTGTGTTGACAGGCTACAAACTACTCATGATTTACAGTAATTTAACTGCAGTCACCCTGCTGCTCTGTTACTAACAAAAAGAAGCAACTTGAAGCAATGGGAATCAATATCAATTTAATAAAATTGTAAGAGTATACAAGTTATGTAGTGCATAGAAGCAGTAGCATATTCACCTGGCACAATGAGGATCTCAATTTAGATGATAAAATCAAAAGTAAATACATATATGTACACTACATTCTGAATAAAAAACATAGGGATAAATACCAATATTTCACTTCATGTTTATTACACTATGACAAGAAGACAAAGTGTTGCTTAAAGGGATAGTTCATCAAAATATAAAAATTCTGTCATCACATTCACACCCTCATGTCTTACAAAACCTGTATGACTTACTTTCTTCTGCATAAACATGAAAGATTCGATTTTGAAGAATTTTGGTCACTGAACTTTTTGGTTACTATTGACTTCCATTGCATGGACAAAAAAACATTGATGTTTGAAGAACCAGGAACTGTTTCAGTCAAACTGTTTTTTGACTGTGGTCAACCATCTCTCAACTTAACCAAAATGGTCTTCCAGGTCAAAACTAGATCCAATAGCTAGCTAATCAACCATCCAACACTCTGGATCAGCTAAAGAGAAAACGAAAAACCAGTTTCACCCATTTTAACTGGATCTTCCAGCAGAGAATACAACAAATGGTGGCTTTAGGTCTAGTTGGTAATGGATTGTAAATTAAGTCATTGCAAGCAACAACAAAACCAAAGCAGATTTTCACCATCACGACATACCTGCTAATAACGAAAAAAATGACACAAGCATATAGACCTAATTTGATTTGACAGACAGTTCAAGATCATGTCATGATAAATTACTGATGACAGTAAATCTCAGATGACTCAGTGACAACTCATAAACAGAAATGAAACCTTCTCAGAGTCAGAGGATAAATATTTGCTGAAGCTCTTGAGACGCTGAGTGAGGAGGGGAAGAAGGGACAAAGAGACGAAAGTCGTTGCCAGGTTGAGCCTGTTTTCAGCGCACGTATCTGACAATCCCCTGGAGTGAAGAGCAATCTGGAGAGGTCTATTATAGTTGAGGAGGAACAGGAAAACACGAACAACTCCTCAACCATGAAAGAGGTCAGGCGACACACATATGCAGAAACGAGAGTTTCCTTTGAATCTGTGTCTTTGTCTTAAAGCAAGGACAAGACACAAGCCTAAACATGCTGAACTAGAGCTTTTATGTGCACTAACCGCGATAGTGCTGTCAAAAACCATGGGAGCGAGACGGAGCTCTGACCCCGCCCACCCCCGGAGACCCTCAGTGACCCTGAGCCTGGAAACTGACAGGCAGAGAAATCCACAGTGAAGCCCACAAAACGTTCTGCCCTGTAACTAAACAGCCACTCTCCTCAGAGAACAGAGGCCAGGTCACATCGCTCACAAAGACAAGAGGACTTGACAAAGAGGATGGAGATGAAAAACACAAAAACAGCAAAGAAAAGAGGAGCACTCAAGAGAGAGACAGAAGGACAAGAGCGCTTGAGAGGAACATGCAAATGTGGAGATGAGGCAAGGAAAAGGAGAAGGAAAAGAGTCAAAAGTGAGACAGAGAAACATATGGACGAGTCTCACAGATGGTGGAGACATGCAGTCAAACACAGAGAGACAGCGATGAAGAACGAAGTCGGTTTGATCTGCTCATGTGTGTTTCAGTAATAATCGGGCTGCTGGGAGACACGGGCCGCACACTTTAATAAAATACGAATGCAACACTAATGAAATGCTTCTTGAAGATGGCTAAGGGCCGTTTCTTTAACTTCTGGTACTTTAATATCCCAGTTCTTGATTTTTATTAAGACTAACAGATTGTCTTTCTCTGCTACATTACAACGTCATTTATTCATTTATTTTTGTCATTTTTCAAATTAATTTTATTCATAGATCTTACTGTTTTATTGTTATCCCAGTTGCAGACTTTCAGGCTCAAACTACCAAAAACCATTTTTTAAAATATCAATTATTGCATGTTTAAAACTATTGTGAAATAAATAAACATAAAACATTTTAATATTTATTGCGTGAAGATTTATGTCTTTTTGGACGATTTATGTCCTGTAGTTGTGGTGCAATTTTATTTTTATTTTTTTCCCCTAGAGCTAGTGTATTCTTTTAGCAAAGAGATAACAGTGCTTGAGAGGAATTATGAGATGTGATGTGTGGAGAAAAAAAAATTAAGGTAAACCACTTGTGCTCACAAGTAATGTTTACCTTAATTTTTCTTTTTTTTCAGATTTTTTTATTATGCATCTTTTCCAATCAAACTGTAATTTTGTCAAAGGGGATAGTTCACCTAAGAATGAAAATTCTGTCAATTACTCACCCTCATTTCGTTCCAAACCCGTAAGACCTTCATTCATTTTCGGAACACAAATTAAGATATTTTTGATGAAATCCGAGAGCTTTCTGACCTGCATAGACAGCAATGCAACTGACACATTCAAGGCCCAGAAAGATAGTAAGGACATCATTAAAATAGTCCATGTGACATCAGTGGTCCAACTGTAATTTTATGAAGCTACGAGAATACATTTTGTGCGCAAAGAAAACAAAAATAACGACTTTATTCAACAATTTCTTCTCTTCCGTGTTCTTCGACGCGTGTTCACGACAGTACCACGATGCATGCATGTGCAAAAATAGTAGAGCTAGTATAACTCATCACCATGAGTCTAGGGTGATTTGTGGGCAGTGCTATGTGGTTGCTAATTTGGTTTTTAATGTTGTTATTTTAATATGTTGTTCCAAGTGCCTTAACAATCACCAATAATACATCATATTTGCAAAATATAAAACCTTCATATTAATTTAATGCAGCTCCAGTCGGGTCATTCATCCTGCAATATGACTGACAGAAGGATGTGTGAATTTGACGGCTGCTAATTGACACGTCATGATTTAATTTTAAAGAAAAAGGTCAGTGAGGACATGGAGAGAATTAGCACAAAACTTGCAATTAACTCTAGAAAAATGTCACAGTGCTCTGAGTCTCGCATTGTCTATAGTGTCAATTTATGAGACAGAGAAAAAGAGGTGAGACAGATATACATCCCCGTTAGAGAGAATTATAAAGCTCTGCAGACACTTAATCTGATCTCAGATAGGATGATAATAATATTTCTAGCCCAAGGCAACAGTCAAGCTAAGCAAGTATGAAATAGTTAATTACAGTCACAACAAAAGACCCTCAAGGAGAACAACCCACCACAACAACACGTGAATTCATTGGTTGAGACAAGAACTGCAGAGGTCAAGTGTTATTTGGGCTAATCTAGGAAGAGAAAATCTCTGTTCATATCTTAATGATGACTTTTATATGAAATGATACAGTTTGTAAATGTGAAGAGATGCTTAATACTGGAGCCAAGGTTAGATCTGAGACCTAAACTCCAGCCAAAACTGAACTGGCGATGATAAGAATGCTCGTCAGGATGCTTTCTTAGTCAACAACAATTTGGGAAATGAGTTCAGAGTCAATTGTTGTTCACTTTAGATAGTTTGTGTTTGTTAAGTGTTTGAGTGTTCATAGAACTGAAGCCAATAATAAGTGATTTATACTCAATTTATGATTCATTCGATTGAATAATTGTTATTGTATAAAAAGTAAACTGACTAATAAAGACCAATTTCACCACACTATATCTGAATCTGTGTTCAGCTTTTCAAAACATTCTCAGAGTAATGTATATTAGAAGAAAAATCCCCTTCAGTGTTCTAGTATCTTTTAATGGTATTTTCCACACACACGCACTTGTAACTACATTGTCAGTTCAGTTTGTGCTTTGATCTGAAGAAGTGTTCAGTTTCATCTATTTTAATCACAGTTTCTGCGGTATTTTTGAGCAGTTATAAAATCACAACTCTTCATTTCGGTGCAGCAGCGCACCAGTTTATTTTGACTTCCAGCAGAATGTTGTTCTAATAACAAACGACATGTGAAATGATTAATATAATTACTCTAGAATCTAACCAGCTTCATTATTTGCTTCAACTTCCTGAGCAATTCAATTATTTGCTGAGCACTTTCAACAAATATGTTTTGACGCTTCGACCCTTAAGGTCATTACACCCTTTTGTGTTTTTAAGCGGAATAAATTGAGCTCAACGCGTTTCAAGTGCTCACAGATGGCATCATGTATTAATTGACTTCAGTTTTTGTACATTATTTAACCTTGGATTCATCATTTTATGCTCAGACTGGCCATGATTGTTTTTTGATGAGTGAAATCAATGAGCTGTTTGGTGTATAAATCACGAAACACAAGCTAAAGGGCTAATTATTCATAGACTGTTAAGACTTTAATATGCTGAGCTGGAGTTGTGACAATTTTTTATGAATCATGGATAACATGCTGTTGAGGCATCTTTTAAGTGATATTCACTGTTAAAATCTCTGACTTTCCAACTTTCTATTTGGAAAAGAGCAATAAAGAGTTGTTGTTGTTTTTTAACTTTAAACTTTTGGATGTCAAGGATCCCCAAATATCGCTTAGGCTCTTATGCTCACCAAGGCTGCATTTACATGATCAAAATTGTTTAAATATTATTACAATTTAAAATAACCCTTTTCTGTGTTAATAGTGTACTTTATTCTTGTCATAGAAAAACAGAATTTTCAGAAGACATTGCTCATTGATCAATAGAAAGTTCAAGACAAAAGCAGTTATTTTAAATAGGAATCTTTTGTAATGATATAAATGTTTTTACAGTTACTTTTTAAAAGAAAAGTATTAATTTCTTTAAAAAAATTTACTGACCCCAAACTTTTGAATGGTAATGGTAATTCATAGTGTATGAGAAAAATATTGAGTGCGATATATAATGCAATGAAAGCACTTTGTTGCTTAATAAAACATTTTTAGCTGTCATAACACTAAATAAAATGTTAAAAATATGAATATACTGAAATGGTTAATTAATATTAAGCTATTAAATATTTTCCAAAATAATTCCGATTTATTAATAAATTCATTTTTTATTACATTAAATATTCTTCCAATGTAACGTTAGAATGTTATTGTGAAAAATAGATTTTATTAACAAATGATAGACAAGAGTAATCAACAACTACTAAATGAATACCATGAATGAAAAAGTAATAAAGTGCATAAGATGCATAAAATGCAAGTGAGTTGGGTGTTGCTATGTCAGAGCTACGTTACCTGGAAAGATAAACTGTTGTTACTCTGAAACAAATAAGGTGAAGAACCTTATTATGCATCAAACAAATACATGAAAGATTATTTGTTATCAACTGCAATCAGATATATAACATCTAATGTAAATTAGCGAGCAGTCTGGTCAGACTCAGAACTTGGTCAATCCACTTTGTCTCTCTAGGATGGAGATTCAGGACGTGCTGCATCTGTTGTTGTCTCGCTGGACGAAGACTCTAAACGTAGAATATCTCTCTTCTCACAGGCTGGAGGCTCAGAACGTTGCCGTATCTGTCGATGCCTTACAAGTTGTGGGCCACAGGCTCCGAATGGGTATCTGTTACAGTCTCTCTGCACGAAAGACTCAGAACTTGTTGATCTGTTAGTGTCCCTTCCTTTGCAGGACTCCCAGTTCTCCCCTGTAGTGGGCCGCAGGATCCGAACGGTTGTGTCTGTTGCTGCCTATCCTGTAACAGGACTCAGACTCAGAACATGGATGATCTGTTTCTATCTCCTACCACGCAGGCCGGAGACTCAGAACTTGCTCTGTTAAGGTCCTTTCCCTGACAGGACTCAGACTCAGATCGGAGGTTGATCTGCTATTGTCTCACCCATGCGGGGCTCAGACTCAGAACAGTTGTGTCTGTTACAGTCTCACCTTCATAGGCCGGAGACTCAGAACAAGGAATGTCTTTTGGGAAGGTACCTTTATCTCTTTCTGATGAGGAGGAGATTGCAATCTGGTGCTTCTCCATTTCCGTGCTGTGATTGGCTGTTTCCATCGGAGCGGGGGGACATGGTGTGGCCCACCCTTCCTTGCCCCTGTGGAACTTATTTGCATAGTCCAAACACACATTTAGAAAAGTGTCACTAAAGTTTACCAGTGCAATTTTTACTTACCAAACCACAACCAGAATACATTTGGCAATGTTACGAACACATTAAGTCCAAACATGATGGAAAAAGATTAAACTGTCATGCATGCATTCATTTGTCCATTAACAGCTGAGTTTGTGTAAGATGTTGCACTACACGTCGCTGTCACTGAGAATACTTATTTCTCTGGATCTCTCTTTGTTTCACCCACTGCTGCTGTGTCCAGAGGTCCTAAGGAATTTTTATGGCGGTCACAGGCCAAAATCTGAGGAATCAGTCTGTTAGTGGGTGAAGGACAGAAACTGCATTCACCAATAGAAAGTCCTGTCCTTCCCGGGCTTTGTAACAAAGGTCTTCTTGCCCTCTAAGAGGTGTCTGGCTGTTGTCCTAGCATCTTTATCTGATGGCGTTGGACAGTTTGCTTATGTTAGTCCACCAAGATCCAATCAAAATGTAGCAAACCTATGTCCACTATTGTGGTCAGAGAGGGGCCCCACCATAAACTGGGCCCTGGAATGTGCTGTCCACTACAAATTAGACATGAATTCCCCTTCAAATCTTTCTCTCATGTGTCTCATTAGCATTTGAAACATTTCATTCAAATCAAACCTTAATTTTAGCAGACCACAGTTTCATACAGTTTGCTGAACCTAAGGTTTGTCTTATCAGTCTTTGTCTCTTTTCAGGAAGAAATGGGAGGATGATGGTGCGGTCAGCAGGAGGAGTGACCGTGTGCTCTCTCTCATTGTTTTGTCAGGGCTCAGTGTGTGTGGTGTGCTTTTTATAGCAGTGTGTTATAGATTTAGCCGCTGTAGCCTCAGGCCGCAGCCACTGGCAGCTGTGATTGGTCAAGGCCTTCCAGCCCAGCTGGAATTACAGACAATTAAAACATAAAGACAGTCTTCCTCGCTCAGCAGACCAGAGCTCTTTCACCTCATCCACCCATCCATTCCTGATTCAGCTCCAAACATTCCCGCTCTTTACCCCTCCATCATTCATCATCCGGCACTATTGTCTCTCTTTCTCCCGATGGTGGTCCTCAGCTCCCTGAACGCTGTTACATCACCACACAGCAACAGATGAGGCTGGACTGACTGACGCTGCTGTGGGATTTACCACATTGATTCTGCTCATATGCACACACACACACACATGCACGCACTGCTCGAACACACACATACACATGTACTCATACAAGATAAACGCTCTTAATTACACATGCATGCAGCACTTTGTGTCAAAGCAAATGTTCCTGCAAAACACACACACATGCACAGGGGTGATGGCAAGGACACAACTTCAGGCCACATCTATTTTTGTTTATGTTCATATTTCTGTGTCTTTCAGTAAAAGTAGCCTCATATTTGACAGTGAGTTGTAGCAGCAGCTCTGTGAATTAATTTGTTTGATATTTAAGGGTCATAATGTTCATTTCTGTGTCTTTTATTTTTGTGCTGAACTCCACTTGTTGTGGCAATGAAGATAAAAATCTATAAAAAAAATAATTGTGTGTGTGTGTGTGTGTGTGTGTGTGTGTGTGCGTGTGTGTGTGTGTGTGTGTGTGTGTGTGTCTGTGCGTGTGTGTATAATAGATTTGAAATATTATGACCCAATTGACCTTACTCTTTTCTATATATCTCTACTTGTGCGTCCCAGATCTAAACAAGCACAAAAGCAGCCTGAAGCCCTTTACAGCCTGAATAAAACAACATGTTCAGCATAAACCAACATCTAATCAAGCGATCTGTCACACTAAACCAGATTCAAAGTTCAGCTGGGAGTTCAGTCTGAAAATATAGGATATTTGAGTAAGGCTGATGAAAACACTCATAAACCCTACTAAAGCAGAAAATGTAAGATCAATACAACTGGAGGTGACTTACACATACTGTTCAGAGAGAGACTGTAGTAAGAACCCTGTAATGCTAAACTGCTATTTTTTTATCATTTTATAAAATAATCGACCCAGCACACCCTGAGGAACAAAGCCCGAGGAACAAACTCTGCATGAGAAACTTTGTTTAAACAGAAAAAGTGCTTTGCACAGAAAAACCCTCACTAAACACTCTCTCAATTGAAATGTCCACCTAAATACTGCTTGTTTGAAGAATCTGAGCTTTCGTGAAGTTTTAATCAGTGGGCAAATAAAAACCAGGCCAGACGAGACAGAAGAGCTGATTATGTTATTGCTCAAACTCTCATTTCATGGCATATTTGCAGTAAATCAGATGTGATTGAAATTAGTAACTTCACTCCAGACTCCAACCCACCTCAGATATCAAGGAAAAACTTCAGACAATGAACAGAGATTGAGAAGAGAGTGATAATTACCCTCAAACCCAGACTAATTAAAAGCTTCTGATGATCTGGTTCATCTCTGAAGCACCACACATTACAGCCGCATCAAACTCACATCAACACGTCTGAAACTCTAGAGCTCACGAGCAGAGCTTGTATCCCTCAGCACATATTCACTCTGTCAATCAGTTTCACCTGATACCAGTGAAAGATGTCACCCCGATGAGTTTTAAACTAGATTTTTGAAAGATTTACAGCATATTTTTTATTATTGTAGACACTCTTGTTTGTCATTGTCTCATCAACTTAGCATTTATTTTATTTAATTAGTGTAAAGAAGTATGCAGGTCGAATTCAACAGATTGAAGTATTAGATTCATCTACATTGAGTTTGGTGCCATTGTGAGCACAGCAGCATTTATTTGTGTGTGTTTTGTGCTTGCGTGCTCCTACAGTGTGACGGCCGGCCTGACATTTCGCCTGGCCTCTTTGTATTTTATACATTTCTTTTTCTCTCTTTCTCTTCACAGTTGATCCTAAATGTCCAATCAGCACGAGCCGCCAGCCGTCTCACAGCAGGTGATGAATGAGGCTCCAGCGCAGCTCTTGACTAAACCAGTGACAGCGTTACTTTCTCAGACAAATGACTCTGATCTACAGCACAAACTGAGGCTGAATTAAAGCTTGTAATAGGACTGAAGACGGGATCCTGCAATCAAACACAAAAGTGAGTGAAACTAAACTTCAAACACTTTGAGCACCACACACACACAAAGTAAAACTGCTTACAACAGCAGAAGTCTGACGGCAGAACCACGAGCCCTGACAGCGTGAGACTCATTGTGTTTAGCGGTGAGGTCAATATCATTAACACACACTCAGTAGTACTCTTTGGTGTGCAGTCAATACATCTCATTTTATCTTCCCCTAAAACTTTTGTGGTGGTACTATGAACACTGATACCAGAAACAGGTAGTATAGCACCATAGTGCGTCTGTACATCATATTATCATGTACTGAATGATTACCAGATTGACATGGGAAAAAATAGTTATTTGTATATAGTATTTTTAATCTTTATATTTTAAATATAAATATGATATTTCAACATATTTTTAATTAAACAATATTACATTTATATTTTAATTAAAAATTATTTACTTTTTCAAACAACATGTCTTTTTAATATTGTGCTTACACAAACTTTTATAGTAAACTTTTTTAAACTTTTATTTATAAATTAGAATTGCCTTTAAGTTGTCAAATGAAGGTCATTCGCAAAGGAAAATCATATTTGGGGTCACTGGCATCAAAATACCAATCGTCCTTCAAAAAATACCATGTTAAATTTGTGACAAAAAAGTCATTTTTAATTAATATGAAAAGACTAACTATAGGTCACCAACATATGTCGTATTTTGCATGCTGGTATTACAATTTAGATTTATATCAACTTGTTTAGCAAGCAAGAACTGAACTGGTTAACCAGCTTTAGCATTTAACATGGAAAGCAATTGACCAATACTAACCAGCATAAACTGGTCTGAACTAGCATGAAAACTCATGCTGGTCTATGATCTGTTCAGGAGGGGAAGAACGTGATCTTGATCTCACCTTGAAGGTGATACAGATACAGATGAGTCAGACAGCAACTGATTAGCAGCTTCAGCACACCTGCAGTACGGCCAGAATACATCAGTCCTAGCTGTAGCTGAGGATTATGGGAAAAACGACGCTCGCACTGGCAAACTCAACTGACATCACAAGCTGCCAGAAACATCACAGCCGTGTTCCCCTGCTGTATTTTTCAGTATAATCTGATGTCTGGATCCCTCAACCATCAGATAACTTCCCTTTTAATCTTTTTAAAGGAAACAGCAGAGTTCCTCCTCGCTGTTCTGAATCTCCATCTCTGCTTCAGCTTCAGGTTTGAGTCTCAGCAGGAGGCGAACAGAAATGACTGGCAGAATCGATAGAGACCAGAGGGCTGTAGATTTCAGAAAGAGGCTGATAGATGAAGAGACACGAGGTCTGTGACATCGCCTTCGGCCTCCAAACATAGCAAGACCTCGACTCAGCAGAAAGAGTGAAACACGGCTCCAGCTTTCATCATTTCTCAAGCGGGCCGAAAACACACACAGCTGTGATTAAACACACTAAAGGTCATTGTGTTTCCTTGAATACAGCCGCACTGCTGGTGCCAGAGCTCTGAAAGCAGGAAATCAAGACCGAAGAACTCAACGCAAGAAATGACAAGTGTGAAAAATTAAAACATATTGCAACATTGTGGAAATGTTGGATCGCTCTTCATACTATACTGTACTCATGAGAATCACACGAGAGTCCATTCATTCCAGCAAAGTGAAGGATTTTTTTGTGAAGGATACATACAATCTGTCAAAAAATGTCATGTAGGAGAATAATTTGATATGAATGTTGATAAAATAAAATGAAATAACCTTAAATAAATGTATTATTATTATTATTAAATAAATAAATAAATCATAAAATATACAGTCAACATTCCTCAGGCTTCAGGAGCGTGTCTATAATGTCTTAAAATGTAAGCAGGTTTCTCACCATACCTAGGAACAGATTTAATGACACACTGTCACACTTGTGTTTCTCAATAACAACTGCTCTCACTTTTCTAGATGATGAAGGCTTCTAACTCTAATTCGTGTTGAAATGCAAAGTACAGCTCATGTAATATTAATAGGGAAGCTGCAGACACCTGTTTATTAGCATCTTCCAAAAATGAATGTGACAGCTCATGTGATTCATGACACCTGAGAAGCAGCAGTGTCAAGCATCTGCTTTGATCATGTATCTAATAGCTTTCACACACACACACACACACACAGACACATTCATATTAATTAATTGTGAATGAGCTCTCTGGTAATGGAAATCAATATAAAGGTCTCAGTCAGCGCTGGGAAGTTATTCATTAAAATGTGAGGAAAAGGAAAGTAATAATGGTTGGATTTCTCCTTTTATACCATACGAATCGAGAAATTGAGATTTCTGATGCTTGTGATGAGGATTTTGGTTTTGTGCTCCAATAAGGAGTGATCTATAACCAAAATGAACTCATCAATCATACTGGCACATTTTACAATAACGGATGCTGCTGGAATTAATGAATCTGAACCTCCTGCTTTTGAAAAGTCAATTCAGATTAGCACACTACCATACTACTCACACTACTGTTGTCTGCAGTACATATATTGTACACAGATTTGTCATAGATTTTCTATATCTGTGGGCTATTTGGGTGACCAAATGTATATTGTTGCATATGCATTTACTGCTTCACATGCAATCTGTTTTAAATAAGAGGTAGTATTCAGTCTGTACTGCACAGTATGTAGTAAGCAATATGCTATTATTCATTTTTGAACATAGACAAGAACTTTAAAGGTCAAAGGTCAGGTTTGAGAAGCACTTGGCAAACACTCTGTAACTCATTCCTCAGTAAAAGGAGAGAGATGGAGAGCATCAGTTAACATTCAGCAGACATACAGCAGCTTTGTGATTCTTTTATAATGTGCCTCATTTTTCATCTCTAGTGAAATACCCTTCAGTTTTATGGCCGTCAATTTCACACCGATGGTGAGTCGCTTTCAAAACGCCCCTCGTCCGACCTTGATGATTAGCTTTAATGAATTCTAAAAGAGATTACCATTATCATTGGGATTTTTTGTATTAAGGACCCGACCCAGAACATTCACAGAGAGAGACGGGCAGAAATAGTGATCGAGACTCAAAAATGAGGTATTTTAAAAGTGCAGCTAATGCTTCAGTTTTTTAAAAAGTAGTGAGGGATGATGGGTAGCTTTTGTGAGTCAGGTTTGGGGGAGTAAGGACACTGAAAGAGCGAGTAAGAAAGAAATAAAAAAGTGAGACAAAGGAAACTATAGAGAAATGACAGTGTCACAGTTGTATTGATAATAAATAATAATAATAATGACGTGTAGAATAGAGTCGGAATGGCGCAGTGAAAGGTGACCTTGCAAAGGACAGAAGAAATGAACTCATTCAAAACAGGAAAATAAAAAACAGTCCCATCCACCTCAAAATCAATCACTCACCTCAGAAAATATTGTATATGCGGCATCTAAAAGTGTTTCTGCTGTACGTGAGGATCAGATGTCCTCGAAGATCAAAAGGAAAACCATCCAGGGCAATGAATAGCACTGGGATTTGATTGGACTGATTAGTTGACGATGGACTAGATCTCTTCCCAGTGTCCGGCTCATCACACACATACACACACACACACGCTGCTGATCCTTTCAGCACTTTTAACAGCAAAGGCAGATTAACCCGTCCATATTTGTCATGCATTCGATTTCCATTTGCTTTTGTCCGTATCTGTCACTCACATGCTGCTGTCAAGATTAGAAGAGTCCGGAGTGACCTGGCCTCTTTTTGATAGATCATTGATCTCTCTCTGAGAAGCACTTACTGTATGTAGATCAATATCTAAGAAAGGATATCTAATCACATCTCTCAAAGGATGTGCTAAATGCTACTTCAAACGCTCACAGTCTCTTTCTCTTGACGAACAGATGATGTGCTCCATTACAGTCCTCATAGAAGCAGATTATATTGACAGCAGACAGAAAAAGACCAGCTGGCAAGTCAAAATTTAAATAAGAATAAATAAATTTGACAGTGAAGCATGCTTTAATTGAGTAAATGACATTTAACACCGAAAATATAAATAATATTTTATATTTTCACACAAAATATATATTTTACACTGTTTTTAACTGGATGCCACTCATCTGACATGCTACCATTTAAAGCATTTATTATTGCGGATATGATTAAAATATAAGCTAAATATTTAAGAAATCTATACTGAGTATCCAATAATCAATATAGGCTAGTATTTTCGATGAATTTCTTCAGTTCCCTATAGCTGATTGCTCACTCAAACTACCGCCTGAAGAGTCCATTTTATCATCCTGCTCTGAGCAGCATCTCATTTGATATACAAATTGACTCAGTGTTTGAGCACTAGACGGTGAAAAAGGCTCTTGTTTTCTGTAGAATTCAACTTAGTCTGAGAATTAGCCGTCAAGTGTTTTTGCAGCACACAGATTTGTGGGGGTGAAATGTCTAAAAGAAAGCGGCTGCAAACGTTTACGAGCTAAAGAGCGTCCCCACAACAACTCCCAAAAGCATCAGACAGTTTGATTCTTGCAGCTGAAGACACTTGTTGATGTAATGAAAGCTAAATGGATGAAGGGTGTTGTGGATGCAAACACACTCCGCTCTGATTCTTCATGGACTTTCATTCATCTTATTATCATTCAGCATGTGACTCTTCTAGAAGCTTTCGTGTCAAAGGCATGAAACTGATTACTGATCTTCATACGATGGTATTAACTGCTACCCGACAACAAAGTCCATTTTCTCCTCTGGTTTACATCATTCCTTGAATCTCTTTCCTGTCATTCCATTTTTCACCCTCTTTGAGAGAGAGAGAGAGAGAGAGAGAGAGAGAATGAAAGAGAGGGACAGAGAAAGACAGAAAGTGTTTGGTGGCTCTTTGTCTCTCATGTGCCAGTCACAGTAGATGGCTTCTCTGATTAAGTTGTTCTAATTGGACTCTGCTTCAGATTCGGCAGGTGAACAATGGCTCGCTTTGATGAATGAGTCGTGTTGCGCTTTGAGCCTTCGCTTCTCAATCTGAGAGAAATCGTTATGCCATTAGCGACGGATCACATGCCAAGAGCCACAGACACAAAGAACTGAGTCTTAAAGTCAAAGAAGCAACAAAGCAAATGACTTAAAATCTCTCAGGTCGAATAAACATTAAGAACCATAGTGTGAGGAAATGCTTTCAGCTGCTGTAACAAGCTTGTAAAACACGTCTGAGACGTGATCTGTCCTTAACCCGTACGCTCAGATTTCATTTCTATTTTGCATGAGCAGAATGACAGAATGTCCCTGTTTTGAGACCAGAGGGGCTGCAACTGCTCCAACACTCAACACACAGATGGTGTCTTTATGTAACGGACGCGTTCATTACATCCACATCATTTCTCATATGAAGCTGCACTTCATGCTGAAATCAATTCACCCTTAAGTTTAGCAGTTGACGACGTACGTGTCAAAAGTATCTTAAGGTCACCAACTTGGTTTGAAAACAAACAGTTTCTTTGCACAAGCAGCATCCTTGACGTGACATTTGAACAACCAGACACGAGCATCTTTTTTAACAGGTGACAAAATGAAGGTCGTGAAAATCTCCAGCCTCATTAAAGAGTTCAGCGTGTTTGTGAAGATTCAGTGAAACAATCCTATTGGACGTCAATCAATAGAGCAGCAGTAATGAAAAAGAATTATTAGCGGCACGAGGGCATGTTAAAAGGTTTTAAAAGATGCCATTCCTGATCTGATACTATAGGTCACATGATATAAAAACAGCCTGTAAACAAGTTATAGATTATCACATATCCTGCATAGAATACCAGTAGTATGACGCATTAGACCAAAGACTAAGCCACTATGTCATATGATAACCCTTGTGAGGTGAAAAAGGCTCTTGTTTTCTGTAGAATTCAACTTAGTCTGAGAATTAGCCGTCAAGTGTTTTTGCAGCACACAGATTTGTGGGGGTGAAATGTCTAAAAGAAAGCGGCTGCAAACGCTCACTGATAACTGATGCATTTATTTATCCATTCAGTGGGAGCTAAAGAGCGTCCCCACAACAACTCCCAAAAGCATCAGACAGTTTGATTCTTGCAGCTGAAGACACTTGTTGATGTAATGAAAGCTAAATGGATGAAGGGTGTTGTGGATGCAAACACACTCCGCTCTGATTCTTCATGGACTTTCATTCATCTTATTATCATTCAGCATGTGACTCTTCTAGAAGCTTTCGTGTCAAAGGCATGAAACTGATTACTGATCTTCATACGATGGTATTAACTGCTACCCGACAACAAAGTCCATTTTCTCCTCTGGTTTACATCATTCCTTGAATCTCTTTCCTGTCATTCCATTTTTCACCCTCTTTGAGAGAGAGAGAGAGAGAGAGAGAGAGAGAATGAAAG
>NW_015628507.1:240679-241653 GCF_001515625.1 Sinocyclocheilus rhinocerous
ACGACGTACGTGTCAAAAGTATCTTAAGGTCACCAACTTGGTTTGAAAACAAACAGTTTCTTTGCACAAGCAGCATCCTTGACGTGACATTTGAACAACCAGACATGAGCATCTTTTTTAACAGGTGACAAAATGAAGGTCGTGAAAATCTCCAGCCTCATTAAAGAGTTCAGCGTGTTTGTGAAGATTCAGTGAAACAATCCTATTGGACGTCAATCAATAGAGCAGCAGTAATGAAAAAGAATTATTAGCGGCACGAGGGCATGTTAAAAGGTTTTAAAAGATGCCATTCCTGATCTGATACTATAGGTCACATGATATAAAAACAGCCTGTAAACAAGTTATAGATTATCACATATGCTGCATAGAATACCAGTAGTATGACGCATTAGACCAAAGACTAAGCCACTATGTCATATGATAACCCTTGTGAAAATGAAGTAAACTTATTTTCATATTTTCATAATATTTTCAAATAATATACTTTAATATGGTCACACTTTATTTTAAGGTCCAGTTCTATGGCGTTATTTTACTGTCAAATGTCGAGAGCGCACTGTTGTAGCGCAAAAGTACATTGCTATGATGCGCGAGCACGAATCTCTACACTCGCACGCGGATTTCCTTTGCTCTCGCACTAAACCGGACACGCGCTCTCAGATATGCGCTGCTCTCTCCCAGAGAGTGTGCGCGCACTTAAAACTATTATGCCGCCCGCAATTAGAACTAGCTTCCAGAAGAGATCAGGGCCCGTATTCTTAAAGATTCTAAGAATCCTCTCAAAGAGCTCCTAATTTAGCTTAAAAATTTCTAACTAGGAGTCTTAGCTTAAAAGTGATTCAGGACCAATCTGAGAGCAGAGGCGGGGCTGACCCCATTGCTAGCTATGACCCAATCTTTTGAAGACTGTGATTGGTTGGTGGTCCAAGAGCTTTTAAGAGTAGGGTCTATTATAAGCCTTTACTTTGAAATCC
>NW_015628507.1:241702-253960 GCF_001515625.1 Sinocyclocheilus rhinocerous
TCTCTCTCTCTCTCTCTCTCACACACACACACACACACACATTATATATGTATATATATTCTTTATCTTTTATTTACCATGCTGTCATAACGTATTTTATAGGAAATGAACAGCGACACAATTGTTTGTGTTGTCACTTTGCTTATAGAAGGTTGTGACCAACCCAAATCATCACTGCTGCATAGTTGCATTTTTCCAGTTGCCAAATATGTTAATGAAGTTAATGTAGTGATTACTTCCATTTCTGGCGCTATGACATATCTGCGCAGTGTCGGAGATGTTAGCGTATCTCTAATAAGATCGGTCACAAACATAATCCCTGCACGGATTATACACATTAGCTACACTAATGTGTAGCGTCTTATTAACTCACTGTCATGCACTGTGCAACACATTTCTTCTCCCTCTACATGTTTCGTCCATTTTCTCCACTGCTAAAGAAACTCTTAAGCCTCTTAAAAGTCCTCGTCCGTACTCCTAACAATTTTGGACCTTAAGACCTCTTTTATCTCTAATAAGATCGGTCACAAACATAATCCCTGCACAATCTAATGTGTAGCGTCTTATTAACTCACTGTCATGCACTGTGCAACACATTTCTTCTCCCTCTACATGTTTCGTCCATTTTCTCCACTGCTAAAGAAACTCTTAAGCCTCTTAAAAGTCCTCGTCCGTACTCCTAACAATTTTGGACCTTAAGACCTCTTTTAAGGGTTAAGATGCTTTCTGAATTACATGTTTCTTTACTAGGATCTTTTCTTTAATTTTAAGAGGAAACACCCACATTTCTAAGAATTTTCGTAGAATTTTGTTACTACGAGCAACTCTTAGCACTAAGATTTTTCATGAATACGGGCCCAGATGTGCTAAAACATTAGTAAGTTGTCTTTTATTTAAGTGTCAACGTGGTCTCTGCTAAAATTCACAAATGAAAATAGACAAAATGTTGTTGACATTCAGTATGAGCATAGAGCTATGAAACCACATTTAAATCTAGACTCAAAATTCATCTGTTTAACTGTGCATTTATTGAATGAGCACTGTGCGACGTCCGAACTGATTGCACTGTATTTTATGTATAATCATTTTTATAATCACTTTCCTTGCCTTGCCTTGCCTTTAATATATTGCAAGCTAAATGTACTGTTTTCATACACTTAATTATGTAATTTAGAATTAAATGAAAGTGTATTATAATTTAAATTTATATTAAATGCAGTTGGCTAAACTTTGTAGAGCTTTTTTGACCAACTTATGTAGCCTACATCTTTATATGTAAGTTATATGTAATTATTTTAATTGTTCTTGAAATATGTTTAAACTACATTGTCGAATGTACCGACAAGCATTTATGGTAAACTGAAATATACTATAATGTCATTTCTATTGAAATTTGTATGCCATTTAAATATATTTGTAATTGCACATTTGTAATGATGAAGTTGCAATTTAGCACATTTAAAATATATTAACTTTAAATGTAATATCAAACACACTGCAGGCTAAAATTATCATAATTACTTTTATATTTAATATAATTAATGTGTTTTAATGTGCTTTAGGATGTAGCATGTATCTAAATAAGTGTACTTCTTTAAATCGTGAAAAAAGATTATCAAAACAATGACTTAAAATATACTTTAAAGTAACACTTTTAATATGACATTTTTACAAAGTGCACTTTTTTTCATAATATATATTTGCCTTGTCCAAATACCCACACTTGCGGTCTTTGCACTTGACCACTTATATGACGTATTTCCTGTATTTGCCCCAAGTGTTCAAGTGAGCATGTAGACCACAAGTGTGTGTCGAACTTTTCATTAACTGATGGGACACACTTGTAGTGTTGTAAAAATGCAAGTGTTTACATAGCTTTATTTTAATTTAAATTTTAAATATCTACGATTTGAAGCACACTACAAGTGCACATGCACAAGCACACTTCTTTTTCACATACTAACATTACCAAGAGTGCTACATTTTCCTCACTACCACTAAATATTTAAGATTTAATTACAGATTTAGTTAGTTATAGATTTAAAGTCCTTAAAAAACCCTGCTGGAAAATCCAGCTTAAGCTGGCCACTGTGTTTTGGTACATGCTTGCTGGTCTAAGATGGTCATCAGCTGCTGCAAACTACTTTAGCATATCGACTGCCATGTTCCATAACACAGCTTCCCATAGAGCGTTTAAGAGAGTAAGGAAATATCACATGCATTGCACACTCAAATACACACTTACACGCAAATGCACAAACACACACATTTACAGAGGAAGTGAGCAGGCGGGGGAGGAGAGTGAAAGACAGACAGACAGAAGCCCAGAGAGATTGATGACTGTATTCAAATGAATACAGAGAACTGACAGAAACCCAATGGAGCGAAATACTGGCACTGAGAGAGTCTGATGTAAGGCAGTCCAGCACAAGCGCACGCACACTTACAACAACATACAGTAGCACACACGTCAATACAGTGACCCCAAGTGTTCAAGTGAGCATGTAGACCACAAGTGTGTGTCGAACTTTTCATTAACTGATGGGACACACTTGTAGTGTTGTAAAAATGCAAGTGTTTACATAGCTTTATTTTAATTTAAATTTTAAATACTTTGCATTTTAAAATCAACTTTTAAATGTCTGTTCAGTAGTCCCTATAACATGACAATTTTAATTTGTGGTGCTTCTAATTAAGTGATAAAAAGCAGTTGCAAATGTTGTACAAAATAAATATCACCACAACTCATCTTTGCACCAATAAAAGTAAAAACTCTCTTGGTGATGTGCAGAGCGTAGTCCCCCGATCCGCTCTGGATGGCGTCAGGTCTGGCGTACAGCCGAATCTATGACAACGCAACATAAGAGGAGAGAGAACAGAAGTCAAAGTGTTTCAGGTGCTGAATGAATGACTCTTATATGGCTCTGTGTTTATTCCTAACCTGAATTCCCTCAAGGATAACAGTTATGGACTTGAAAGATTAAGTTCCAAGGGTAATCCATTGTGAACATAATCTGCCAAATGCCTTCATCTGGCTTGTGAATTTTGCATTTGTCTTTCAAGTGTACTTTTCTCCACCCCTCATCCACTGAGCAAGGCATTAAAAAGTATAAATGTCACCTATACTCCACAAGCTAAAATCCTTTCATTTTCTTCACAGACTACAGGGAGATGAGCTTCAGTAGTCACTGTTTTTAATTACAGAATTTCTAGTTAAAAAATACACTACCCATAATACCCTGAAGAGAGATCCTACAATCACAGAAGTCACTTCGGCACAGGAAATGGAAATCAGTTTAGCAGAGATTGTCCCCCACATTAAACCACTGAGAATGACATAAAAATAGTAAGACTTAATTAAAACTCAATATATAGTTTTTTATATATATATAATGAACATTTTGTACCACTATTTCTGATTTGCAATGCTTCATGGGATGAGTAGTTCATTCACCCATAGAAGATGTAGCCTACCTTCCAGTTTTCACATACTCAAAATCAAATTGAAGTTCGTCATTTTTGATTCACCTCAAAGTGGGTTGGTTTGATACACAGCCTAATCTTTTATTGAACAACTCATTTAAAATCCTTATTGACTGGGGGGAAAAAAAAAAATATATATATACACTTCCAGAACCAAGGCCACTTGAAAAGTAGGCAGCCTGTTCTACTGGCGTTATGGCACCTTTAAATGAACTGCCTGCACTTTCATGAACCATAATCTTATTGGGCTGTAGCTGCTGAAAACTCCTTCATACATTTATGTTTAAAATTTGCTTATTTCCATCAATTGTAAGCCAGCTGTTTGATAAAATAGCATTTTAGCCATTTGTCTTTGGAAACAAATTAGATTTCCATGAAAAAGCAAAGACAAAGCATTTGCATTATTCTGAACTATTATATGCATGTGAGAGAGAAAGTGTGAGAGGGAAAGTGTGTGAGGTGTGGCTCTGTGGGAAATATATTCCCACAGTAAAAATGATCTTGGACTCTTTTAGCCGAAGGCTGATGCACGGCACGGCTTTCTGAACGGGCATCCATCTAGTCAGAATGAATGTCCTCCTACACTAACAGAGTTACAGTGCAAAACAAGCAGCAGGAAAGGCTTTGTTTCAGAGCCTGGCAGCAATGCACATTGAATTACGTGTTGTTTACCTCACATGTTGCTGGTGTATCGATCAGCTCTGTGTCTGATATAAAGATGAATGGGCGGCACTTAGGGCTGTGGAAATGATTCAAAGTTCAATCAAATCAATGTGATTTTAAAACAACCTGTAATTAGACAAAGCACTCAAGTTGACAATCAAGAGACGCTTCATTAATCAGCCGGTGTGGAGATTGTTCAATCTGACTGCTTCATTTGTTTGTTTGTTTGGTTTTGTTGAAGGCAGCTTGACAGAGACTTAAATGGGGTTAATTGAACTTTAATAGAGAGTCTCTCCGACATTGATCCACTAACAAGCTCTTTCTGGTGAAAAAATGAAGCTTCAGTCAACACATTCAGCACTTGACCTGATATTAACAACCTGTTGAGTTATTATTCTATATATGTTTGACTGTGTCAGATACTTCAGGCGCTTTACAATTCATTTCTCTAAATGATTTTCTAGTTTTACACAATTTGATTCCTTGTTAGAACATCTAGCTAGTCACTAGCTTGTGTTGTGTAGACCAGTTAGTCTGGTTTAACAGCTCAACCAGAATCAAATTAGCATAATTCAGCCTGGATCAGGATGGACATTCATGCTGGTATAATGGATATTTTAATTTTGAAACCGACATAGACGTTTCAAGGCATTTGTATTCTACAGCTAAAATCATGATTTTGTCCAGTAAATGCACTAAACATGCTTTTTGATCATTCTGAGTAATTTCATGAATATGTAATAAGCATATTTAGTATAGTGGTGTTGAATTTTGATTAGATATTGCAAGAACATTTTAATGATAAGATACAGTAAATAAAAACTGACTGACACTAAACCAGTGAATTTAATCATGGCTGCTGTTATGAATGAAATATGCTGCTTTATATTAATTCATTAACCTCTTTCTCTTATTTTAGCAGTTTAAATAATTCAAATTACACCTGGTCAGAAAGGGAAACTCTGTTGAGTGTTAGTATTTTTATGTGTCAGAAATCATGAGTCTGAAGGGCCTGAGGGTCAAATTGTAATACGGGACGCACTAGAGAGAGTCCAATGGTCAATACAGGCGAAACAAAGGTCACGTTCACCAAAACAGATGTGTGTGATGATGAAGACTCAGCATTATTCACACACAGCAGCAGGTTGACTAAACCCTGTAGGCTGGTAAAGAGAAACGATCCATGATTAAACAAACGATCCAAGCTCAGGCTTCAAATCATTTTGGAGAGCGGGCCACAGACGGCACGATTATTTACTGTCTGGTTCGAGAAATACATTTTTCTGTGGCTTAGACATCACTTCCAGAGGTTGCAGAGCATATAGGGTTGTTTCTGAAATGGTTTGGTCATAACTGGACATAATGTGAGGAACGGAACATAACAGTTAAATTGAATTAATTTAAAATTGCAAGTTATATTAGTCTTAATGGAGCATTCAAGTTACAATCTGATTTTACAGCAGAACAACCAATAAAAATCAACAATTAGCAGTTATGTTCATGTTAATGGAGTAGATTTTGTGAGGGAATGTTTAAGACTGTAGCCAAACGAAGCACCTCTAAACCAATGAGCTGAACCACTTAAATTCCCATCAAACTGAATGAGCTGTCCAACACCCAAACAGACCCAACAAACAAACAGAACTAATTAACAAACAGAACCAATAAACAAACACCCAAGCATAGAAAAACCAAACAAAGATCCAAACAAAATAATTTAAAACCAAACAAAGATCCACACAAAATAATTTAACAAACAGAACCAATAAACAATACCCAAGTGAAAAGAGAGAGAGAAAAAAGGTATTAAGTAACAAAACAAACATCAAAACAAAACCATTAAACAAACTAACCTCTTTCTCTTATTTTAGCAGTTTAAATAATTCAAATTACACCTGGTCAGAAAGGGAAACTCTGTTGAGTGTTAGTATTTTTATGTGTCAGAAATCATGAGTCTGAAGGGCCTGAGGGTCAAATTGTAATACGGGACGCACTAGAGAGAGTCCAATGGTCAATACAGGCGAAACAAAGGTCACGTTCACCAAAACAGATGTGTGTGATGATGAAGACTCAGCATTATTCACACACAGCAGCAGGTTGACTAAACCCTGTAGGCTGGTAAAGAGAAACGATCCATGATTAAACAAACGATCCAAGCTCAGGCTTCAAATCATTTTGGAGAGCGGGCCACAGACGGCACGATTATTTACTGTCTGGTTCGAGAAATACATTTTTCTGTGGCTTAGACATCACTCCCAGAGGTTGCAGAGCATATAGGGTTGTATCTGAAATGGTTTGGTCATAACTGGACATAATGTGAGGAACGGAACATAACAGTTAAATTGAATTAATTCAAAATTGCAAGTTATATTAATCTTAATGGAGCATTCAAGTTACAATCTGATTTTACAGCAGAACAACCAATAAAAATCAACAATTAGCAGTTATGTTCATGTTAATGGAGTAGATTTTGTGAGGGAATGTTTAAGACTGTAGCCAAACGAAGCACCTCTAAACCAATGAGCTGAACCACTTAAATTCCCATCAAACTGAATGAGCTGTCCAACACCCAAACAGACCCAACAAACAAACAGAACTAATTAACAAACAGAACCAATAAACAAACACCCAAGCATAGAAAAACCAAACAAAGATCCAAACAAAATAATTTAAAACCAAACAAAGATCCACACAAAATAATTTAACAAACAGAACCAATAAACAATACCCAAGTGAAAAGAGAGAGAGAAAAAAGGTATTAAGTAACAAAACAAACATCAAAACAAAACCATTAAACAAACAAATACAACTAAAAATAGCATCCAAACAGAACTAAATGACAAACATGCCAAACACCCTGACCCAAGCAAAGCCAAAAATGCACAAACAAATAAAATCTTTCAATTAACCGAACAAAGATCCAAACAATACCATTAAACAAATAGAGCCAAGATTTAAACAGAACCAACAAACAAACAGAACCAAAAAACAAACATGCCAAACACTAAATTGCCAAAAACAAACAAAAAACTTTTAAACTAACAGAACCAAAATCTAAACAAAACCATTAAACAAATAGAACCAAGATATAAACAAAGCCAACATTCAAACAGAACCAAATACCAAACACTCAAGCAGAGACAAAAACAAACAGAACATTTAAAACAGAACCCAGATCTAAACAGAACAATAACCCAAATGCAACCATTAACAAACAAAACCAACATCCAAACAACCAATAAACAAACAAAAACAAATTAATGCATTAAAAAGAAAAAAAGAATGTAAGCAAACAGAGACAATAAACAAACAAAACAAGTGAAACTTGGTTCTATCCATCAGGTTTTAATTGAACAAATGGATGGAAACATGTTAGGCTATAATATTACTGGATGTTGTTATTTTTCTCCACCTATGCAACCTCGTTTACATTACAAGAAAAGCAATTTCAGAGGCAGACAGAATTATTACATTTGGATGAAAGATTATGACAACAAACCTTTTTTCTTCAGGAAAAACACACTAATGAATCCTGCACAATTATGTGCATGTATAGTGAATAGTATTATGAATAGTATGTAATTTTGTCATTAATATAGAGATAACAGGCCATAAAAAAGTTCCAAACGGCACTTCTGTTGTTATTAGTTTATCCTTAAACCCATCTCACTAATCATTTTTCATTTTTTGCATTTTTGTTTGGACTTATGTACTTATTTTACTGTAAAGGATTGTTAAACAGTAGCCTCATTTTTTTTTTTTTCATCATGGCTCATTAAATCCTAAAGTACAAATATAAAGACACAGCTGTAGGTTAGATGACGACAACAAATAAGCCTGCGGTTCTCAGGAAACATAATCTCAGGCATCATTACTCTACTAAACATGCGGAGCATTATGCTGGATGTGAGGAAAAGATGAGTCGAATGCATTAATAACTGTGTAACTGTGGCAATAAATGTACATAGTTAAAATTCATTGTTGCAATAACCCAAAGTAACACTGTTCAACTGCCCCCCAATGGAGAACACCACCTGGCTCAGGTAATTTGGGATTGAGACCCCTCATCTAAAGCCTTAAAACCTGTAATATATTACGCCCAACCAACCTCTGCAGAGTCTGATGTGATTTTTACACGTGTGTGTGTGTGTGTGTGGTAGATCAGTGTTTCCCCATAAACCCAGAGTAATAACTCCACTCTCCTCTGCAACGTTCCTCTCCCACGATCTTTCCTCTTGCTCCGCACAGCCGAATAGTTATGATGAATGGTGCGAGGGGGCTGCCCAGCCGCTTTAATGTGATTGATGGGGGCTGCTCGCTCGCGGCTAACCGCTACAAGCCGCAGAGTGGGTATAAGTGCCCCAGATAGAAGCACACACTACAGTCAGCAGTGATATAAAGGAGAGCGCGGTCATGCTGAAGGAGATCAGAGTAATTACACTAATATGAGGAGGAGGCCGGCCAAGGGCACACAGCAGGAACCACTGAGGAAGCCGTCAGGAAGTGTCTACTATGACAACAGGGCTTTGACTGAACGTGATATCAGTAACACGACGCATAAACCATGTCTCTCTGTTGGCAGACAGATGATGCCGCTTAGACTGTGATGATTCAGCGCCAAAAAAATAACATTTAAGTGCATGTGATGAAAGTGATACAGCAAATATTATCTTAATTGCTATAATTCACATAAAACATGTTCATATGATATATAAAACCTAGAAGAGTTTGTCATGAACACAATCCTGGACACGAGCATAAGTGAATGCGTGTTGCACATGACTACTATCCTTTTAAAAGCAATTATATGACGTTGTAGACACTGGACTAATGTTAGTGGAGACAACCCTTTCCATTTACAGCACATCCACTGTGTAACCATTATATTGACTATATAAACTTACAGTAAGCTTCATATAAACATATCCACTGTGAGCAAGATAAAAGCTCTGTTCCAAAACCTGCTGTCTTGGCAGATGCCTTTTAAGGGAGCATCCTAAACGAGATGGACCCTCAACTACAGTATATAAACAATAGCGTTCTACAAATGAGACGTTATCATGTTGCTAAGCTATTCAATATGCTAATGAACAGAAAAGCATAGCTTGTGCAAATATTGGGTAATCAATTTCTAATTAGATTAAACTGTTTTATCAATACTTTTCAGTATTTAATTAAATATATGTACTCATACACTACCAAAAAGATATAAACGAGCCAACAAAGAGGTGTCTAAAATTTCCCCAGCAGACCCAAGAAGTGACAAACGAACCTTTTAAATCAAGTAAGGGTCACTGCAGTTGTGGAATAATAAAATCTCAGTTTACTGTTTCGAACTTTGAGTTTTAGGGGCTTTAAATGCGACTCACCACAACTCCACTGTCTGTAACTGCTTCTCTGTAGGTGAAGTTGCACACGGCCCAGGCCAGGTAGTACGTGGACATGCGGGGCGTCCTGGAGAAATGGTTGGTCACCCATCCGTCCTCGTCAGATGTCGAGGCCTCCACTGGCATGTTAGACAGCGACTGATACGAGCTCTCGTGTTTCAGACTCACTCTGAATGTGGCTTTATAGATGGGCTCGTCGAAACACGGAAAGGCCTTTCTAGCGTGAGTCGGTGAGAACTGCGTCACTGCAAGAAATCTGCAGAATAACACCAGGAATAAGAACATGAGAGAGAGTTGAGATGAAAAAATCTCTGGAAAAATATATGCTATTTACATAGCCCAGGAGTCTACAGTGAAAAGTCATTTCACCTGAACTTCATTAAACTGGTTGTCACATGACTTTCCTGAATTCAAATTAGCTCTGACTGCCATCCCTGAACTCATCGCTGTGCATTTTTATCTCACTAATGAGCTTCCTGATGTGAAGAGGGACAAAACCGATTTTTTTTAACTTTGGCAACTAAATCACATCAAATGTCAACATATAAATCACACCAGAATTACTACACAGAAATAATGATATATCTGTCACAGCTGTAAACATTAAACCCATCTGCGACAGCATTAGTCAACAAATTGACAGCGTGAACCAATTTAGACGACAAGGAAATAATAAAAAGCTGTCAAATTCATCTTACATGTAGTTGGATTGGTAAATGTTAAGTGAATCATTAATAATCTACACATTTACCACATCAGAATCACATCTGAGTCTGAATATCATTATAAGTCTAAACTATAAACAGCCTTGGAAGTTTTCTATCAAAGTTAGAGAGCAAGAAAAGCGGTGAGCTGCATTCCAGAAAGCTGCATTAATGGACATTAAAGCCCGACTCACAGGGAGATTTGGCTTTGACCACCCACAGCATGACCAGCAGACGGGGGAGGAGGGTTTTCTGCTCCTGCATTTCTATCACAACTTTTTACTCTCATTAGCAGCCATTCATGCAGTAGCAATGTATAATGAGTCTATAATGTCCCATCTGTTTACCTCCCCTTCATTCTGATATTTATAGATGCTAGTACCATTTAAACATCTTTACACTATTTAAAGAGAACAGTTGAGACTGTGGCAGGAGGTGATGAGAAATCAGACGACTAGCAGACACACAGGAGATTCGACAGGGATGTCAGAGTGAAAATCCCTGCAGCGATACACATGGAGGCGTTTGAGTTTGTTGTCTAATGTGACACGGCTGTGCCTGAAAATGTGTGAAGGATGAAGGAAAAACTGATAAATCTCCAAAAAACACCAGATGATCAGATGTCGGTTTGAAGTGAACTAACAACACGGTTCATGTGGCCAGGTCTAACTACATAAACACGGGTATTTTCTCAATCCTGCGAGATCCCCGCCGTTCAGCGTTCACGAATGTACGAGCAGCCAGCAGGCGCTGATTACACTAAACTCAATGATCTTCACAGCCTGTGGAGCTCAGAGCTGCTGCGGGACGCTGTCTGAACATCAGTGTGCTGAATTTATCTCAAACGTGCTCTTCAATGGACCTCACAATATCAACACCTCACTTTGTGCTGAATCAAACATGGGGTTGTTAAAGAAACGTTACACTGAGCCCTTGACATGCTGTTTTGCAGCTGAAAGCAGGAAGACGTCCAGCAGTTATTGCCAAGACAGAAAGGCAACTGGAGGATGGACAAAAGGTTTATGAAGTGTGTCCATGAAAGCGATCCCTTCAGGGTAAAACAAGGTTTAAACATGTCTCAAATGCAGGAAAACCTGGGGCAAAGATTCAAACATGAGCCATTTTTCCCTCAGAGGACAAAGAGTCAGAAGCCAGAAAACAAGAAATACTGAGTGTTGTCTAGCTGAAATCACTCTGAATATGAGGATGTAAATGGCTGTAAGACACTATAATTAATACATATATGAGCTTAAAGAGCTGAATAATATGATATTGGGTGATCTGTTGGTTTTCAAAAATTAAAATGGGTTGCCTTAGTGTGAACACTAGCACATTTCAACCGAACTCCTAAACCCAACTGTCTAATCTCACTTTTTATATATTGATGCATTATGGTAATAACTGTATAAATAGTTAAGATAATGCTGCAGGTAATTTTAATGTAAATCTAACTCTGTGTGCATATTTATGAATGTTTAGCACTGTTCTGGAAAACTTCCCACGGTCACGTCTCAGTGTCTGACAGTAAATGAATCGTTGAGCGTCGCATCAGACAGAGCTGTGACTTCAGTACCCAGAGATTTGACTAGTGTTTATTCAGATCTACATGACCTCTGACCTCCCTAAACAGCGAGGAACAGTGACTGTCTGAGACAGAGACAGTGCAAATTACATGCAGACAGTAGTGTTAGAGTTACAGGTGAACTGCCTACTCAGTTCTCAACCGTAACCTGAATGTGAATATTATGAATCAAGAACCAGAGATTATATCTTGTTAATTTTAACACATGCTGTAATAATATTTGGAAAACAGCAACATTTTTAGCCTTGGCAGTTGTGTTTGTAAAACTTATCACTTCCATGTTGTACTTGACACTTTGCTGACATCCTGACCAGGGTTTGAAATTAACACCCGCCAACCCGCCAAATGCGGGTAAAAATCAGCTGTGGCGGGGAACGCTGTCAAATCACTAGCCAATTTGGCGGGTTACTTTTCGTAAATTATGTTTACTAATTAATTT
>NW_015628507.1:254877-257468 GCF_001515625.1 Sinocyclocheilus rhinocerous
TGTTTTTTGAGCAGCAAATCAGAATATCAGAATGATTTCTGAAGGATCGTGTGACTGGAGTAATGATGCTAAAAATTCAGCTTGGAAATCACAGGAATAAATCACATTTTAAAATATTTTCAAACAGAAAACAGTTATTTTAAATAGTACAAATAAATTCAAAATGTTACTGTTTTTGCTGTATTTTGGATCAAATAAATGCAGGCTTGGTGAGCAGAAGAGACTTCTTTAAAAAACATTAAAAATCTTACTGTTCAAAAACTTTTGACTGGTAGTGTATGTCAGCCTATAGCTTGATATAAGGTAAACATTCATTTATTTGTGCTGTTTTTTTATTAAATAGTATATAGTTTTATAGGAGGAGCTTTCATAGACTTGGAAAATTCATTTTCAGAAGTTTTTAGGTACAGACATCTGTTGTGGGTGTTCTTGGCAGTTTTTATGAGGCTTTTTTTTAATAGTCTTCATATCGATATCGGAATTATATCGTATCGACCGAAATGAAGAAATATATCGTGATATAAATTTTGGCCATATCGTCCAGCCCTAGGTGAATCAAAAATACTAGTTAGGAGAATAAATTAAGATAATTACAATATAAGGCTTGTTGGTATTGCACTAAGATGCAAATAAACATCTACATATCAATGTCATGCAGCATCAACATATCATCATTTGCATACAATAATATCACTGACATGTGAATCTCACAAGAGTCGGTATTCACTGTGATTCTTAAAGAAGTGCTCATTCTCCCGTCAGAAAATTTCCATTAAAACCATAATCTTTACATAATACCACAGTTAATACAGTTCCTATGGGAAAACTGTGGTAACTTGGTGACAGTAGGATTCTTCTACACTTTTTGAATCAGATCCCAAATTGTTTATTATAGTCAGTAGGCCTACCTATGGTATTTTGGTTATCATGGTAAATTTCTGTGAAAGCAATTAATTAGCCAAATACTCGCATATGATCGTCAGGCAGCATCAACAGTTCCCAAGGTAACAGCAGAAGATTATAACAACACATGAGAGACTTTGACTCGGACGCTGAAGCGCTTTTACCTTCTTTCTCCATTCAGCACATAGGAGCTGCGGAAGAAGCCCAGGAGTTCGTGCTCGATGTGCGCGTGGAAAGTGATGTTGATCTTGTATGTTCTGAGGGGCTTCATCTCTCTGTGCAGCGCGATCACAAACACCTGCTTGGGCTGGTAGTGGAAGCGGCGCTGGATCCTCATGGCGCCCGCTTTCTTGCTGTCCGAATACACCAGCACCTTGTCCACCTCCAGCCGGTCCGTGTGCAGCACGATCAGCTTCGTGGACTGAACGCACTCAAACTCAATGTGCACCTCGCCGGAGAAGGTGAAGTTCTCCATGGACACGGACAGGCGGAGGTCGTAGTGGCGCGGGCGCAGGGTGGCCGGTAAGCGCAGGTGTCTCCAGGGCTGCTGGCCGTCCTCTGAGTCTCTGTGACTGATGTTAGCGTCCCGGGACTGTTTCCACTTACTGTTGCTGGAGCCGTTCGCGGCCAGAGCCCCGCTGCTCTCCGCGGCGCATCTCTCGAAGCTGACGCTGAGCGTGATGGCGATGGCCGTGACGATGATGAGGGTGAGGATGGAGATGGCGAAGCCCAGCACAAGTCTCTTGTTCACCGTGATGTGCTGCTCGGTCGTCCGGGGCCGGACCACCACGCTGTCGGCCCACTGATCAGACAGAGCCCGTCCGTTCCTCATGCTCGCGTCCTCGATCCCCATTATATGACGGATCTGATGTGTTTTATATTCATGATCAGCCTCCGTTCACGCGATGCACCTTCAAACTGCGGAGGATGAACCGGCGGACTGATTTAAAGGCAAAAAATTCGGCGTAGATCCCGCGAAACGCGCAAAGCTTCGAAGAGAACGAAAGAACTGATGATCGATGACGTCGAGACTAGATTAGCTCGTATCAGAAGTTCGTTTGGTCAGATGCTGGAGCTCATCGAGTCCCGCCGCACATCCTTCTCTGCTCTGACATCAGTCTGATGTGGATGAAGGTCCAGCACCTGCTTCCTGATCAATCGCGAGAGTGTTGTGAATCTCTCTTTTCTGCCTCCATCCTCACTGTTTCTCTCTCTGTCTCTCTGATGCTCCTCTCTCTCTTAGCCAGTGGGCTGTGCTCTCTCTCTCTCTCTCTCTCTCTCTCTCTCTCTCTGTCTCTCTCTCTCTCTGAAATATTCAGACAAGCTGATGTGACTCTTCTCTTCTCTTTCAGTTGCATGAATATTCAATAGAATAATGGAACTTAGACAAATTAAATGGAAAATGGATACACGCATTTGAGACATGCACATGTCAAAATCTTACAGCAGCGCTGTGACAGTATTTTCAGCACAGCGATTATTACACATCACACAAATACATTAGAACATGTCTGTTGTGTACTTTGACAACAAACGAGTAAATGGTGGCGGTGTAATGATTAATTCAGTATTGTGGGGCAGTAAAATAACAAGTACAGTAAGTACACAAAGTACACACTTTGAGTACACACTGTGTCATTTCTCATTTCGTTTTGTGCAGTAGTGTGTATTTTGGTGTTTTTGGTGTC
>NW_015628507.1:261631-325044 GCF_001515625.1 Sinocyclocheilus rhinocerous
TCTCTCTCTCTCTCTCTCTCTCTCTGTCTCTCTCTCTCTCTGTCTCAGAAATTCAGTCTAGTAATTCCGTCTAAATCTTATGTTCAGTTAAATCACATTTAATTAAACAGTGAAATATTCAGACAAGCTGATGTGACTCTTCTCTTCTCTTTCAGTTGCATGAATATTCAATAGAATAATGGAACTTAGACAAATTAAATGGAAAATGGATACACGCATTTGAGACATGCACATGTCAAAATCTTACAGCAGCGCTGTGACAGTATTTTCAGCACAGCGATTATTACACATCACACAAATACATTAGAACATGTCTGTTGTGTACTTTGACAACAAACGAGTAAATGGTGGCGGTGTAATGATTAATTCAGTATTGTGGGGCAGTAAAATAACAAGTACAGTAAGTACACACTAAGTACACTTTGAGTACACACTGTGTCATTTCTCATTTCGTTTTGTGCAGTAGTGTGTATTTTGGTGTCTGTGTGGCTGGGCGCGATTTAAGTTTTATAAACCCAAATAATTTAGCATATTCGCAATGTGAGCTTCAACGGAAAAAAGAGGGCTGCTGTCCATGGTGCTGAATCAAACAGTACCATCAAATCAGTAATTCGTAAATTGAATAAATACATTTTCCAACAAGGTTTCCATAATTCTCCAACAAGCTCTGTCTCAAATGACTAGACCCACTGGAAGTAAAAGATATAGCATTTATTGCTGTTTTCCACCTGTTCATACAACCTCAATCCTCAAAAGCTTTCATGACCATAACCCCACCTTCACATCTCCCCTCCATATTTTCGCAGTACTGTCATTGTTTCATAAAGGAAGACCTGTGGCAGTTCTGTGAACAAGGCGACGGCTCCAAACACCAAATAACACTCTCAATTTGCAGCCATTGGCATTGCTAGTTAAACAGCACAGCGAGAGGAGAACCGTGTGAAGAGACCCTTGAAGGAGCCGGGAGAGAGAGATGACAGGGATAAATGAAAAGGAAAAAGGGGGCTTCTAGTTAAACGGATTTTATTCACATTTGAAATTCTTTAAACTAGAACAGGCAGGAAATGCATTTAGATTCCCATCCTATCAAGATCCTCTTCGCTCCCTTTACCTCTAAGGAATTTAAAACCTATTCTTATGAAATAAGAAGAGATGGAACGTCCTTGAATGATTGCGAGATCTTTGGATCAGATGAAAATGGAGGTGCATTTAAAGAAAAAAATAAGCAATTTCCTTTTGGCATCTGAGCACAAAAGCCTGTGTCATGGTCTGCAAATGTGCGTGAACCATGTGCCTCCTGTTGAATGAAAACATATAACACAAGATCAGTCTGGAGGGACTGTGAGGGGGGGTTAATTGAATAAAAAAAATATCAGTAAAATGTCCTTGAGGGCAGCTTTGACTGCCGGCACATACTGTAGAAGGTCATTTCTGCTGAGAGAAGAAGGATGAAGAGAAACACTCACACTCAAAAGAAAAAAAAACGAGATTTGGCCAGTTTATATTATGGGCACCTATAAGCAGAGCAGAGACACATCGCCCCCTGCAGTTCACAAATAACATAAGCGTTTGCCAATCAAAACCAATGAAAGAGGAAACCCTGTCTGACTCAATAAGTTTGAAGGACCTGATATTATCAATAATTATGATAAAGTTATAGAACATTCTTTATTGGTCTCTTAACTGAACATCACTGCGGAAGTGACAGAAATATTGTGTTCCAGGACCTGCACAACCAAACGTTTGTCACTTCGATAGAAAAGACAGTCCTTGTAGAACTCATAATTGCAACTTCTAAACTCAGATTTTCAGAGGGTTACAACTTGTGCCAACTGACCCCATGCAGAAATACATGAAATGGCAGTGACTACAGCAGTAAAATGATTTTAGAATTTTAGATGATGATTCTAGTGTACGCATTGTAGCCATTGTAAAGGACATGAAAAAATGCAGAGCATCGGATCTATACTGTATATCTATAATCTATGTATAGAGATCAGTAAGCTAAAAGCAAGTCTACAGTGATTTAGAATTAAGGATTTTGCTAGCTATTTTAATTTATGTTGCACTTCAACCATTTTAAGATGTGATCTATGGAACCGCTGACAGACAACAAGTGTGAAGTTAATCACTTGACTTTCACAGCTGCTTAATGTAACACAAACATTTAGTTTTGATACCATGTATAAATAAGTGCTAGAAATTTATTTTCAACATTATGAATTCAAGATGTAATTATTTGGGGTTACTGTTGACAGTACAATTGTTGCATTTAGTTTAGACTACTTCAGCGTTATATATCTGACCTGAATGTGGGACATCATAATACCCAACTCTGAGGTACAATTTTCCCAGGTGCACCTGAAGGCAGCATAATAAACATTATCATATGTCATGAACACACCTTTAGATCCATTCATTGATCCACCTATTGATCCACCTGAGCTACTTCTGTCAGTTCTGAATGCTGCGATCTCTAGTCAACTCCCATTAAAAGCTGCTGTCAGTTAATTCAACTTTAATAGATGATCTTACACCTTGATTGGACACATGTCATGTCAACTGTGATAAAACCTTCAAGTGATATGGATGTTGGCATCTTTTTTATATTTACTGTAGTCACTGGCTGCATATAAAAAATAAAAAAAAAACACTGCCTCCGTAGGCAGAATACAGAGGTAGGAAGGCAATAAGACATGTCCAAATCCAATGGTCGTGTCACATCCTGTCAACTGAGATATCTTCATCTGAACATTTTTTTGAAAGCAGCATAGATTTATTTTTCCCTGCCTATGATATCCCACTATCCTGTGCATGCAGGTCCATGACAGTTGAGCTGAAGGACAAAAATAGCACCTAAAGTTGCGCTTGGCACTCAGCTTGTGTATAAATGTAGATTTTTTCCCCCAAATTTTGACTTCATTTCTAGCATGTTCTAGATATTCAGGCCATTTGGTAAGATCCATCTTGTGAAGGTTTGCTTGTGTTAAACTGAACCGTTTTCTGAACCAACCCTCCTGAACCATTTTTGGGTTCCCCAAAGAAACTTTCAATGAACAAGGTCCTCTAAAGAACCTTTTGCGCAATGGAAAGGTTCCATGGAAGTGAAATGCTGATTGTAACTCTTCCAATTTACATTCATAAACTGTTGTAGCAGAGTGCAATGGACACCTTCAAGGAGCCAGGATCTTCTTGGCAGACTCCTGAGATTCATGTTCTCCCAGTGTGATTCAACAGTGAGATTGGAACAAGGAACTGGCCAGAAGCATCAGTTGCATTTTATTCAACACCTTCTCAGTCTTCAGAAAGATTTCCTATCCTGCAAGTTTCTACAATACCATTGAAACTTTGGAGAAGACCATTAGATTTAGTGTAAGTGGATCCCTGGTGTACTTCCTGTACTTCGTCTTGTCTATAGAATTATAGCATGAACTCATCTTCACAACCCACCTCTATCTTTTCTGCCACTCATTCGTCACATTACATCTGTCATTGTTTTCAAAACCTATTTCATAAAGGAAGACCAACGGCAGCTCTTTGAACAAAGTGACGGCTCCAAACACCAAATAACACTCTCAATTTACAGCCGTCGGCATGGCTGGTTAAACAACACAGCGAGAGGAGAGCCTTGAGCGTGTGAAGAGACCCTTGAAGGAGCCGGGAGAGAGAAAGCGAGGTGGAAAGATGACAGGGATAAAGTGAAAAGGAGAAAGGGGCTTCGAGTTCAACTGATTTTATTCACATTTGAAATTCTCTACATTAGAACAGGCAGGAAACACATTTAGATTCCCATCCGATCAAGATCTTTTATACCCGTTTACCCCTAAAGAATTTCAAACCTATTCTTATGAAATAATGGGGCTGAGATGGAACGTTCTTGAATGATTGCAAGATCTTCTGATCAAATGAAAATGGAGGTGCATTTAAGGAGAAAAATAAGCAATTTCCATGTGGCATCTGAACACAAAAGCTTGTGTCATGGTGTGCAAATGTGCGTGAACCATGTGCCTCCTGTTGAATGAAAATATATAACACAAGATCAGTCTGGAGGGACTGTGAGGGGGGCTAATTGAATAAAAAATATCAGTAAAATGTCCTTGAGGGCAGCTGTGACTGCCGGCACATAGATGGTCATTTCAGAGGCAAAAAATGCCATACTCAGACAGAAAAAGACAACAAAGGAGATTTGGGCAACTGTATGAGCAGAGCAGAGACACATTTACTCCTGCAGTTCACAACTATAACAATAGCATAAGTATCAAAATCAATAATGGACAGAGATATACTGTACACAACACAGTGATAATATGCCTGACAAGTTGATGCTACAATACTTGTTGGCAATGGACAGATGGAAACCATTATTTTTGCAATTCTTTTATGTGTCCCCGGTGGTGCAGAAATTACACTCTTGATCTTTAAGCACCAAAGGAAGTGGATAAACATTTATGCAAGGGGGAAAAATACACCATAACGCATTTGGCAATCAAAGCCAATGAAAGTGGATAACCTGACTGATTTTATCACAAGTGTTAGTTTGCAGGACCTTATATTACCAAATAATGTGATGATAAAGTTATGGAACATCCTTTATTGTTCTCTCACAATATCAGTGTGTCGAATTCAGTACACATTGCATATCATCCTTGCCACAAGGGGTGCTGGAGTGGGCATTAGGGTAATCTGACTTTTTCTATGGTCACTTTTCTCTGAAATGACTGTCATGGAGAAGCAACAGGGTTGTAGTTAGAAGGGGTGCAGCAAAGACAGGAAGCTAACAATAAATTAAATTTTCTACCTATTAGATTGTGTTTATTTAACATCTACCCCTACCTCAACTCTAAACCTACCCCTTACAATAATGCAAAAACAGTAATTATTGGTTTTGTCAAAATAATGTTTGCATACTAGCAGAGAGTTTGTTTCTGGCCTTAATATTCTTAGTTGTCTTTATGACATTATGGATGCTGTTATTAATGTAGCTGTGAATGTTTTGCTGGAGGGAAGTTGGTTCTGTCCAGGGAGGTGCTGATTTTTCACATCAGTCTAGAATTCATCCGTCAGCAGTTTCAGTCACACACACACACACACACACACATTTGACACTCATTCATAATTCATACGTCAGATGGATATGATATTGTATGAGCAGTAAGTATGACACAGTAAGACGGCAGGGAATTGGTATTTTTACCCGCCGCTATGATGCAACCTGACTGTGCAGCTGATGCAAATGCTTTTGTTCACCAGTAGATTAAGGTGCATCTAATTCAGAGACATTTCCAGAGAGATAAATGCTGAAATATTCTTGCATAATCACGGCGCCCCAAAGAACAACATTTTTTACCCTCAAAATGTGAATAAATTTGGCATATAGCTTTAAATGAAAAGCTTTTAGCAATGATAGAAGTTACTGTGGAGTGAAATGCACCTGAGGATGGAGACACTGTCTCTGGATCTGAATGTTAATGTCAGCTACCATTACCCAGAAGCCCTCGGGCCTCTTCCCGCTGGTTATGAGGCACCAAAGAACCTCGTCCAAACAAACACACTGGCCATTTCTCCGTCCAGGTCAATAAGTTTGTCGGTTTGCTCAGAATTCATCGATCCGCAGTCTCTTATCAAGTGAACTGCTCAAACGAGGGCTGAAAATGCACTGGACCGACTTACACCTTCTTACACATGAGTCACTGTACTGACCCTGAGAGATACACAGACTAGTTTCAAGCTATATTATAGGGAAATCAAACATGTAGCATTTAATACGGAGTTTTACAATTTAAACAGCAACTATTAGCTGTGAGTGATGGTTCATTGTAAAAGGCAAAGTTTTATATTTTCACAGTTATGAGGTGAATTATTCTGAACTCTACTATTGTTTATCATAATGCCAAGACATTTAAATAATGGATCTCGGGTTGGTTTGAACTTTAAGTAATGTTCCATTATATAATAAGTTTGTAAGAAAATACTGAACAGAAAATAAAGAAAATAAAATACTGTGGCATACATTGATGGTATCAGAAAGTAATATAATTTGTGTGTATGTATGTATATATATATATATATATTAGTGCTGTCAAATGATTAATCGTGATTAATTGCATCCAAAATAAAAGTGTTTGTTTACATAATATATGTGTGTATTGTGTATATTTATTATGTATATATAAATACACACACATACATACCTGTATATATTTTGAAAATATTTACATGTATATATTTATATTCATATAATTTATATCATATATAAATATATTTATTATATAAAAGTAACATATTTTGCTTAAATATATAAATGCATGTGTGTGTATTTATGTATATATAATAAATATACACAGTACACACACATATATTATGTAAACAAAAACTTTTATTTTGTATGCGATTAATCGTTTGACAGCACTAATATACTATATATATATTTAAAAAATAGGAAGGGGAAAACCTTTTCACGGCAGTGTATATATATATATGGTACATGTCCAAATTAAATTAAATTGTGTTACCATCATATATACATCACAAACATCATGGTTTTACCTTGCTATACTTTACATAATTATAATCCAGATGTAACAATGCATTTATTTATACAGTAAATGACTCGAGCGTTTCCATGCAGCATCATCACGACTGAATAATCAATGCAGTTTTGACATTTATTTGACACTCTTCAAGAAAGACGGAACAAACAGCGACTCACCAGCTTTACATGAGGGACAGAAGAACTTGAGGAGACTCAAACACACACTGAGCTGAAGATTCAGTAAACACTCGATACCTGATCCATGATCTCTGCTCATTATACTAGAGGATGATGGAGGTTTCTATTATCATCACACTTGATCATTAATAACTTAAGCCTGTTTTAAATAAGAGGAAATAGCGTATCAATGTGACATAAGAGGTGACATTAAACTAACGCCTGAGCCGCTCCTGAGATGCTCGGCTCTTCTTTTACAGCACAAACGCAGTTCCTCGTGACAGCTGATGATTTATTGTCCGTTCAGCAGCTTTTATCTCGTCATCTTGACAAACTCCGATGATTTTCCAGGATCAAACTACGCTTAGAAATAAAGCAGCCAGGCAGGTTGAAAATGAACAATCGTTTGGTCTCCAGGGGCTTTGAGTCCCGCTGTGTGTTTCAGACTGTTGCCGTATTCAGACCGACATCCAGATGCGATTTGCACAGACTTTGATGGGATGATGATTTACATGGTCCTGCTGAGCGTCATATGAGGATGATGATGAGAAAAGGGTCGTTCACACTGTTCACACTGTTAATAGAGGAACTTTGGAAAGAACACATTTTTCCTGGTGTATGTGGACCAGAATCTCACAATGTTCTTGTTTCCTGCCCCTTGCAAAGTCATTTTAGCCCATTTCCATTAAATGAGCAATAAACTGTTTCACAATTCAGACTGATGTCTGAACCATAAACAGATACAAGATTGAAAATCCAACAACATCATTGTTTTCATTTATGTGCAACACTCCCTGTAAAATGAAAAGTTTCACCAAACTCTCAGAGAATTGCAGCAAACAGGGATGATCCGTAAATTGTTTGGGCTGAGTTTTTTCCCGTCATTCTCTCCGCTGATTAATTACCATTATTTTCTCCACTGGTTGTCAAGGCAACAGCAGTGTTCTGCGCTCTCAGCGCTGTTTGGGCCGGTGGCAGTATGTAATTAAATATAAGCAGTTGCTATTAGGACTGGAGGATACACTGTAATTATAAGGCTTTGCTTGTTCCCTGTGGTTTACCAGTCTGCTGGGGAGGCGCTGTCACTCAGATGGCCACCCAGACGCCCCCAAACACTGATACAGAGGTTCGTCTGCTCCTGAGAGTTTGTGTGGAGATAGGAAACATTTTGAAGTCCAGGTGAAGTTAGAATTTTGTTAACAGAAGCAGAGTTTATCACAGATACATGTCAACGTTGTGTATGTGAATCACAAAATGATGAGGTCTTGGAATCTTGTTTTCCAGAATTTCATCTGAATTTCATCATCTTTAAAACTTAGTTTTTAAATGGACTGTAAGGTGAAAGGAGTGAAAAAGAAAACCCAGTTTTCTTTGTATTCACACTGACTTTGGGTCTGAAAGTGGTTTCAGATCTCTTGAGTCCACATTAAATGTAAAGGGTCACCAGTTCTTTTTTTTTCTTTAATCAACATAACATAACATAATATAAACAAATTGAAAAGCATAATGTTTACTTGTTTCAAATCAATATTTTATGGCAATAGAGTGACACGACTGATGCTAGTAGGTCGTGTGATAGTAACAACACAGCAGATGTAGTCCGAATTTCATTCATGCGACCCATATTTATACTATATAGGACACACTTTTTAATGGTTGCGAAGTAAGTTCAAAATGAAGTGTAGTATCTACTCAGATAGTATGTGAATTTAGAAGCACAGACAATCATTAATTAATCTCATTAATTAAGCAAAAGTGAAACAATACAAATAGATCCTGGTACAGTTTCTAATGATCAAAAGACAAAATTCTAATAAAAGCAGATACTGAGAACTAATTTCTTTTATCTGTGTTATACACAGACAATAAAAAAACAAACCATTTTCAGACCTTTAAAATTAACCAGTTAAATCAGTAGTAGTGTATTGACCCAATGAAGCTTCTTCAGCTCTGCTCCAACACACCTGCCTGTAATTTTCAAGTGATCTTGCTGAATTAGCTGGTTCAGTTGTGTTTGATAAAGGTCAAAGGGGCTCTGGAGCAGGGTTGAAGACCTACTCCTTTTTCTTATGTGGTTTCTGTTAGTGAAATTCAGTCTGTTTGAGGTCTGCTATTATTATGCTCTCTCCATGTTACCATCTGTAAATAATTTCCTGTGCTCTCATGGAGGATATATAATACAGGAAGTCAAATGCTCAAATCCATATCAGAGAAACCAGTAAGTCAACAAGATGAATATTGAACTGATACATGTAATAAAAAGTGCGAATTTGAGCTACCTTGCGTCACAATCATGTTTTCCTCTTTAAAGGTATGTCATCGTTTAGACCTACTCACCCTCATGTAGTTCCAAAACTGTATGGATGTATGGCTTTCTTCTGTGGAAAACAGATATTTAAGGAAAATATAAGGAAATATAAAAATATAAAGAAAGTTTAGATTTTAATAAGCATGCACAACTTACTTCCAACGGTCTTTAATACAGGAAGGAAACCTACACAAATTAATAGATTTTAAAATTAGAAAAGGGGTCCTTGCGTCAATACCGCACGTGCGTTTTAAAGAATACCTTACGTCACCAAACTACATGACGTCATCGCGCTACAGTCTGTAGCGAGGAGTGTTTGAATTTTCCAGCGACTTTGGTGGGTTACGCCAGTAGGTGGTAGCAATTAACTGTTCATGAGTGAGTTATTGAACCGTTCATAGACCAATACGTTCAATCATTCAGAACGAAATAAACAATTTTATTTGGACTTTGAGCGCCAGCCACATTTTCAAGATTCAACCGACGCGCAAGACGGCGCCAGCTTCGCTTCAGTCATGTGAAATCCCTTTAACCGTCAAAAGGATAGTACGCCAAAAAGATATTGAGAATATTTTTTTTCCCTCCACAAATGTATTATATACATGACCTGAAGAGGGAGAGATATAACAGACGCAGGTAATTACAAACGCTCAGTTGAGCTTGCTCTCTTACTTGTTGCATACTTGTATAAATACATAGCCTTAACGTTACATTAAAACATTAATACTTTTGATAGAGCACATTGTCATAACAATTAAAAGCTTTGAAAGATTTTATTTTACTGATTTTATTTTCAGCACCAAGAGACTTGACCTTTCTGTTTTCAAACACAATTGCATTGTTTTAGCTTCAGATCATAATTGTGTCAACATCTGTCTAAGGTTTCAGATTATATAATTTAACAGGCAGATCCACCTCGAAACTGCAAGATATTCATGTAACATATTCATGTAACACAGCCATTGATTAAAATGAGAGAAATCCAGAAAACATTTCAGAGACATGCCATGCATACGTATGGAAATGAGACCTTTTACATTATGCACAAATTTGACCATGAATTTAAAAAACAGTTCAACATGACAAGCCTCCAAATTCTGCCTCCACCGCTGACAATAAGCTGCCCATAGAGCCACATACACTGCGTGCCATCTTAATGTGCCACATCAAGTGAGAGCACAAAGCCTCCACCACCGGTCCTACGCAAATGTGTTTCTTTCAAATCCCCCGGGCTCGCTCCTCAGCTTCATTATTCTCCAAACATCATGAAAATACAGTGAGACACTGTCAACAGATTCAGATGGCTTCCTTCCCACCACATCTACATCAAACCTCATGCCATTATATCCTTCCAAGATTGACTTACAAACACCAGCATGAGGCCCAAGACACCCACAAGCCCATTTCCACGGTGTTTGGTGGAAGAGGTTTATAACATGGTGGAAATATTCTAGATGTGCTCTTTTGCTTTTAGAGCAGTATGATTAAATAATGATAGAGAAGAAACCTCTGAGTCCAGATGGAAAGACCTTTTTATATGAGGACACTGAGCTGAAAGAAGCTACCTGCTTGTTTCATCTGTTGAAAATAAATTTGACAAATTTTTTTAAGTAAAGAAACATTTATCAGCAGCAGAGATCTATACTTTTTGAGTCTCTGATGGCCAATATACCACTGCTATATAATGCAATATGATTATAGCTACGTACGCAAAAATGCTGATTCTAAATAAAAACTTAATTTGCACTTTAAAGTTAAGTAAAACCTGAGTGCATAATCTGCAGATACTAGAGTTAGAATTTTAATTTTGAAAGATTTGCTAGAAAATATTCTAGAATGTTTGTTTCGATCTCTCAACTTTTATGATATCTGCAATACATTTATTTTGGTTCTGCTCTGTTTACGCTGGGGGGTTATTGCTGCTTTCCCTGCTCTTATCCATACTAGGCTGCATGAATGCACAGGGAGTTCTTGCCCAGAACACAACCATACCGCCAATCCAAACTGTATGCTATTTGTCAGTCATCTTTGACAATAGTGGTCCTGACAGAAATGGTTATTCATTACTTAATCAGAGTTAGGGGGTTTTATTAAAACATTAAAGCTTACAATATATATATATATTTCTCTTCTGATGTGAATCACAAAGGCATCCAGATGCTTTCTGCAATAACCGAGGCCCATTTCTGATTCTCAGACGGATATATGGAAAAATGTGCTGAGCATTTTAAATTCTGACAGTCTGGTCAGGGAGAGACGAGACCAGACATATTGTGAGCAGCTGAAACATGGGAAACTGAAGTGCCTGGGGCTTCTATCAGCGGCCAGCATTGTGATGAGTTATTGAGTTTGGGGAGGAGATTTGAGTTTGTGCTGAGGTAAGCTTAGACAGACCGATACAAATAAAAAACTATGGAAGCAATCCAATGCTCGATAACCCACCTCCACCAAGACCCCTTCAGACGGCTTACATTGTTAACAAACCACCAACATCCAACAGAAAAAAGACTGAATCAAAGGAACCAGTTCACCAATGTTCAGACAATAAAGCTCAGCATCTGAGGATAGAACTTCAGTTTGTGATTGACTGATCTAACATCTATTCTTTCATTCATCGATGATCATTCTTCGATGAGTGTCGCTTATTAATAAAAACAATGCAAATGTAAAGGAAACTTTTTTATTTTTGTTCAGACTGTGAAATACCTGAAAGCTCATTTGCAGCTTATCTTGCACATTTAAGAAGCCTATAATCAGCCTTTTACTGTCTTTGTTTTGTTCAGTCAACAACAGAAGCTTGAGAATGTGCTGAAAACATCTGAACTTGAACCTGTTCGTGCCTCATTTTCTCCCTTTGGGTTTGATGCAGGAAATTCAAGGTCAACAGTCAAACTGAAGGGAGCAAAACAATGTGGCTGCAGTGCCTGAGCAAACCTGTTATCATCTGTGCGACGCAAACTAAACGTTTTCGTGATATTTGTCCCCGTTGACCTCGGACACCGAAACACAGAAGCCACTGCAGTTCATCTCAGAGAAAATAGGCTACTTGCACCTTTGTCACGTTTAACTTCTCCAAGCCTATTTTTTATGCGCCTGTGGCCTCCATCCATCCATTCCTCTTCTTTCTTCCTTGCTGTTTGTTTTAATGCGAGCTGGTTCTCATTAAATCACTTGAACTCATTTTATATGTGTGTTTTCAAATTGAATCTGCATCTCTCCAGGCGCTGTGTGGGACTCGCTCGCATAAACCTCCTCATTCGCTCTTTAGACACTTTAAATCCTCCCCGGCTGACTGGAGGATTTCCCAGACAGATTATCATTTTAATAGTCAGATCGATCCGTCGATGTCACGCCGTCGACTGCTTTACATACCCAAGTATATGAAACTATTTTCAGCTTCTCTGTGTCTTCTGGGTCACGCCCGGATTCACAGACCCCCACACAAACCTGTTGCACCTCGAAGGCAAAAACACTTGAGCTGTTCTTTAACGCAGCTTTTCTCTGTGTATTTCAGTCGCTCTGGATTTGCCCCAGAGAGCAGCGAAGCGCCAGAGGTCCAAAAGAAGCAGATAATAGATAAAGCCTCCAGCTCTCAGTGAACACAGCTGCTAATCTCCACATTTGCAAGTATGTGCTCTTCTCTATCACTGCAGTTCCTTTGAGGATGGAGATCTGGAGTGTCTCAGAGTGTCTCGCCCTTGAGCCGGAGCAAGTGACACAAGATTTAGCTTCGTCCCGATAAGAGAGATCAGCCTCTTTTGATGTGTAAAGCCACATTTGGGATTACAAATGTCCGTTCTTGGTTGCTTCAGACTTCACACCCAAGATGACAGCTGAGGGAAATGTTTAATATGTAAGTTTATTTACAGTATAATCAGTACTGATTGTTCTACTAGAAAATAGTTGCATCTAATATATAATTTGACCCATTATTAATGTTTGCTACCTGTTTTTGTGTATATATGAATGTATTGAATCATTAACATAGTATGTTAGCTTACTTATTTCTTATGTTACCCGTAAGACCCGAAAGACAAATTAAGATATTTTTGGTGAAATCTGACAGCTTTCTGACCCTGCATAGACAGCAATGTAACTGAAACATTCAAGGCCCAGAAAGGTAGTAAGGACATGACATGTTAAAATGGTGACATAAGTGGTTTAACCGTAATGTTATGAAGCTTTGAGAACACTTTTTGTATGCAAAAAACTAAACAAAAATAACGACTTTATTCAATTCATTAACAAAGTCCTTACTACCTTTCTAGGCCTTGAACGTTTCAGTTGCATTGCTGTTAATGCAGGGTCAGATAGGTCTCAGATTTCACCAAACATATCTTAATTTGTGTTTCGAAGATGAAGCAAGGTCTTACGGGTTTGGAACAATATGCGGGTGAGTAATTAATGACAGAATTTTCATTTTCATTTTTCACATAAACTATCCCACATAAACTATCCCAGTTTCCAGTAAAGGGAAAACAAATCTATTTTAGCATTTTTAACAAATGTACAGTCAGTATTGCATTCTCAATCTTAAAACTTTCACCTACCTCACCACGACCGATCGATCCTGGGGATGACTCTGCCCACAGAGAGAAACTTACAACTTTTTAAAGCTGCCTTCAGGATAAATATTTGAAGTTCAAATTCATGAACTGCAGTGATTTCTGGAGGCATTTCCCCCCCCCTTCTTCAGTTAGTATGTGACTGAACTGGCCTCCAGGATGCTTCTTGATGTCATTTTAAATTGTACAGGTTTTCAACATTGCTTTATTGGCTTTGCACCAACACTTCACAAACACCTAACGGTGCAATGCAATTATTGAAAGAATTCCAATATGCCAACACTTTCTTAGTCAAGCAAGCTCCAATTGATTGACTGTCTTTATGCAACTTCCTGGAGTCTGAGTGTACAGATTTTTGTCTGTTGCTACAATGTGCATGCATTTTTATTTGCTCGTTATACATTTAATTTTTAATTAAATTACTTAAATTATTTCAACGTAGTTTATTATTATGGCCTCAGCAATTTCAGATAAGACAGCCTCCTAATGTCCAAAGTCATTATACGGAGCCCCTAAGGGGAGATGGTGATGAAAAACTATGAGGTCAAAAAAAAAATAATTGTATTCTTTTGTGTTTACTCACAAAACTTTTGTGTTCTTTTGCAAAAGCATTGTGCTCCCCGACAAACTTGTTCACTCTCAAAAGCAATGAAATATAGTTTTTGCTCTCTTGTCATATTATTTAGTATTTACGTTTTTTTTAGGGGAACACTTGATTTTTTTTGTGAGGGAATGAAAATTTCATCAAAAGAACATATTTAATATAATTTTTTCCTCTCATCTCATGTCCCTTTAGGGGCTCTTTATAATAATACCTTGATGCCTTGTTATTCTTATTTCATTTTAGTGAACATGATTTGAAAAATGTATTCATTTATTGTACAGGTAAGTAAATGTACACAATATATTTATGATGTATCTTGAACTATAGTTATAACTGAGCCTGTAAATTAAGCCCATAATTATTTTTATCCCAAGTCAGTTAAGCACAATCCCTGCCTGCAGCTGTTTTCTTTGGTTACCTGTAGTATAGGTCAGTTGTGTAGAAATCAGCACTGTGATTGACATGAACAATGACATCTTTGGAATCAGCTGCAGGGCAGGGTTTTCATTCATTAAATGCTCATTGGTCTGTAATATTTCCGTTTTCTCAAGCAATCGTGCTGGGTCTCAGACGTGAGGTTGTAGCGTGTCTTTCACTCTCTTCTCCAGTGTTGACATACTTTGATGAAACTCGTCCCATCTCTCGTCTTCCCTGCAGCGATAGATTAAATGTCACAGGGCTTCTTGTAGGACAAACTTCTGGTGTTCCTCTCCTCTGCTGAGTGTATCAGCACCCCTTCACCTTCTCAAGAGTGTTTCTGATATATTTCTAATCCCGCTACGAGTGATTATTTTTTTTTGTCAATATATATATATATATATAGTCAAAAATAAATATTTTTTTTATATTTCTTATATATTTTTTATATTTAACTGAACGCAGTAGCTTTGACATGTAATTACCATAATTACTACTGCCATGTAGACTCTACATCAGCTACAGTATTTGACATGTACTGTAATAACACATGAGACTCAGCGTGTGTGAATGACTGACCTCTCCAATGCTTTTATTCCAATCCAGACTTTGTTATGAAACAAAAATAACCATAAGAGAAAATAATCATAAGAGAATATAAGGAAACATGTCTGTCCCTGGAGACAGGAGCAACAACATAAAAATAAATGAAGCAGACTAGCAGCCGGTGGACGTTTGATCAAAAACTTTTAAATATGCTATTGCATTGCGACTGAAAGTGAAATCATGATGTTAGGTGAAACAAAAGCTTAGTATTTCAATTACATTTAAAATGATTACAATTTACAAATATTTACTTATTTACAGAATAATAAATCATTAGAAATCATTGATCCAGCGAGAAACCATGTGTATATGTGGCACTCATTAGGGTGGGACTTTGGGATTTTGTCCATAGAGAATTGATTGGATATATATTAAGGAAAGATGTCTGTCCCTGGAGACAGGAGCAACAACATAAAAATAAATGAAGCATGTACAAAAATAATAATGATAATAATGTGAAGAAAAATGATAGGTAGAGGACAGATGGCAAAAGTAAAAATCTAAATTTGCTCTCTTCTGCATTAACGTATAATTTTTCACACAGGCAGACGTTCAGCACCAAGGACAGCAGCCAAACACATGAGCATCATTTAGATGTGTCATTATTAATCAAGCGCATGTGACAACATGACATAAATGCAAATAAGCAGCTTCATTTCAGAAATATAATTTTCTTTAAGTGTATTTATTGGGGTGGCTGGGGCCAGTTCTTAATTTGTTAATTAATTATTTTATAAAGGGCCATAAACCAACAATGCAAGAAAACCACCTTTTTGACCTGACAGCAAAATGTAAACAGAAATGCACATATTAAATAATATGATAAAGGCTTTTAAGACAAAAAATATAGTGTGTTCCTTGTCACAAACGTGCACTGGTCTGCACACCTCTGGTCTACATCTGTGAATTATTGATCAGATTATAGGCTTCACTTGTTGTTTTGCACCATGTTGTGTTATCTGCTCTTATATCACGGGTCATGTACCAGCATCAGAGGAAAAACATCAGAAAACACATGGGTCTTGTCTGACATTTCCTCACAGAGACCTGAAATCCACTGAAGGGCGTCACATTTATGTGGAATCCCAACAGGCCTGATGTCTGCAGCATCTGTAAACATCCATGCACCTGTGGTCTGTGACTAAAAGGGGTTTTATTGCTTGACACTCATGAATTATTTAGGAAAGTCTGCTGTAAAGATCTCACCCTTCAGCAGGCGGCTGCCTACTTGAGACGTCCCTCTGAAAATACACCTCTAGTGCTTCTCATTAGGTGGATGTGCCAACTGTGCACTGTGGAGGAGAAGACACTTTCTAAATACACTTTCTAAAATGTCCCACATGGCATATTTCCTGCCTGCAATCGTCAAACTGAAAGAAAACTATACATTTTTGATATATACACGTTTGTAACTAACCTCTGAAAAGGAATGTTTACCCTAAAAATTGAAATTCTGATTGTCAGTATTTATTCACTTTCATGTCATTCCAAGCCTGTATGACTTTCTTTCTTCTGTGCAACACAAAAGAAGCATATAGTGGCCAGGGGCTGTCAAGCTCCAAAAAGACGGGGGGAAAAAATCAACACACAAAGTCAGTGTGACTCTGATTTTATATTCTTAGTCTGAATTTTTGTTTCATGTCCACTCAGGTGAACGTTAGAAATGACAGAGTCATTACACCTGCACATAATCGGTGCCAAACACATCTGAATCAGCTGGATAAACAAAGCATTCGGTGTAAACTCCTGACATGAGATATCTGAAGTTAATTGCTTGTGAAAAACGTTTCATCACTGCACACGTAGCGATCGGCTTCTGGCAGGTTTTAGTGAACGTGACTGTGCGCATAATGAACTTTCTTCAGAGGCATTAAACTTGCATAGCAAGGCACAAAAATCTTCTATTGATTGAAGTTTCATCTTGCAGCGTCTCATAAGTCCTGTATGCAGAGACAGGACACACTGTTCTGGTCACAAAGGCCTTTTTTCTCAATCGCAGAGCAGTCGCTCATGCAAACAGGACTTTTCTCTTTGCTAAGTCAAGCAGCAAATGTTCAGCTTTGATACATTTTCAATTTTCCACTTCCTATCTTCTATTTATGGCATGCATAAATCATAAGTGAGCCGTGTTACTTTCCAAAGACGGCAGATATGAAATAGCACACGCACGCGGGGAATTCAGACGCACTAAAGTACAGTAATGATATCTTACACACTGCAGCAGCAGGGCGACCGCTGGTTACAAGATTTAACAGCTTTTAATGGCTTAGCATTTAACTGCTCATAAATGCATCAAATTTCCCTTCACATGTCGAACGTCTGCTGCAGGTTGTAAATGATATTTATATCATGAGTGTGATATCATACTGAAGAACATGATGACAGAACTTAAAGGAACAGTTCACCTAAAGATGAAAATGAAAAGATCCCTGCACTAATTTATGGTATGACTATATAGAAGACTTGCTTTTTGTGCTTTGTGGAGATTGACAGCCCAGTCACCATCCACTGTCTTTGTATGGAAATGTCCAGCTTGGACATTCTGCTAAACATCTTCTTTTGGGGTTTTCACAGAAGAAAAAAAAAATCATAAAAGTTTGTAAAGATGAAAAAGTGAATAAATGTGTCACGGTGCAGGGTGCCTTCTTGGCTTCCCCTGCGGTTTGTGTTGTCCTGTCATGTTCGGTAGCTCGTGGTCTGGGCAATCGGCGCTGATCTCGCAGCGGGGGTTCGCAGATCACGAGCTGACTCTCCCCACCTGTCGCTCATTCTCCCACTCCCTTATATGTCTCTGCCTGTCTGTCGTTCGTCGTGAGTAGATTGTTTTGTCCTTGCTCGTGTCTTTGTGTGACTTGTGTGTGTGCAAGCATAAGTGTCTGACCCTCTGTTCTCCTGTGCTCAAGGACTCGTAATACGGAGATCCGGCAGCTCGAGTGGTCCGCAGTGTCTGCCGGCCAGCTCTGGAATCTCCGCTCACTTGAGCAGCAGTTAACTATTGTTTATGTTATTTTGTGTTTTGTGGCGAGAATAAAGACCCTCCTTCCTCACTACTCTGCATCTGAGTCCTCTCTCTATCCCAGACCCTGACAAAATGATGACTGAATTCATAATTTTTAGGTTACCTTCAGAAACCTCAAGACATAATAAACAGCACAATTATAGATACAAAAGGATTGTTGATCTGTTTCCCTCAAGATGACTGTGTAATTCAGTCTTGGGTCAGGATTGAGTTGACCTGCATTACTAAAGACGGCCCGACTAACACAAACACGAGCTCGTGGCCTGTAGAAGCTCCAGTTATATGAGAGCAGGAAATGCAGGCAGTGAAATGTGGTCGAACTGCAGTAATGAGAACACAGATGTTCCTCAGAGGACTCTGAGGTCTGAGCCGTCTGCCACCAGATGCTGAAATGTGCTGCACAAGTGAGACCTTACATATGCATACTGAGTTTTTTATATGCCTGTCAGGATATATGAATCAGATCCTAAAGTGGTTTTCGTGACTCTTTGGGCACAGCTAAAACAGCCTGAAAACTTGAGAGTAACTTTGGATTCTAAGAGCCCATCCATGTTTTTAACAACAGTATTTCCTAGAAAAAAGAAAAGAAGAAAGAAAAAAAGAATGGCTCTATAAATAGATTGTTTGACTTGAGCTTTACAATAACATTTTCTTGAAAGTGGAGTTCACAGTAAAATACTACATTATTTTCTTACCCCCTGAGCAGGTAAATAATGTTGGACTACAGTTATCATCAACCTAAAGCCAGCCATCATCCTCAATCACAAAAGGCCAGTAGGTAACTATTTAATTTAAAAGTCATGTAAAAAAAAAAATCACACTGTAAAAAAATATCATGTTAAATTTACAGTAAAACGCTGGGCAGATGTGATTGGCAGAATTCAGCATAAAAATTTGTGTAGTTATTTTGGTCAGATTTATCCAACTATCCAGACTGCATAGAGATATTAGTACAAGAGGAAATATGCACAATATAATACGTTGTTCACTTTTATGACTATTACAGCAGGGTCTACTAACGCAGACTCCTTTACTCCTGCAGAATTAATGATGACATTCAAACAGCTTCAGGTTAAAAGAGAGTCAATGGGGTGTTAATAAGTAACATTTAGTATCTGAGACAAATGGAGACAGAATTAACACAGATTCACAGAATCATTAAAGCACTCGGCTCAGTGAAATACTGTCACACCTGTTACAGCAGCAGTGAGGAAATAAATCTTACAGTATGTCATTTTCTGCTAACATTGCAGCAGTCTGTGCAAGCATTGCTGTCCGCGGTGGTCAGACTGCTCTGTTAGCATGAGATAATGGAAATAATCCGCTGAAAATAATGTATTTAATTAGAAACACAAAGAGCACATTGTCACTGTGGTGTGGATGAGTCAGTCATTTAATCCTAATTGGGGTTTCATTCTTCAGACATTATGTAGCCAACAGCTAATATATAAAAATGAGTTGTGGCAAAGAGTTTATGAAAAAGAAAGCTTTTCATGCAGTTCTCTCTCCAAGCCAAAGTCTTGACTCTACAAAAGCTTCTTTCAAGCCTGTTTTCAGGTTCAGGTGTTTTACTTATTTGTCATCCAGCCCTTGTCCAAAAATATGTCTGCTTGTTTTTCCATCCATCCATCCATTCATTCATTCTTAAGATTATCACACGTCATTAGATCATTGATTTTTGTCTATTAGATGCATGCTTCTATTTACATCTAAACTTATTTAACTTAAGGAGAATTTCCTCAGATTTTTGTCTCAAAGCCTTGATATTTAAAAAGCTTTGTATCTGAAAATAATGTAAATAAACAACAACAGCAAAAAGCCCAGGAATGAATCGATTGATTCTGCTTCTGACTTTTGCGTCATCCGTTTTGGCTTTAACAAGGTTTGCCGCTTAGTCAACTGTGACGACGTGTCAGCATTATTTTGAGCTCTGCGTGTGCGTCTGCACAGCCTGTGGCATGTGATGGAGTCGGCCTGATGCTGCTAAATCGAGCAGGGCAAATAATTCAAATAGCGAGTGGGAGGAACAAGATAATGAGGACCTCCACCAGGAGGGAGGACGATCCGCCGCATTTTAGGAGACATAAAAACAGAGAGGAGCCGATACAGCTGCAAAACTATCACAATGATTTTCACTTCAGACTGACACGAGATCTGTTGCTTTGCCTGTTTGCTGAACAACAAGTTACCAGCCGCTTATTATCGCATTTCACGTCTGAAGTGCTTCTGTTGTAAAATATAGCTAGATCTAATTTAGATTGCAGAAAAGACTCATGTGGCATTACTAAGTGGATGTTCTGACTGCACAAAAAATGCTACTTATTAATTTATTTTGAAATGTGTGTCTGTTCCAGGTTTGCTGTGCTTGTTTATAGGGCTCCACAGTTTGTCCATAGTTTTGTGATTATATATCCATATCACAATAATTATAATTATATATGGTAGTGTATGGTAGTCGATGGCGGCATGTGACCTTGAATTGGCTAATAAATGGTTTCCTTGAGAATGACAAGCAAGGCCTCTCGGCACAACACAGCAGCCAAAGTCAGCAGAAAGTAATTTGTCTTCTTGCGCACATGTGTCTCAGTCACTCGCAGTAATAAATGTGTCATTTGTTCATCATCAAACTAATTTGTTATTCTTTTCCACCCTTCATTTTTTCGTCCAGATGTCTGATTTGTCCCACATGCGATGAGATTTCAGGGACTGTTAGCCATGTTGGATTGTCAACGTATAAAACCAACGGCGTCTCGCTTCCAATTAGACTAATAATGTGTCCGAAAACAGCAGCCAATGAGAATCTCACCTCATCTCCTCCACATTCGTTCAGTCATCATTAACACGCCATTATGTTCGCTGACCACAAATAGAGGCACGTATCGACGTCCCCCTCCGTCTTATTAATATTGTTTTTGCTTCCCGTCTTCAGAGACGCATCAGTAATGTTTCATTACCTTTTCAATGAATTGTGAGGCTGTTGTTGTTGTTTCATCTGATTGGGTCGGTACTGTAATGAAAGCGCAAAATGCGATAATGGGTCATGTGTCACGTTTAAAGGACGTTCATGAGGAATGAATTAGTAAGCCTTCCTATTGGTATGAATAAGGAAGTTCACTCTTAAAAAATACTGTATTACAGGATGGCGTTTTGATTTCTTTATATATTACAACTTGTGTTAATATACTAATCTTGAACTACCAAGTAAATGTATTAATAAGCAACATAATAGCTCAGGCGGTACAATAGAATGAAAAAAATTACAATTTTTACAAAAAATTACAATGGTAAGGTAACTTATAGTTAACCAATTAACAGGTTTTTATTGTAGCATTTTAAAGCATTTCTTTGTAAAAAAAAAAAAAAATGACAGCGTAGCAACTAAACAATGGTTTAATACCTGTATGTCGAGTCTCACTGAGGGATTCAGACCGAGTTCACCTGACTTGAATGTTGAGTTGTTTCACTCTTATCACCCGCCACACGAGTCCAGCACCTGAGAGGCATGTCAATAGTGAACCGCAACCATCTAGTTCCTGTTCAATTCAACAAACACACAGATATAGTCAAGCCCGGGGTTGATTTGTAAAAGTGAATAACAGTGCAATTACCAGTGTGTTTTCAGTGGCTGGTTCATAATTCACAGTATTGTTAGACAGAACAGGTAATTAAAATGTATAAAGCCGGATTATGTTCAGTGTTTCATGTCTGTGTTTGTTAGCTGAAGGCGTGTGGTGAGAAATGGAGGTCTGGCTTATAGTGTGCGTCGTGTTTTCTCAGATAGTTCTGTACTTTGTGCTCTTGCATGTGACTATGATAAGAATAGCATCTGCTACGAACACGAATGTGAATGTAAACAAACAGTGTGAAGGATGTTTTGTCAGCTCATGAAGGAGAAATGAGAAGTTAGTTGCTTTATAATTAAAACCAACATGATTTAGCATAATCTTTCATGAAAATATCAAAAGAGTCACAGGCTGACAATTACAGTAGTGGTGCTTGTAGCAGTAAAATTATTTGAAGCTTTTCAGTCTTTTGTCTCTCTGACCGTGAACAAACAGTCCCCCGCACATGGACGTCTCTCTGGGCTTTCTGAATATTACAGGTGTGTGTTTTCACGTCCAGCTCTTCTTTCTGATTGCTGCACAGTCGACTGCCAGACATCCACCAGCCAAAACAAATTGACTAGATATCCTGCCATTTGTATGCATTATGCATTGAACTGAACCAGTTCGTAATGGGATCTGACTGCATTTCCCCATCACCGTTTTTCATTTGGAACAAAATAATGCATTTAGAAATATCCCATTAAAATCACAATCTCTTCAATCTTTCTATTTAATATGCAACAAGCTGTATCCATTAAAACACAGTGGCCATCTGTTTGGTTTTGAGTTACTGCCATTGTAGTTGATTTATATTCTTGAAAGTATGATACGAAGTATAAGAAAAGTGACATGAAAAATTAACTGCGCAAAAAAACAAAAAAAAAACCTGTAAAAGCAAAACAAATCATTTTGGCTTCTAAAGTCTAAGAGGGCACTACAGAATATGTCTGTATTACAGTTAGAGACAGTAATAGTTAGTAATAGTATAATATAATATTGTAGTTGAAAATAGTAATAATATAATCATTGATACTCAGTAAAGAAACATTGTAGCAATTTTTATGTGGCTCAATAAGAAGCTTATTGGTATTTTAATAGTAAAAAATCTATTAATAATAGTAAATAAATGTGTAAATATGTATCAAAGGTTAAATTATAGATTCACTCTCTAAGTTTCACATGAGCTACTTTATCTGTATTTGACTCTGTTTCCATAAAGGTGTCTTAACTCTTAAATATAAATATTGGATACTTTATGTAACACTGGGCAAGACACACACACACACACACACACACATTTTCCACCTTTGCTTTTTCATCATGTTCAACTTGGTAGCCTCTCATCTTTGTTCCCTGCAGACATTAATTGGAATAAAACAAACTCATTCAATTTATGTCTAGAAACAAGAATATTTCACGGTGACTCATAACAAGTGAATGTTAAAGCCTCAGGCTTTAATGTAGTTTTACTTCCTTGACTCTGAATAAAGAAGCATAAATTTACTGCTTCCACCTAAGCAGTAACTTCACCTATCACACTTCAGTGTCTCAAAATAAGTTTCTGACCTATGTTTTAGATCTTGTTAGATGTAACAAGACTGCAGACATGATAACAGACTTGTTCATGGAGATGTGACACTATCACTTTGATAGTGTGAAAATAAAGGCTTATCTCTACACCATTAAGCAGTGCTTTTTGAAAATGTCAGCGCGAGCACCACTGTGAAATCTTTCTGTCACAAAGGCTTGTTAGTGATGTTAGGGGCTCGCTGTTTGTCATTGGGCTTTTCACAAAACAAGGCATCATCTCCACCTTTTCAAATATAAACTGCTGCAGTCTGTGAACCTGATCCTTCGATTCTGTTTGCTGTGAAATATCCATGGTTTCCAAACTGATGCCTCATTTGTATTAATACTAGATCAATTTTGGCTTGTGCTCCAGCAGAGAGAGAGAGTTTAAATCAGCAGCACATAATAAATACATTTAAAATGAGCTCTGAAGTGGAGGTGGTCCAAATTGTAGCTTCTTTAACGCCTACATCTGCTCAGAGCCACAGAGAGGAGCAAATGGTTCCTCTGTTTTATGTTCTGCACTACATTAAGAATGTGTGCACAGCAGCTCTGAGAACAGTGATCTTTCTTTTGAACTAAGAAAGAAACAGTGCATAATTTACTTTGGGAAGAAGCAAAGGGCAGCTGTTTCTTTTTGCACAGAAGCAATGTCATTAAAACATTTATATATGTTTACCAAAATAGACAAAGGATTTCGTCTGTCTGTAAAATCAAGCATGCATGGGGTTTTCGGAAACATTTTTATAGATATAAAATTAAAATGATATGATTCTCAAAATGTTCATTAATCTAATCTGAAAACACAATCTTTAAAATGCACAAATATGTAAATGTATCTAATACATAATTAAGCAATAAGGCATGAAATGTTTTGATATATATTGTCTGTGCAGAGATTACAGCCTGGTCTTTATTCTTTCATTTGAACTATTTGTTTTCAATCATCCTTCTTTCCCCTCACAGAACAAGCAGCTAAACAACAATCAGTCAGATTTCAAAAGCAGATATTCAACAGAGACTGCCTTGCTGTCCATCACCAAAGCCCTGCGGCTTGTGAGAACTGCCTCCATTATCTATCTTCATTCTGCTGGATCTGTCACAGCACAGTAAGTCACCATATCCTCCAGTATATGATAAGTTCCAGTGATCCCAGTATATATTGAGAAAAGGAGGGGGCCCTGCACCGAACCCTGTGGTACCCCTATTGATAGGTAATGTAGACACCACTCCCCTCGAAGATTAAAAAACACATTATAAAATAACATCATTGTGCAATAAATTGCATGTTATAATTATTTAATCCAACCACAATTACATTAATTTTGGTAATATCAAGCTTGATTGCTGCCAAGTGTCTTTACAAAATACAAGTTTACAAAACTACTAATATATTCATAACAAAAGGAGCTACGTTTTCGGAAACATTTAAAGTTCAGTCGTTCATCAGTGGGCCACTCCCAGCAAGAGGAACTAATATGTTTTCACGTTTGCTTGGGCTGAACACATGGCTACAAAGAATCTGCAGCTTAAAAGGAGTCAATTTCATCGATAACTTCAATCTTTTCTGGGGCCATAGACAACTGTTTAAACTGGATGGCCTCCACCTAAACAAACTTGGTGCAAGAGTGCTAAAGGACAACATCTACTTCTCCATCCGTCATCCCTCAGTAGTGTGTGCCAAACTACTCAACCTGAATGGCACACACACACCTGGACAGAGTATGAGTGACCACAGGACTTCATATCAGCTTCCGAGTCATCATGTGGTTGACACATCCCACAAGGACACTGATAACACCACGCAGCCACAACAAGCACTGCTCATGGAAACTACCCCGGCTGAGCCCTGCCCACAGAGCTCATCACAGACAGACTGTGACGTATCAGAACAGCTCCAAGACTCAGCACCCAAGGACGACTTTCTGGAAAACAGCCAGGGAAGCCAGGACAACATATCACAGCCACCGGAAACAACAGAGCTAGAGCCCCGCTCACCAGACACATTATTCCTCTCTCCAACATCTCCACTTCTAAGCTTCTCACAGAAAATGGAGGAACTGGTTTATGCTGGGACCAGACTCTCCCACTCTTTTGCTGCAAGCCCCCAGATATCAACTAAAAAACGGCGGGCCCCACAACCACCAAAGCCTGTGGGCCCAGCTCGTCTTCCTCCTCCTGTGAGAGCTCTCCGGCCGCTGCCACAGCGCCAGGGCCCAAACCCTCCATCTGCTGTAGGTGAACCAAAAACAACTGATAGCAGCTCTCAGTGATATGTGTCGGGTCCCCGCTATAATAGCAGCAACATTCACAAATGTTTACAGAACAAGCGGGAACCCAGTGTGCCTGTAGTTTTCTCTATTTCTGTTTTATCACGTGATAGAAAGTCTAAGGCCTTCTTAAGCCGTACGGCTGACTTATCTAATCTGCGGCCTGTTATGCATCAAACTAATATTGCTGTTGAGACAAAATGCAATGCCATCAAGTTAGCATTTTTAAACATTCGCTCACTAAAAAATAAATCATTTCTAATCAATGACTTAATAACCACAAACAACCTGGATTTTATGTTTCTAAACGAAACATGGCTAGAAGACAGCTGTAGTGCAACGGTCCTCAATGAAACAGCCCCTCCTAACTTTACTTTCATGAGTGTTTGCAGGACTGTTAGGAGAGGTGGAGGTGTAGCTGCTCTATTTAAAGATGTCTATCAATGCAAGCAAGTATCATTTGGTCAGTACTTGTCTTTTGAATATCTAGGGATTGTGTTGAAAGGTGCTCCACGCATTCTGTTTATCATTATTTACAGGCCTCCAAAATACTCTCCAGCCTTTGCTGAAGAGTTCACAGAAATGCTATCAATGATTTCCTCAGAGTTTGACTGTTTTGCTATTGCAGGGGATTTTAATATTCACATAGATAATGCAGAAAACAAAACTACAAAAGAAATTATAACTGTTTTAAACACTTTTGACCTTTGAATTACCATTGTGTATGAAATGTGCTATACAAATAAACTTGCCTTGCCTTGCCTTACGTTCCATGAACTTATTCATTGCTGGCTCACCATGAAGACCATAATAAACACTGTGTTAATGGTTTTGCATTACTGTTGCCAATAGCAACAGTATGAGAGAGAGAGAGAGAGAGAAAAAGAAAAAGGTAAAGATGAATGGTTTGGAGAGTTTTGAGGCTAGCTAATACTGGACAGTATATGAGCATACCCTTGCTTCCTTTCAGCTAACTTTATAAGCTCGCCACACTCGAGTTGAGTACTCTCCAAAAAGGCTCAGATCGACTAATGAAGCTCGGCATTCATGGTTTCCTTGGAGTGAATCGTTTGATGTTTTCAAACTGGAATGTCTAGTTAGGGCACTGCAAATGGAGAATTTATCAGGGGCAAATAAAAGCATAAAAAGGTTTTTCTTCACAAAAACCCTTGGCCCGAACCCATACTGCTGCATGATTTCACTTTATTATTTCCAGTGCAAACACAGAATCTTGAGAACTGTGGCCTTAAAGAACTTCACTAATAAAACTTTCACCAAAAATCCATGTCTAGGCCTAAGCATTAAGCTAAACAGATGAAAATTTTGATGACTCATCTTGCATGCGGGGCACTTAAATACCCTTTAGAGTGAGAATGTCCTCTATAATACCAAATGCAACCAAGAAGCTGATCATTGGCACAAATGTTCATGTAGTTTGTAGATACGCTTGTTTACACGAGTTTGAAAACTTTTTAACTTTTTAGATAAAACTTTTATCTAAAGTTTCTTAAAGGAGAAATAAAAACAGATGAAAATTAGACAGTTGTTTACCGTTTGAGTGTAGTTCTGTAAAAATAGTTAGCATCACTAATTTGATTTTGATGAGGATTTAATGCGAAATATTAAATGAGTTAATATCAAAATTTCATTTAACTGAAAGGTTTATCACAGTTTGAGGCATTGAGAAACTCTACAGGAGACTGTGAAAATGTGAGATTACTGGAGTCTCTCTATATATTAAAGGTATCTTTCTATTGTTTGGGGACTAGAGTAGTAGACATGATTTCAGATGTGCTTTCTCTGATACGCTGCTGCACACCAAAGTAGGTAAAAATTTAAGACATTTGCATTATTACTTGTATTAGTGTCAGCCGATGAAAATGTAGACATCATAGGGCTAAAATTTGCCTTTAACAATATGGAAATGAACAGAATACTTGATGTTAATATTGACTAACAGAGATGGTTTGTTTTTCCAGAGTGTCTGGAAAAATGAAACCCTCTTTTAAATGTATTCATCAACCATCTATGTGGCTGATTTAGATTAAATGTCTTCAGGACTCATGTGCAATTTATTCAGAGTGCTATGGGGCAAGGTGACTGCAATCAATTCAATCTGTGCAATATTCAGAGAAAAAGAAAAGTTATTGATGAGGAGCAGCATGCCGAATTAAAGATTCCCGGCACAGAGGCCTTGGGGGGTGGCGAGGTGATTTGTGGAAAATGAAATGTTTAAAGGAAATTGCTTGTGTTTCCTTGAAGTTTAGGGCATGTTTTTCACAAATGTGACAAGACGAAGCTATGGAGCTGGGGCAATTATTGTAGCTGTCTGCATAGATGGATGAGCAGCCACGGTATCTCTCCCAGTAGCGCTCACTTTCTCTCTCTCTCCATTCTCAATTGCCTTCACATTTTATCATTAATCCTCCAGATTGACTGAAAGACTAAGAATACACAAGCTGAATGCAGGACCCCTTACATCAATACCCATAGATTAATAATAAATACAAATAAAATATTATTTCTTGGCATGTTTATTGTTTCTCTGTGAATTAAGTGTTGTTCGGTTTTGCTTCTATTGCACAAACAGAGGAAGAAACTACAACAAAAGTAAGGATTGCCAAGTTAAGTGGTTAGTATACACTGTTCCAGCGCTATCTCACAACCAATTCGTACATATTTTACGAGGTGGCTAATTCATACGAATTTGTATGACTTCACTCATACAATTTTGTACGACTTGTGTGAGGGGTAGGTTTAGGGGCAGGGTTAGGGGTGGTCCTTCATACGAAACTCGATGTATAGTTTTTAACTTAGTAGCATAATTTCTTTAATTAGTGCAAATCATCATCTCACATGATAACAAGGAATATTCAGGGTTAATATTAAGCACAATCATCAATGTATAATGTTGATAAACAAAAAATTATTTTGACTTGTTCTTCATTTCTGTTTTTCAATAAAAAAGAAAATCAAGGTTACAGTGAAACACTTATAATGGAAGTTAATGGGACTAATTGCTAGAAGATTTAACAGCAGATATGTGATGATTATCATTTCATAAAAGCTCCTAGATTAATTAGTCTCGACATTATTAGTCTTTTTAGGGTTTTGGTGTTGTAGGTGATTGCCAGGGTGTTGCTTTGCAGCTGCTAAGGTGTTTTAAGTGATTTTCTGTGTGTTGCTATGTGGCCTTTCTGGGTGGTTGCTAGAGTACTAAATAGGATCAGTTGTAATAAATTACACATTATCCACCTTATTTTTTAATGTAAGAGTGAATGCAGCCATTTGTAACTTGAATGTGTGAGGCTTCCAATGTCATCCACTTCTAGTTATTTTTAACTACAAAACATGCTGTGTGATATTGCAATATACAATTTCTTATATTATTTTAGTGTATTGTCATACCTGTTTACAGTGCTTTGTTATTCTTTCACTTATTATACTTATTATATATATATATATGAGCGATATCAGACGAGTAGATGTGAGATATGGCCTGCGGCTTTGCGCCTACGGTCGAATCACAGCCATGCCAATATACAGACATATCTCACAGCTACGAGTGTGATATTGCATTTATACAACAGTTCGAAGGCACGATTTTGTAAATACATAAGAAACAACAACGGAGTGTCTTTAAAAACCCTCTTTTGTGCAGAACTACTTCCTTCCGCTAAGGATTCAAATCTCAGTTTGACAATTTAACAGCTGAGCCCAAGCCTCCGTTACTAAGTCGAAAACGTCACTTTAGAACTAGTTGAGTTGCTTCATTGAAAGCTTATTGTACTTTATTAAAGCTCACTGTATTATGTAGAGTATTATGAGAGAGAGATGGACTGAGCGAGTGTGATTATCTGCATTTGATACAACATTCATTTTTCAGCTCAATCTAATTTTCACAATAAAACATTAGTTTGAATGTCCACTGAGGAAAGCGATAGGCTCTTTGTCAATATTTGATAAACAACAACAACAGCCATCATAAAAGTTGCTTGGCAATTCAGTCAAAAGTACAAAGTTACATAAAATATAACGTGATGAGATTTTGCACTCTGCCAAATCTATTTGCTCTGGAACAAATAATAGATTAACGAGACCAAATACTACCTGCGAGATTTACCCAAAATTAATTATATCTCATGTTTAACCACTATAGAGACATCAGAACCAGTGGCAAATTCCAGAAGATCTGGCCGAGGTAAGGCTGCTCTCGGTGGGTTTATGAGCGCTGAATGGCCGCTCTTAAAGCAAATTTTCAAATAGACATTATCTTTATTAACAAACTGTATATTTGAAGTCTAAACAACTACATTCTCACCTAAAAAACGACATTCCATGACTCAAAAACAGTATTGTTTTTAAAATTATAGTGAATTTGGGCATCCGCCATGACACTCGCTGTGAGAAACACTGCAAGCGGAGTGATACAAACAGTGAAACAGTTGGAGTTACGATATCCCTTGAATATTGCATTCTAAGTCAGATTCGAGGACCAGAAAGAACTGTTGTATTAAAGAAGTAAATACTTGTATTCAGCAAGGATGCATTGAATTGTTTAAATGTTACAGTTAAGATTTACATTGTTACAACTAAAATCTATTTCAATTATATGCTGTTCTTATGAACTTTCTATTTATCAAAGAATCCTGAAATAGATCACATGCAAATATTAAGCAGCACATCTGATTTTCAACACTGATAATAATAAGAACTGTGCGCACCAAATCAGTATATTAGAATGCTTTCTTAAAGATCATGTAATACAGTAATGGCTGCTGAAAATTCAGCTTTGAAAATATATTAAAATAGTAATTTTGATCAATATATTTTTATGTTAATACATTTTTGATCAATAAATGTAGCCTTGGTGAGCATAAAGTAGTGTACTTGAAGTAAGTCATGGTTTCTTCAAGCTATAGTTTGAGTCTTGGTGTAGAGTTGTTTCATTTAAGGCCTTTTTTAGTACCATTATGTTCTTACAATACAATATCTGCGGCTTTGCTTTTTAGCTTTAAGGAAGAATTCATTTATTATGCATGTGAATGCATAACGGTTTTGTTAATAGTGTTCGTAAGATAGTCTGTTTATGGGTGAGTAACTCTCACTCTTCTAGCATTCTTCCTTGATAATTCAGGTAGTGCTGTGCTGATTTCCATACGCTGCTTTTGGGCATGTGTTATTTGCTGCTCCACCTCTACATTTGTCTCGCCTTCCTCTCTTCCCCTCGGCCTCACTGTTTCATTTTCAAGTATAATAGACTCATATAATGACACATGAAAAAAAGCAACCAAGCAGCTAATTGAGATCTATTCTAGAATAGCCTTGTAGTGCCGCAGGGACCCATCCGCCAAATGTTCAACATGTCGTAGTTCATTTCGCTTTGAAATCCCAAACCGCTCTCCCAACAGGGCTGTCTTCAGAGCAACTACTAGTCAAAAGGTTAATATGATGTCGTTTTATTTGAATATCCCTTCCAAGATCTTTCTTTGTCTGTGTGTGTGCATGTGTGTAAGAGGGTTGCAGGCATAGTCCAAATGCAAGGAAAAGTTAGCTTTAGAGCTTTAGAAACTTTTTTAGATGCATACTACATTGTACATATATTGTAAGAATGATAATTTGGCCCTCACTGACATACTGTACATGTGTCACGCACAATTACATAAGACATATCATTTAAAGTTGACAAGAAGTGCCAAATTCACAAATGTAATTATTGTATTTATATTGATTTCATATGGGTTTGAAAATGTTTGTACCTATTTTAAACAAGTTTAAATTTGATGATTTTAAAAATGTCATGTAGTGTAACCATCAAGTAAAAAGTAATAACATTTTTTTACAGCTTGTATACATGTGAGTGTGCACATCCTAGTCATTATTTTTTAGAAACGGTTTAATTTCATTTTTACAAATGTAATGAATTATTAATTCATGAATATCATTAGGTTTAGATGGTTGTACCACATGACATTTTATAAATAAAAAGTCAAATTATTTTAAGAGACTCATAATGTTGGCTCAGTCATAAGGTTCACCAGGGTTCCTCTCTTTGATTATAATTTCCTGTTTTATTTTCTCCATGTTGGTTGCACCAAATGATGCCACATGACTATTTTCACAAATGCTCCACTGATGCTTTTTTTCTAATAAATAATAGTAAAATAAATGCAGTAAAATAAATAATTGTAAAATAATTTTTAATAATAGTGAAATAAAATAAAAGTACTTTAATAATGTTTTCTTTTCAATAATTGTATCCTTTAATGGCTTTTATTTCATTATGATCTCACATTTTTATTTTACAAAACAATACAAAAAATGTAAAATTAAAGTCATGTTCAGCATAGAAGAGGTGTGTATTTTGAATGTGTATTTGAAAAAAAAATAGATCTAGACAAAAATTTACTCGCTGCTCCATTGGACTGATTTGACACGTGCTTCAGAACACGGTCACGCAAGGGCGTTCCCAAAGCGACTCGACGCAGCTCGAGTTCCCTCGGGGAACCATGGTGACATACGTAACCTAGAGACGTTTCTTATATAGAATATCTAAAGTGGACTATTGAAATAAAGTGTAATCAAATCTCTGCAGAAAAATCTTAAACTGGTAGCTTTTGGAAGATGGTAGTTTGTTTCTGTCTGGTCTCTAGTAGGTCATTGGTCAGTCAATCAGCTAAAATTGTTCAAAAAAACATCCAAACCACCTTAAGCTGGTATGAGCAGCTGTTAGCTGGGATTCTCCTGGTCCAAAATCGTCTACTAGATTGGACCAGCTAGAAACCAGTTAAGTATTCCAAAACTACCAGCTACTAGTTTAAAGGGATGTTGTTCCAAATCATTTCATTCATCTTCGAAACACAAATGCTCAAATTTTGGGTAAATGGACAATATCTTCTCTTACATGTCAGCCTTCTATGCGCATCGCTGCGGTTTCTTCCCACCCCCCCCAGAGAGAGAGAGAGCCAGACGTTGACCTTTTCATTGGTCAGTCAATCAGCTAAAATTGTTCAAAAAAACATCCAAACCACCTTAAGCTGGTATGAGCAGCTGTTAGCTGGGATTCTCCTGGTCCAAAATCGTCTACTAGATTGGACCAGCTAGAAACCAGTTAAGTATTCCAAAACTACCAGCTACTAGTTTAAAGGGATGTTGTTCCAAATCATTTCATTCATCTTCGAAACACAAATGCTCAAATTTTGGGTAAATGGACAATATCTTCTCTTACATGTCAGCCTTCTATGCGCATTCACAAGAGTACCACGATGCATGAGTATTCTTGTAGGTTCATAAAATTAAGGTTGAACCATTGATGTCACATGGACTATTTTAATGATGCCCTTACTACTAATGCGCCACACAAAATAGCGCTACTTGTGAATAATTGATTCCAATAGTCTGCTGTTAGCATGTTGCTAAGCTAATGATTATTCTCTGATACATGTTCAGCATAGAAGAGGTGTGTATTTTGAATGTGTATTTGAAAAAAAAATAGATCTAGACAAAAATTTAGCATCATGCCATTGACCTACAGTATATTTTATTTGAAATAATATTAACATATTTCAAATAAAAAGATAATGCAAAATATAATTGCATGGCCTGTAATAACTATTTATAGCTGGTCTTGGTTGTGGGGATTGAAGCTGAACAGCAACATGATTTACTTATACGTTACGCTCTGCATACTTAATCTCTTTGCAGATCAATTTTAAAACTGACACTTGTGAAAACCAGAAGCCAAAACTTGGCAACCCAGATTCACCCAGATCTTCAAAACAAAACTCATCAGGCTGCGATTCTGTACCCCATCCCTCAAAATCTAATCAGTCTGTCCAGTGTCCAGTCTCGCCCCGCAGCAAACAGAGCGAGAAATGTTCTCCTCCTCGTGGGTCATTTACCTCAACATAATTCATAGCCAACATCTGCTGTTTACTAAAGCAAAAACATCCCAGCCATCCCTACTGACAACCACATACACAATCACAGTAAAAAAGAAACCTAACCGACTCTGCTGGCTGAGTGGAAATTGTTCGGTTTGTCTGAGCTAGGGTTGAAACCCTATCAGAGAAGCAGGTGAGCAAATATATGATATGCAGCCTGTATCAAGGAGCAAGTAATGCTAGAGACAGAAACAATATCCTGCTCTTGTGGCCCGTTGACATATCCTCAAACATGGATTTAACCTTCAGCTGCAGAGTTCCCTCAGATATAAAAGGCTTGTCATAGTCCTCCAATAAGAAAGCACATTTTGTTGTTGTCAAAGCACACCACTGGAACTCAACACCACCTTTCTTTCACATCTTTTCCCCCCTCAACCATTTTAGCCCAGCAGAATGCAGTCAAGAATCAATTCTGAATGTTGAACAGCCACTGAGTCAAAGCTTGAGAATATATGAAAGAAATCTTGCTAACACTGTATTTTGATAGTCCGCTTTAGACTTTCTTCTAACTGTAAGTAGCTTTGCAACTACATGTCAACCAGCAGTCATTAGAGTATTAGTAGACTGTCTGCCTAATATCTGCTAACACTATTTTGATGATCCCCAAAAGACATTCTACCAATTATACGTAACTTTGCAAGTACATGTCAACTTATTCTACTAACCCAAACCCTAAGCCCAAAATATACTTCGGCCATCCGCACAGTCTGTGCACTGTCCATGTGACGAAATTTTCATCATCAGAAGTGTCTGCGGATGTCCAACATACAACAGTGCAGGCGCGAGTTGAAAGAACGAGTTTTTTGAGTATACTTTGAAAGCTGTGTGGACACGGCTGTGCGCGAGATGCGATGGAATGTGGAAAGTGAAGTATACCTGGGGTTTTAACCTAAAAGTCTACTAATACACCAATGAATGAGAGTTGACATGTAGTTCCCCTTCAGGAACTCGAGCTGCGTCGAGTCGCTTTGGGAACGCCCTTGCGTGACCGCGTTCTGAAGCACATGTCAAATCAGTCCAATGGAGCAGCGAGACGTCACGAGCGGGGTGACGTAAGCACCAGAAAGTATAAAAGCGCATCCAGCAGTGCGCAAACCAGCTTCTGCTCTTCAGTAGCGCTCTGTGTATGTGTCTGTCTATTTACTGTTGTCTGTCCGCACAAGCACTCATATATATCTAATGCGCCACACAAAATAGCGCTACTTGTGAATAATTGATTCCAATAGTCTGCTGTTAGCATGTTGCTAAGCTAATGATTATTCTCTGATAAGCATAAACAAAAATAAGACAAATATCAGGTAAAATTGTCCATTTTAAATAGATAATAGACTTTGTTGTGGTGAATGATGAGGTTTTATCACAAACACAATTGGCCAAAGCTGTGGCTAACAGACTGTTTTAAATAAGTTATTTGCAGCTCAGTAGATTTGGGAACACAGCAACATACTGATTTGTAATTCATCACAATATTAACAAATAATTAATGCTGACCTCTTTGGTTGGATGTATAACTCTAGATTCCGGTTTCATGGAAACTCCTCGACATCGTAGAGCTCTAATGAGCCCAATGCATTTTCTAATTAGAAGAATAACTAATTTACTCATGGCCTGTAATAAATGCTTAATGATTATGCATACTTCATAAATTCTGTGCTTTGCGGGAGAAAATATTCATAATTTGGGCATTTTGATTAACGGTAGCTGTAATTAGGCGTGAGTAATTATCGTTGAAGCATTGTGAAGAAAATGCTTCAACTATGTGACAAATTTGCTGTAAACACCATGCTTCAACTATGTGACAAATTTGCTGTAAACACCAATGATTCTCATCAGGTACCTGGTTAATGATTAATATGGCTCCTTGGAGAGAAAAGCAGAGAATCACGATCAAACCTGATGTGACATCAATCACAAACAATGGAAGTTGACATTCTGCATCTAACATTGTTGAGAGCTTTGCACATTTCTCTTTGAAGTAACACTGCATTTTGATGTTAATTTGAATTTATTCAAAATTATTCCTCCCTCAAAATTACGGGTGACACTATGCAACCAGCATTTTACATTTTAAAGTATCTACTTTACCCTGTTGCTGCTTCATTATGAATCACAGAGAAAATTATATTATGAGAGCAAAAACATGTCGTAATGTAGACAAATCACGCCATATAAAAGAAATAGACTTCAGACTTCATAAGGTCGCCCTGGTAAAATGTACTTTCCAGATGAATGCACGGCTGGAAAGACTGAGCAAGTGTCATGGACAGCTGATCCCCTTTCCGAGTCTCCTGAGCATCTTATTACGCCAGTATGAAGCTATACGCTTGTTTGTTCCACTCTTTTAATATTCTCTCAGTTATCTGCCTGCCTACCAGATGCATCACGCTAGTGTCTAGCCCATGGCGTCTTGATTCTCTTTAGAATGCAGCTTCATTGCACCTGAGAGCCATCAGCACTCTTGTTAAGAGCTGTAAAAGACAACGTGTTTTAGTTTGATTAAAAAATTTAAATGATAAAATAACAAATTACAGTTATTGACATTTAACATAACTAAAAGCTATTTTTGTGTGAATTAAGAGAGATTATTGCATGAATTAGAGAGATAAATCAAAATTTAGCCTGTTTACTTTCTTAATATGCTTTCCTGGTTTTATATTCTCTCAGTTATCTGCCTGCCTACCAGATGCATCACGCTAGTGTCTAGCCCATGGCGTCTTGATTCTCTTTAGAATGCAGCTTCATTGCACCTGAGAGCCATCAGCACTCTTGTTAAGAGCTGTAAAAGACAACATGTGTTTTAGTTTGATTAAAAAATTGAAATGATAAAATAACAAATTACAGTTATTGACATTTAACATAACTAAAAGCTATTTTTGTGTGAATTAAGAGAGATTATTGCATGAATTAGAGAGATAAATCAAAATTTAGCCTGTTTACTTTCTTTCTATGCTTTCCTGGTTTTATTGTGCATGGGTCAAACGTTTTATTATATTTTAATGATGAGGGCTCCATTCTAATTTATTGAGATGCACCTGTAATATAATATTAAATGAAGGACCACTTAAATGTACTTAAAAAGAGTAGTACACATTCATGACTGTTTCCCAACAAACAAAAAGTGCACTTTGTAATGACAAATTAAATGCTACTTTTTAAGTTTTAAATCATTATGTTTTAATAATCTTTTCTCGTGCTTTAATTAAACACTCATTTTGATGTGTTGACTAACATACTGAAACACAAGTACTTGATTATAATTTTAACTGTAGTGTGTTTTTTGATATTACATATCAAGTTAATATATTTTAAATGTGCTAAATTGCAATGTCAGCATTACACGTGCAATAGCAAATATATGTAAATACAAGACAAACAAGTTTCAGTATAAATGTATATTGCATGTCAGTACATTCTGCAGTACACTTTAATCATATTTAAGAGACAATAGAAATAATTTTGAGATTACATATAAGGATGAATTTACTGTAAGTCCTGCTTAAGTGGCTCAAAAAAGCACTCTAAAATTCATCTAATTGCATTTCATATAAATTAAAACTACAATACATTTGCATGTTAATTCCATTTATCATGCAATTAAGTGCCTAAAAACATTAAATTCAGTTCACAATTAATTCTTTTAGCAGCCATACAGAATACTTTTATTGTACTTTTGTGGTGCTCAGTGGCATCCACTTTCATTGTATGGAAAAGAGTAGCATGAACATTCTTCAAAAAATTTCTACTAATGTCTGTTCCACTGATGAAATTCAAGTGAACTTTTCCTTTAAAACTGTTATAAAATCTTGGCTCCACATGTTCTTAGCTGCTCAGTCATGACGCACGTGATTGAACCGACAGAAGAAAAACTGGGGGAAAAAATTATATTAGGCGCAGGTTTTTAATCAGAGCTTACGCAGCTGAAAAGAGCTTTGAATTCATGCTTTACAAAAGGTCCTCGGGGGTTACAATTACACAGAGAAGGTTAGTTTAATAACACCCAGGAGCTATACAGGACAGATTAAATTTCATATTCGGTTTGCTTGTTGAAAATACATTGTATATACATGAGTGGTCCCATTAGGCCATGGCTTTAAAATTAGATGTCCTGTCAGCATTCATATTACTAAGTAATCAATATAATGTAACTGAAACTGTGAACAAGGATGAAAGAAACGTCCAATTAATGCTGATATTTACCTTAGATGTAGCTGGGCATTAATAAACAAGCCTGTTGTGTGGTTCATTATCTACGGTGTGTAGCACATGTTTGTCACTGTAGAACTGAGTGCATTAATCCACATTTTCCGTTGCATGATGGGAAGCAATCTTAAAGCAAGGATAAAAAATCACTGCAGGCCGCATTCTGTCTATATGATTCATTGTGATCTTCTGCGGTTCTTTCAACCTGTTTATTTTTTAATATCCTCTCTGCCTGGAGAGGGAAAAAATATTTTCCACTACGTCCACCTCAGGAAGAACCCTAATGTGACGGATTTGGGCATATTTAATGGTGACGGATGGGTGACATTATAGACCTCGACTAACCTTTAAAGTTAGATGATGAATATGTGGAGAGTTGAACGGATCGTCTTTTGTCTTGGCCAAATGAGGGCTCTATGTCCAATAACTTCTGCGTTATGAAGATTAAATCGCCGTGCATGATGGTGCTAATGTTTTCTGGGTTTAATAATGTCACATCATTTGTATGAAGATACATAAAAATGAAGATTGATTATGTGTGGAATTCATTTCATTCTGTAGCCTTACAGCAAAAACATCTGCTAGCCAAATGTGAGCAGCCCATATAATGTAACACATCATTAACTGAAAGTCAGCATGAGTTAGAGGGGAAAATGTTATCTTAGCAGTAATGCCTTTTATATTGCATAAAATGGACTACAAAAAATGTCCATTTTAATGTACTTTCTAATGTACTTTCATTTGGCCTTCGCAACAAAGCCCGATTCACTTACTTTTTGGATTTTCCTTTAGCACTTTCATAATCATTTCCTAAAACTCATCAACAAGGTCATATAACTTATATAAATGCATTTATGCTTACTTAAAAACAGCCAAAATCCCCACTCATTGACAAACGTGCCTGTGGCAACATTTCTGCAAGTTGCTTTATCGTTTTGCGACACTTTCAAAGTCAAATGACCACTGAATGGCGCTAAAAGTGTGTTCAGTTTCATCCAAAACAGATAAATGTGTATCTGCCAATGTTTTATTATGCTAGTTGTTGTAAATATTGCGGCAGTTCGCCACATTTTCTCTGCACTCCTTTAAATGCTCCTCTGGTAATGATGTGGTGTGATCCTTAGTCAGTGTATGAAGCCCAGTTTTTTCTTTGAAACCATTTACATAGTTGGCAAGTATAGCTAGTGTTTTAAAATCTATTCAGATAACCAGTTGAGTGGTGTATTCCAGCTGGATTTGTTTCACCCGTTTCATAACCCACCAAGTAAAAATCCCAATTCTGATCACGTAATAGCCATTAACACAAAATATATAGCACACTTGTTTTCAACAATCAACATGATTTGAAGATTCATTCGCTCCTAAGTCACAAGTAATGCTCTGAAGCATTTGTTCAAGTCCTGCTTTAGCAAGTAACACTTATAATTACACATCAACACTTAAACTACAACTTTGTCTTACAATTTAAATTAGGGCACATAGTGACATCAGGTGTATTTAAAGCGATGTGATTTCCAGCTAATTGCTGCAATTAGGCAGATGGTATTCCTGAACAGACCTTCTGGAACAAGAGTTTTCTCCAGCAATATACTTTAAACATTCAGCAACATACTGTATGCTTTTTGTATCCTGAGACTTGAGAGTAATTGTGGAAATCAGCTTGACAGACAACCCAATTTAGCCATCAGGTATCAATCAGTCTGAGGTTGAGGCGGCCTGGGATTTCCCACGAGGTGCAACAGGAGCTAATTTGTGTGATCCTTGGGCCCACAGCAGTTCTAGCAACAAGGCCACACTGGGCTACAAAAGTAACTTTATATGACAAGCCGTCAACTTCTACTCAAACACAAATTGGCTCACACAAAACGCGCTGTCCATCAAAATACGGGGAGAATATGGTGGGCTGACCCAGAGGATTTGAACTGAGGTTGGAATCGCAAACAACAAAAAAACTCTATTGATATTCCACCTGCAAGTTGTTCTTCAAAAGTGTTTTGGATGCTAACTTTGTACGAGTGAAAGATCTGCCCTTCTATTTGATCTGTCAAGGCTGTCGCAAGAAGAATGGAGTGTAGACACACATACAGTGTTATTTCCCCAGAGGGGCATTTATTGTGTGCGACAGCGGCTAAGATTGAATAGGTAAATATCTCGTTGTGGATTGCAATGGGCTTTGGGATCCAAGGTGAATTATTCGGGTGCTCTTTGGTGAAGTGCTCCGGTCAAGGCAAGTGACATGTTTTCCTCTCTAGACAAGTGGGGGCGGTCTTGTAGATAAAATAACAAATTACAGTTATTGACATTTAACATAACTAAAAGCTATTTTTGTGTGAATTAAGAGAGATTATTGCATGAATTAGAGAGATAAATCAAAATTTAGCCTGTTTACTTTCTTAATATGCTTTCCTGGTTTTATTGTGCATGGGTCAAACGTTTTATTATATTTTAATGATGAGGGCTCCTAAAGCTGTGTTTTATTTATTTACCTTTTTATAACATTTTTCAGTTTTTTTCCCTGTCAAAGATGCAAAGATGACAGCATGCAGACACATACATCTGCGGGTGCGTGTTCCTGCTGAGCAAATGCCGTTGAGATGAATGGAAATGTTAATAGTGACTTTAATAGTGAAGTCTGTCAGTGATCAAATTAACACTGAAGCACTGTTGAATGTCACGCACAAACCTTATGTGGTTTCTTTCAAGTTCAAAGAAAATGATTTAAGCTTCTTGTACCCAAAGAGGGAGAGCTTTGAAAAGGATTTTCATTTGGTTGACTTGCATTTGGGAATTTGTGGCCTGTTTTCAGAAAACAGAAGGCCCTCCGCCGCTGGTCATTAATTTTTATGCCTTGTAGCATCTTAATTCTAGAAAAAGAAGTACAACAGGCCTGATGGATTTCTTGTTTACCTTTTCTCTTTTGTGGTTTCTGCTACCTCACATGTTGAAAAAGGATTCTCTGTAACCTCAGAGGTAATTATTACCTGATTTATAACTGAAGGACCTTCTGCTTGAATGGAACTCAATTAGTCTCTCGAAATACAATAGAGAAATTTCCCAGTATGACAAGTAATTAAACCAAGATGCATTCAAAATCTCATTTACTTTCTTTATCTTTCAGAGTCATGTGAATCTATTATCACACCTCTTTGTGAAAGCATTGTGCTTGTTTTTAAAGAAATAGTTCGGCCAGAATTTAAAATTGTGAGAATGTCACAGCAGATTTGACATTAAAATAATATTTTGTATTGTATTGAATGTGCATTTTAGTTTACTTCAAATCTTAAATGTATATACTCGCATATACAGGTGCATCTCAATAAATTAGAATGTTGTGGAAAAGTTCAGTTATTTCAGTAATTCAACTCAAATTGTGAAACTTGTGTATTAAATAAATTCAATGCACACAGACTGGAGTAGTTTAAGTCTTTGGTTTTTTTAATTGTGATGATTTTGGCTCACATTTAACAAAAACCCACCAATTCAATATCTCAACAAATTAGAATATGGTGACATGCCAAGTCGCAAGAAGAATGGAGTGTAGACACACATACAGTGTTATTTCCCCAGAGGGGCATTTATTGTGTGCGACAGCGGCTAAGGTTGAATAGGTAAATATCTCGTTGTGGATTGCAATGTGCTTTGGGATCCAAGGTGAATTATTCGGGTGCTCTTTGGTGAAGTGCTCCAGTCAAGGCAAGTGACATGTTTTCCTCTCTAGACAAGTGGGGGCGGTCTTGTAAAGTTAGTCAACCCAATCCCAGTTGCTTCTTGCAATGAAATGCGTTGACTTCAGGTGGTGGTGTGCTTGTTAATCATTGCCTAGACGCCCTTACAGGGCCGACAGCCACTTTCACAACTCATCCAGTTCTTCTGAGGCTCTCTTGTTTGGAGCTTGTACCAAGTGCTGTTCTAACTGCGAGGTAATTGGAACGAGCAAAGAGCTGCCTCTTAGCTAAGTGTCGTTCTTCTGTTGCTCTGTAAACAATTGTCTCGTTGGATTCACCATGACTAATGATTATGGAGTCCTGCTGTGACTAAGTGGCTCACAAGAATGCTTTTGAGTCTGTGATTCTGTTCCCAGATCAGCTCTCTTTAACTCACAGTGAGGTTTAGATCGCTAACATAAGATGAAATGCTTTCTCAAGAGCGCCGTGAAATAAGAGTGTGAATGTACACAAGATAAACAGCGGCAAGTGTGTGCGCTTAGCTCAATCACTGCGAATCTACTCTGCTCGAATGCACTGAGCTCTGTTTGTATGTTAACACCATGTTTCCCAACAGTTAGTGGCAAGATGAATGAATTTGCACATCCGCTAATTGGTGTGTGCTAATTAGTGGTTCTTGCTAAAGGAAACATTGTTGTTGGGTCAGTGAAAAACAAGGTCCAAGCTATTGGAGCCGACAGCTTCGTGGGCAGCAATCTGACACCATAAAAATACGGTCAAGAGTAAAGATCCAAAATTTTCGCACGTTAAAAATTAATTATGACCTCACAGTGTCAATCCCATTTCATACTGCCTCAGAAACTTTTGTCCATCATAAAACATTTCAGATTGGGTTATATTTCTGCATTTTTCGCATCTGTATTGTCGCATTTTGACAATTCAGAGCCATCCAGAATGGATGTGTGTGTCCATACCTTAGACATACTGCCAGTCAGGATGTCTAAGGTATGGACACACATCCATCTGTTCAGGATCAATTGGTTTACAGAAATTGGTGGTCTTCTTTGTGGCTCCAGTATTGCTAGCAAAGCATCAAACTGAGCCACTGACATCCTATAGCAAACTTTGAATCGTTGGGGGAAATTCTTGATAAGGAGATGGAACTCAAAAATGAGGACAACAAAATCATCCTCACTGCTTGAAGACTCCAATTTGTATTGTTTTGAGAACGGATTAATTAATACGCATCGGACTCAGTGTGCAAGGTTTCTGTGCATGACAAATTTTTAGGATGACGAATACGAAAAAACGCATACGAAAATGTGTGCACTCAGTGTGCAAGGACCTTAACTCTAACCATTCTACAGCAAAAACGGAACATGATGTTTGATTTCACGAAAATCAGTGTTGTGATGAAGCTGCAAATGAAATTGGAGCCTGACCTTCACATCACAGCCAGACGGGCATACATCTCGCTAACAAAGTGCCTCGATGCCACGAACATCCATACAGTCTGATTGCCAAGACTACGGATACATAAAACTTGACAAATAGATTCACGAACCATCTGCTCAAATTGGGACTTAAAACAGCCTTTGGACACAGAAAGTGCTACAAAAATCCCTAAAAAGAAACTCCCTGCCCATTTTCATCAGGAAGCATGAGACAAATCTCAGCTGAAGCAAACCGAGCCAGTGCATTGTTTTGAGCTCGTTCTCCCTTTAAAGTCATTGATGAAAGAGAATGCGCGCAAGTGAAAAACGGTTTTGGGAATCAAAGGAATGCCTCCATTACTTCAGTCTTCCCCTCAGGATGTCATACACCAGCTACTGCGAATGGGGGAACGCTAGGACATTTTTCAGTTGTGTAACTCCAGGGTGTTGTTTATGGACTTCAAAGTGAAGCATACAGAGCAGCCTGAGGTAAATTAATGGCTGTCCAATCTCCCAACTTTGATTTGACAGGCGTTTCCACTCTGCCCTACCCGTGCACTCGAGGGTGATATTGCTTTGACAAACCCTTCATCTAATGAGAAGCAACGGAAAAGACAGAAAATGAGAGACAGGGAAAGTCTGTCCATTTAAGGACTGTTTAACTGCTTTCCTCCCAGGCGCTTTTATAAAGAACCCAACCTTTTAAAGTTTCCAGTCCATTGTAATTCCGTCCTTACCAAGAACAAATGAATGAAAGCGCCACTTTCCAAGTTCTTCCTATTCCACATGAGAATTCATGTCCAAATGACAGAGTGCTCCAGTTACTGTCAGTTACCACTATCTCTCCAACCAGGCACACGCTGAGCCTACAACTAAAACAGATGATAAGAACGGGCATAAAAATGCATTCCACATTTCTGAATGACCCTATTACATGAGGGACTATAAACTCAGAAAAGAATTTGAATTCCACTGCGACAGAATATTGGGATAAAAGAACAAGTCAAGAAACCGTAAATGGGAGGAGAACAGCATCAAGATAAAACACAAATATTGCAAAACCAGACTGAGCAAGACAAGTGGCATAACATTAGCTTGGCTATCTGGAATACTTCATTCTGACTGGCCATTTACAATTCTGAAATCAAATATCCTTGAATAATGACCACTAAACATAGGGTCTAATTCACTTACCCACAAATTTGTCTTGGAAATCTGCGTACAAACATTTTCAAGAACAAATCATGTTTTCTGAATTAGTAAAAATGTAGGAACAACTGCCTCAGATGCCTGCAATTATTACAAACTCTAGCTATATATAAAAAAGAGTAAGAAAATGTGCATTATAGCCCAAGCTGCAAAGTCCTCTGTATAAAAATGCAGATACATGCATGTAACGCTGGTTAATAAGAGGTCTTTAATCTAGGACACTTGCCATAGCTCGAGGATCTCAGATGAGAGAATGTCATTATGTTTGCTGAGAGAGACGAAAGGCTGTAAAAGGTTGTGTGGAAAGTCCTCATATGGAGATGGTTTAGGCGAGTTACTGCAAATTACTGCAGAATGCTCTAAATTCATTAACATTAGAACGAGGTTAAGCACAAATTATGCATGTATGGACATGTTGTGAATCACAAAGAAATTTTCAGAGATCCCCTGTGCATATAAATGCAAATAACCCATGCAGTTATTAGTAAATGAGACCCGTTCTTCCAAATGTTTTATTTGGTTTGTAGCTGTGCTCGTTCATGTACTGTACAACCCTACACTTTCTCAAATTCTACACCATAATACAGATGGAGTGGTTGAGAGCTCCCTGTGTGATTTGATCTTGTGAAGTTCTCTGTTCTGCTCACTACTCCTGTTTGTTTTTTTGAAGCTTTAGTAACCTTTGATTATTGGTTTAATGATTTATCGTCCCTATTATTCAATAAATCATAGGCTCTAAGTGGAAAGCCATGAGGGAGTTCTGAGTCAGAACATGATCCAGCAGATGTTTTCTAATGGGGGGTCACAGGTCTGTTCTGATTGTGCTGTGGTAGGGAAAAAACAAGCCTAAATAAAAATACAGTTACCTATATTGTGTATCTATCTGTCTATCTATCTATCTACAGTTTTTCCCACAGGATTTTGAGAGACTATTTGGTGTGGACATCGTTCCCTCTAACCCATTTTCCCAATTGAGTAGAAAGTCTTTGACTTGTACATGGACTTTAAAGTGGACTCAAACCTCTTTTTTTCCCACAGGATTTTGAGAGACTATTTGGTGTGGACATCGTTCCCTCTAACCCATTTTCCCAATTGAGTAGAAAGTCTTTGACTTGTACATGGACTTTAAAGTGGACTCAAACCTCTTTTTAGTTGTAATGTAGTCAGTTTCCATCCATCCATCTATCGTTGTGTCATTCTATCTATCTAAAAAAAGTGAATTTATTTGGCTTTTGCTATTAGGCACTAATCAGAAGGCAATGAAGTTTGGACGTGCCTTTTAATTGCCTCGCAATATCAATATGTTTATGCAAGCAGTTTCTGCTCTGGAAAATTAACTGTCAGCTTGTTTGCTGATGTACGTAAATAAACAAGAAATGGATGCGAAGACAATTTGTTTTCAGTCCTTTCATCCTGTTACAGGGTAACTGTCATAACAGATAAAAGAAAATGCGGAAAGTTTGCCAAGTGAGGGGAACAAGGATGAAATGAGGATGACAATATTATGAGAGACCCCATTTTGCTGCCTTGACAGCAGTAACACATTGAATGTTGGGATGAAAGATGCCTCTCAACTTTAACATCCCGAGCTCTACTTACAATGTACTGGTTCTGTATAGGAGATACACTATAAAACAGTCCAGCCGTGAAATTGCTAGGCTGTTTCCATATAGCGCTCCATTGCTTCATGGTTAGCCTCTAATGTAGCAAAGACTAATGAGTGGTGTTTGTTAAGACTAGCATCACTATTATCATTACTCGCTCTTTGAACAAACCCCCATATCCAAGCCCATTCCTGGATTATTTCTACAGAAACATTTCTTAAACATTTCTGTCATGCTTTAGGAGCTCAATGAGAACAAAATGGAAAACAAAAGAGATGTTGCATCCTTCTGAAACGTGCCACTGTTAGTGAGACTTGTAGAGTGATTTACAGTACATTGTTTATGGATATATGTTTCCACCTCAAAGAAAAAAATGACTTTTTTACATGTGTGGCTTTATATCACACAATCAGAGCTGGGTAGATTACAAATTGTAGTCTGTTACTGATTCCAAATTGCATGACAAAAATTGTAGCTAGTAATGTAATCCATTACATTACACATTTTAGGTAATATAATCAGACTACTTTCTGATTACTTTTAGATTACTTTAGACCTAACTTGTTTATTGCATTGATTTAAATAGGATAATCTCATACCATATTGATATAAAAAAAAATAATAATAATAAAGTGTAAGAAAATATTCCATTTGTTATACCAAATTGGGAATGCCAGTTTGGGAATGCCTGCATTACATTTAAATAAGAAATAACATTAATTTGAAATGCGTTTGTGTTAATGTGTTTGAAAGACAAAAGCCTTCCAAAAACACAGTAATACATGGTTAAATAACCCACTGAGTGATAATTAAAATAAAAATTAATGTGTTCATCAGTAGTTGATGCAATGTTGAAACACTTCTTTAACCTGAAATGATTTTTGTAAATCCAGTGGTCAAATGCTGTTTAGCCACCTGACTAGTTACTGGTCTTTGTGAGAATGTCCACAAAACTGGAAGACGTTCTGTACAATATTTTAGAAAGGAATATTTAACTAGTCTGATTCTGAGTATTTTTAAATGTAATTCAATCTAATTACACATACTTAATTTTTGCAATCTGATTGCGTAATCTAGATTACATGTAATCAGTTACTACCCAGCTTTGTGCACAATGTGACTTTGTATCTCAAAAAATGCAACTCTCGTAATTACATAATAATAATCTTGCAGTGTGACTTCATATCTCACAATTACAACTTTATCTTATAATTGTGACTAGGCTATTTCTTCGACAACCGATGAATAGAACCCGCCCTGCAGATGTTTGTCACAATAAAAAGGAAAGATCTCTTGCTACTTCCATTATATCGCAACTTTTTCCTCACATTTTTATACATTATTCAGTTACATTTTTTGTATTGTTTAATTTTATTATTTTACTGTTTTGTAGTGATTATATTTTTGAGGGCGCCTTGTCTCCCTTGACAACTCCCTTGAGAACTCTTATATATAATCACGAAGGGTGTTTACTTTTGTTCTTTTAAATTTGATTCAAGGTGGTTATAAAATTTGTAGAGAGCTACAGGAAGTAGATACTATGGTGGCTCAGTAGTGCACAACAACGAAATTAGCACAACACAATGGAAACAAGCCACAACACAACAGAAACAAGTCGCAACATAACGCAAACAAGTCGCAATATAACGCAAACAAGTCGCAACGCAATGGAAACAAGCTGCAACACAATGCAAACAAGTTGCAACACAACAGAAACAAGATGCAACACAACAGAAACAAATCGCAACACAACGGAAACAAGCCGCAACACAATGCAAACAAACGGAAACAAGTCGCAACACAATGGAAACACGCCGCAACACAACAGAAACAAGTCGCAACACAACGCAAACAAGTTGCAATGCAATGGAAACAAGCTGCAACACAATGCAAACAAGTTGCAACACAACGCAAACAAGTCGCAACATAATGGAGACAAGCTGCAACACAATGCAAACAAGTTGCAACACAATGCAAACAAGTCGCAACACAACGCAAACAAGTCGCAACGGAAACAAGCCGCAACGCAGGCCGCAACACAACGCAAACAAGCCGCAACACAACAGAAACAAGCCGCAACACAACGCAAATAAGTCGCAACACAACGAAATTAGCACAACACAATGCATATGACTAATTTTGTGTTGTGCTAATTTTGCAGTGTTGCGGCAATTTCTTTGTGTTGTGCACTACTGGTCCACCATAAGATACAGTATAGTCATACAGACTGCATACAAAAAGAGAGAGAAGCAGTATTCTCTGGAATAAGAATAATAATGTAATCGCTTGTGTACTTTAACAAAATCAGTTTGCTCTCAAACTCCATGGAAGCATTGCTAGTAATAATAGTACTTGTAGCCCATGAGCATCTACAGTTATGCAACAATCTCTGATCAGGTCAGCCTAAAAAAGCAACTGCAGGAAAAAACAACGCATAATGGGATGCACAGTAAACTGCCTATCACCAGAAACAAATGACGGGAGCTGTTGGCATGCTGCAGGCTGGCACATCACATGTCAGTGTTTCTAGACACCAGCATATGAACAGCTTCACTGTTTCCTGACTGTAACAAACGCTTTAGCTGACAAACAGAACAAATGACTGTCAAGGATCCAGTTGTATTCGAGTGACCGAACCAGAACCAGGCCGACACGTCAGGCTGATCTGGAGACGTGACCCTCGGCCTACCCACGGCCAAGAAGTTCATCCAACCCTTCTGTAAGAATGCGATAACTGCGGATTTAAAAGCTCAGTCGCACATGTAGTGAGGCTGTCAAGCAAGATACTAACGGATGGCTGTTCAGCATTCGCAAACAGTTATTTTTCTGTTGATTTGTTGTTGTGCCATTTTGTTTTCCTGTGACAAATGCCATGAATTTTCCTCCAGGGATAAATAAAGAATGCCTGTCTGTTTTTCTTTATAGTCATTTCAACAACAAAGCCTTTTATTTAAGTCCGATGACTGCTGCATTATATTTTTCGGCTGTGTATCATAACTGTGCCAACATTTTATCATTATCCTTTTTGCAGAGTACAGGAAATGGATTGTACACTAGTTTAAATTATGCTTCTTGTATGTTTCAGACATGAGTTATAAATGTGAAATTAGGTTTTGAATATACAGATATAAAAAAAAAATCACAATTTTCCAGTACAGTTGGTTTCATTTATAAGGATTGTGGATTTGGGTTCCCAGTATGTTTAGAGGAACAGAGAGATTAGCCGTTTTATTTCACACACACGCCCTTTCCACCCCACAACATCATCACAGTCAGATGCACACTCCAAGAGCAAAGGAAAGAAAACTGAGTTCAGATCTTATTATAAATTAATGGCAGCTTCCCTATACATCCATATGCATGCCATCAATATATCATATGAGTTATTCCCTTTGAACTGTTTTACCTACAGACAAAGGTTCAGTCTTTTGATTGGCAGAGGAACTGAGCTTTACCTTTTTAATGATGAGGTGAATCTGGCTTTCGATGAAGAAAAAAAATCACATGTGTGATGGTCATTTCAGGAAATAAACAATCCTACCGTTTCATAAAGAATTAAAAAAGATGATTCTTTAATTGCCATGTGAAAATATAGTTCGTTGTTTTAATTACTTATTGATTATACTAATACATTGAAATAGGAGGCACAAATTATTGTGCTAGGGTGGACTACTAATGAGAATGTATGAGAACGAAGTGTCACAGTGCCCTCTAGCGGTGTAATCCTTGAACACCTCGTCTCAGAGTTCAACTTTCTCTCAAGTCAGGCGCTTTATACAATGTAAAACAAGTCATATGTTGCAGTTTCATTTAAATGGTTCGCGCATTGTTGATGTACAACCTCATAAATGTTACAAAAGTGAGCGTGAATATCGCTGGTGAACATTATTTACTTTACCTCACTGACTGCTGCGGTAGAGAAGATTAAAAATGACGAGACCTGGAGAAATCAAAGCGCGCGACAATAGTTGATGGTTTTTCACGTGTGTCTTAGTTAATATTTGAAATGTAGCGTTTCTGAGATTTGAGTGACATTTGCGGGGAAGAAAACTCTGGTAGGCTGACAGCATCCATGAGTCACTGGATATGAGCACACATCAAAGATTCATTTGCATCGCTTCGAGAAAATGCTTTGTGGCGCTATGGACCTACAAGCACTTTCAAAAAATACGAGTGACATATAACCGCCAGTGATTTTATTATTTTACTAAGAATTCTCCTCCCTGTAACCTCAACATGTCCTAAAAATTCATTGAGGCAGATTTTTAAAAGAGGAAGTGGTGCAATGAATCTGTCTGGAGGCTACAGGATGATGGGACGTTTTGTTTTTTTCACATCATTACTGCAAAGTAAAAAATAAAGGGATTTGAATACTTTTTGGATGCGCTGTAGGCTATATAAAAACTTATGGTATGGGTGTTGCATAACCTATATCAGATGACAGGTTCATGTCCCCAGCCAGTTTTAAAAGCATCTTAGATGAGCACACGCTGATGAAATTCATTTATGCACGGTTGCTTTTGCTCTTGATCTGATCTGAACTGTCAGATTAAAGGCTCAGTAACTAGATATAATGGCTAAAAGGCTGTTTATGATGTAATATCTTATAGCTGGCAGATGGCACAATAGCGAAATAATATATGCTGCTGTAAAGATACTGAAAGTAAAGGCAGACTCTCACATATAAAGCTGCAAATAGGAGGTTGCACAAAAATTGCATGATCAGATTTTTTCCAAAATTCCATGATGAAATAGTGAAAAGATAGTCAAAACACATTTATTAAACATTGATATTATTCAGCCTTATAATTTATAAATATAAATAATAAATATGTCTTGAGCACCAAAAAAGGATCAAGTGACACTGAAGACTGGAGTAATGACTGCTGAAAATTCAAATGCGTCTGACATGAACAAATTACGTTTTAATGTATATTAAATTAGAAATTTTATATAAAATAGAAGTTTATTTAAATTGTTACAGTATTTCACAATATTACTGTTTTTACGGTGTTTTTGAGGACAACAGACGTCTTTCAAAAACATTTTAAAACATCATACCGACCCCAAACTTTTGAACAGTATTGTTCCTTCACACCAAAATGAATTGATGGCATGTCAGAATATTAACTTAATCAAAATACTGCAAATGTAACATTTTCTTTGAAGTGCATTTAAAGAAAATTTAGCACAATTACATTTTATAACACCTTAAATGCCTACAAATGCAACCAAATTTTATTACAAAAAGCTGATTTCTTGGCTTTCTTCTATCTATAGATTTTAATTTCATGTTAAAATTGCTATTAAATGTGAAGAAGTTCTTTGATTCAGAGAGCTAGGCTTGAAACTATATATGAGCTCCAAGCAACAGATGTGTTAATGACATTGTGGACGCCTATGTGATCTTAAGTCAGTTTCCTGGAACAGACTTGTTGAAGCAATATGAAAAATTACATATTTAGTAATTGACAGTCAAAAGGTGTTGGCACAGGGCAGATTATTTTCAGAAACTTTTATTAGAGAATTTTTAAAAGCGCAAGTAACGTTTATAGAACATCCATCAAAGCACAATGGTAAGAGAATCAATTTATGGCAAAACCATGGCCAAAAAAAACCCCGTATATAGTAAGTAATAACTAATAAGTGCTGCCGTCATAAAGCACTTAAACTGGGCTCAAATAGGGAGTTGGCTATAGCTATTCATGTTATTTGCTGATGCTTGAACTTATTTCATCCATTCTTTCATCCACACACACACGTGTTGGTTTAGTCTGATTGTAATTCCTGCTGTGCAAGTATAAAGAGAGTGCAGCAAATTACATACCTCAAGTCTGAAAACATCTGGTTTCAGCAATCAAGTTCTGAGTGCAGTTCATTTGTAGAACATCTGGCAAATATGCCGTTAGAAAAGGGAACAAAATTAGCATAACATTTCCAGGTTCATTTGACATGTTGCTGGTTAAACTGGGCTCAAATAGGGAGTTGGCTATAGCTATTCATGTTATTTGCTGATGCTTGAACTTATTTCATCCATTCTTTCATACACACACACACACACACACGTTTTGGTTTAGTCTGATTGTAATTCCTGCTGTGCAAGTATAAAGAGAGTGCAGCAAATTACATACCTCAAGTCTGAAAACATCTGGTTTCAGCAATCAAGTTCTGAGTGCAGTTCATTTGTTTGACATCTGGCAAATATGCCGTTAGAAAAGGGAACAAAATTAGCATAACATTTCCAGGTTCATTTGACATGTTGCTGCTATTTTGCACAATTCAAATTAAGTAACTACATGTGAGGGGAGTTTTGTACTACAGCTTGCAGAAACAAATGGATCGATCCATTTAAATGTTTTCAGATGCAAAAAAGTATGTCCTCTGCAGCATGTCAACATTTTAATGAACTAATTAACATAAGTGTGTTATGCATTTTCAAAATGCAGAATTCTTTCAAAAGCAAATTAAATAGATGATTAAATAGGTGTTGAAAGGAATATTGCACAACATTCACGACTACCATAAGTTATAAATGATTCACCACGCTGCTCCTTTTTACCAACTATACATAATTTTTCCATTGTAGAAGTGCTTGGGTGTGAAAAGTGCGGGATTATAAGCTTCTTTCTTTTTTTTAATGATAAATACATAAAAAAAAATCACAGAGGCTGATGTTTGTGCCAGGTTGCCATTAGAGAGAAACAAGTCAGAACATGTTTCTTGATATTAAGTGAAAAGTGGGTCCCTAGTAACTAGATCTTTCTCAGGGTGACCGCTGAGTACTTGTCGACAAACAACAGCACATGAAACTGACACCAGCCACCTTCTTACAGCCAATCAGCTAGAAAAACCATTAGACAACAATAACAAAACCAAGAAACACATTCAAAACAAGCGGCAGAAAGCCAGAATTTCACTTGTATTGTAAAAGCAGAAGAGCCTCAAAATCATTTATTATGCCTCACTCAGAGAAAATAAGAGAGTCATTGCAGCAGAAAGCTGTGCACAAGAGCATTTCCTTCCAGAGGAGGAACAAAATTAAAGGAGTGTCTCAAGAGCTACAACTCAGGAACATGTTTCAGTGCGGCAAATAACTCAGATTAACATGAAACCTATACATCTGCATGTACATAAATTAAATTATTACAAACATTTCTAGTAATTGATATAATGCATACAGAATCTCTGCAAGTCCTTAAGTAGTTTTAATTCCAAGCCCTTAAACTCAACCCTTAAAACACAGATCTGTGAATTTGCTACCCAGCATGTGAGCGAAAACCTCGCTTGAGTCATAAATAAAATGTATTAATCAATAAGAAACATATTACAAATATTGAATTTGAACTCAAAAGTTTTAGAACTATAAGACAAGGCAACATAAGTATCCCGAACTTCATGTGAGAGGAGAGGAGGTATATCTGCTGTGCCTCAGCTCACGTAGGTCAACACGACTGACTGAATGGGCTCTCGGCACACCGGACACAACTTGTTCCGGTTCTTTAATTTCTTGGCGCAAGTGTAGCAAGCCATAAGGTGTCCAGTTCTTCCGTGGATGATGCAGCCGTTCTTGGGGCGACTTTGACAGATGACGCAGGGCTCAAGGCAAGTGGCGGGCAGGTAGGCCTCTAGGCTGTTGTAGCGCTCTAGCTCGGGGGTCTCTTCCTGGCTGCTGCCCCCACCAGAAGAGGTTGAGGGCTGCAATGACGAGGTCTGAGAGTCAGTCATAGAGCCGGAGAGAAGTTCGTCTTTAGCGCCGATGGGAGATTGCAAGCACTTGCCATCGGGTACGTCCACTCCTTCATCTGTTTCTGGAAGAGGGCTTGAGGGTTTGGAAGGAAGCAGTTTGTCATCTGAGGCTGAGCTGGGAGTTGTGGTGATGCTGGCGTCTTCTGTGCTGGGTTGAGTGTTAGTGGAGGTGTTTTCCCTGTTGGATTGTGTTTCTGGAAGCCAACCGGGTCGGACGTTCCAGCAGCTTTTGCAATGCCGAGGAAGAGGAGGGTTGAGCTTGTTACATTCGGCACACTTCCAGTAGTCCTGAGTGAACACATTGTTATCTTAGATTATTACATTTTTCTTGCTTTTGAAATAAAAAAGCCTGTTTAAATCTGTGGGTCAGAGAAAGGATGGAAATGGACATGAAAAATTGGGTTTGGTGCAAAAAACCTGAACTAGAATTAAAAGTGGGGAAAAAAATATTGCTATAAAAGTTTAAAATATGGTCCCATTAAAGTCAGCATGGCATGTAATTTAATACACATTCCTGGTCGTATCATGCACAATAGGCTTGCGGATAGACGGTGCTGACGGTGATACCACCGCAGTGTTAAGCCGCAACACCGGTTACGTCACTTACCCACCGCGTCACCGACCCCCACCGTCGTTTTGATTTTTTATAGTAATAAAAATCATTTAGTTCAGTAAAAGAACAGACACTACAATTAAAAAATGAACGTGGATGCTCAATGCAGCGTGTCGAACGACAGTCACATCTCAGATCAGATTTCATTTATTCAGTGAGGAGAGTGACTGACAAGAAGAGTGGGGTGAGACAGACAAGACGATTGCGGATGATTTAGTTTAGAAACGAAATGCAAAAGCGCCTGTTTGGCAGTATTTAGAATTTTGAAAAGCCTGTTGACTTTTGCCGTTTATCTGATTTAGGAAGTTTTTTTAAACATTCGTTTCTTATTTAATTGGTTCCACATTGTTTGCTGATTTTTACTTTATTTAAACTTTGTGTCATTTATTTATTTTATTTGACATCAAGGTGTATGCCGTGCCTCCAAACTTTCTTACTCGTTTTGCTAATAAACGTTCTACGTTTCTTATTTATTTGGTTATATATTATACATTTTTACTTATTTCCAGTTTTGTATACCTATTTAAACTCTATGCAAGTTATTTGTTATTTTATATTAGGCATAGCCTTCCCTATAGCATGGTGTATTTTTATTTGTTTTGTTAATAAAAGTTCTATGTTTTATATATACGCTAAAGTGAGTTTGACGTTGTATTTTGTTGTTGCATCTAAGCAACTGACGCCGAACTGCCGCTAATTCGAAACTGAAAGTAAAATGCGCACGCTGCTTTTACAAGCTATTTAAAAGCGAAGCGTGGAAAAGAGGGGATGCCCCGCCCCCGCGGTGATACCGGTATTACCGGTGTTGTCACACGTCGATTAACCGGTGGGAAAATGTCCTCACTGTCACAACCCTAATGCACAATTAATCAGTGGACAAAGTTCAGAAGAAAAAATGTCATCATGATCTTTCAACAAAATGTAGTAACTTGCAGCATCTCTGAAACAGCTGTCCTTTTTGGCAGGCTCACAAATGCTTTTTCTTTCACCCCCACCTTTTCACAATCCAATCTAATCCTGATAGATAAACAAGTCCAGATTTTTTTTTCTCGTTTCACTAAGAAAAACATCAGGTACTAAAATATTACGTACTGCCTCAGTTATCTCGGTATCCTCATCAAACGAATCTTCATCCTCAGCAAAGATTGTGACTTCATACACCTGAATAAGCAAATACAGAATTGCAGTGAGTTGAGGACTGTTAAACAGGTTAGGTTAGTTAGATCATCAGTTAATCTCTCTCCGAATAGAACAGGAGTTTGAGTTGAAACCTCGTTCTCTCCTGGCAATGAATCCTCATCGTTCTCACTGTAGGCGTCAGAGTCTATGGACTCCACCTCAAACTCCACACTAAAGTTATCAGAGTCAGAGTCCGAGTCCACACTTTCATCACTGCCCTCACTGTGAGAGATACCTACATCCTGTAAAACAAATAAAACACTGGTTAGAAAGGGCCAAATGACAGCTCAAAAAAGTTACAGTTGCTGGTAAACCAAAACAATGTGAATGAACATTTAAAGGTGCTACTCACAGAGTTGCTTTGTGCGTCCGAAGACTCACCGTTCCCCCTCTCCCGGCGTAGGCCGCCAATCACACACCAAGACAGGCTGTCATCAAATGTCAGGGAGAAGCTGTCTGACTTGTGTCTCTTTCTGCGTTCTCTGGGCTCGTCTTCAGCTGAAGTACTCTCTATAGAAAGCACAAAGTAAGTTTAGCACTAAAAGTTATTTTTTGACACAAGAACACGCCCCCTTACATGACTGTCTAAAGGTTTTCACATAAGTGAACCACACTGCTCTGTAGTAGGGTTGTGACAATCCAAACGACGGTGGGGGTCGGTGACGCGGTGGGCAAGTGACGTAACCGGTGTTGTGGCTTAACACCGGTATCACCGTCAGCACCGTCTATCGCGGCAAGCCTACTCTGTAGGCTTTACAAACATTTCCAATCTGTTTCTTTTTCATTATGTTAAACACAAGCTTAAGTGTATACTGCATATTGTATTAGGGTAAATCAGTTTTCTTGCTGACGTTCCGGTTACATGCACTCAACTTTGGACACTTATGGGCCAAGAAGGAGCAATGCTCAGAGCAATCACCCTGTTTTAATGGTGCATCTGGTACGGCTTGCTCAACAAACTGCCTTTGTGTGCATAGCTGAGGTTTAAAAATGGGCCATTGAAGAGTAGCAGTCATCTGAGCACATTCTGCACAGCCTCCAGATCTCAGTGTCCTTTTGAGATGTTTACAGTGACAGAGAGAGCAGTCATTACGGTACCACATGTTTACCCACATACAGTCCTCTGTCGGGACTGAAGGGATAGTAGGACATGATCCGTCATGAGGGACAGTTTTCCCTGCTCACTGGTTGAGACTGATATAATGTATACTGGTTGATTCACAAAAGATACAAGGCAGGAAAAACAAACGGTTCTTGAAAAAGGACAAAACTCTCACAAGTAATAAACTAGCCGGAAATCATGAAATCTAAATGCCAAATTTTATCTAAATCAACTGATGGTACACTTGTTAAAATATGTTTACTTTTCAGTTAGATCAAACAGCAATTATTTTTTCAAAATTAACCCATTAGTTTGACTGTAACCGTATCAGACTGAGCTAGAAAAAAAAATGGACAAGCCCTTCCTGTTCCTACAGGAACTACGTCAAGACTAGAATAAACAGCTATATCTGAAATCCCATCTAACCCAGCTGATGAAGCGTGCAATTTCATACACACTCAACAGGACACAGCTGGTGTGTCTTTTGCTCTGTGGTGTGTGCGTTTACCAGGATCACTGCTTCTCCTCCTCCTGCGCTGCTGTTGTGAGGTAGATGAGCGAGATTCTGAATCAGTGTCCTAGAACAGACAGTGGGGTTTCAGTCATGCTTCAATCTCAAACACAGCAGGGGCTCTATAAAACAAACAAAGCACTACCAGGGCAACTCTGTGGAATGGGTCAATACTCTGTGAATCTAAGTGTGTGAGCATAAAAGAACGTTTACCCCGGGCCCTCGATCTGGTTCTCTTTGACTTCTGGGTTCCGAGAAGGTAGAATGAGTATCTGTAAAAGGAAACAAAGACAGTTTTAACACAAACAACATAGATAAGAATATTGTGGGGGAAAAAAAGGTTTAACGATAATAGTACCTGGATTTTTCACTGTAACAAGGTTTCTGTTGATCATTGCAAAGAGAGCTCTGAAAAAAAAATGTAAATGAAAATTACAAATGAAACTTTCGTTTTTCATATAGCAAATTTCACTTTCAATTCTTAAAAAAAACAAAAAAAAAACAGGTAGCATATGATAAAAGTAATATATACTTGTATATGCTTTTTTATCTACACTGGCCCACTATCTGTTTCCAAAGGTATCCAAATACCTTCTGCAGCCACTTCATATTTTAAACAGGTGACAACAGACCCTTTCAGAGCGAGTAGGTCAAATGTCTAGAAAGCTACCACCTGTTGCTTTAAAGCCCCACCCTGATATTCCCAGAGGTCATTGGTACTACAGCTGCTCTGCCTTAGAGAAATCAGAGAGTCAATACACACCGGGGCTCTTTGACTGAGAAACTTTTCACCCCGAGAACAGCACCAAGAGCATCCTCTCCACAGTGAACAATGTGTTGCTGCTGCTTGTCATATAACTCCTTGCTCATGATATACTTCCCCAAATAAAACATAACCTAAAAACACAGAAAGAGAATTTGTTTAGAGATCAACAGGGAAACCATTTCCTGAAACATACTGAGTGTTGACAGAAAGAATGGTAAAGATGTGGTTATATAAATACTCAATAGATGAGTAATGCAATCCTGTTAGTCAGACAACCACAACTTCCACCCATGAAAAAAATGACTCATACCATCACACTAGAGTTGACAACAGATGAAAATATTTCAAACAACATCAAATATCAAGAGTAAAATGGCATACAAATTATCCATATTGTTGCATATTATGAATGAAAGTTAGAAATTACATTTTGTATCTGTTGAATAATGGCACTTGCCCATGCAAAAGCTACTGCCATGCTGTCAGTGCATTTTATATGGTTGATAAGGTGTTCTGAGTGGTTTCTGACTAGCCTAAGCCCACCCTAAATGACTAATGTACCTCCTTTAAGGTTTTTTTTCTTAACACATTCCATCATCCTCAAATCAAAAACTTCATACTTTTTTTTTTTTTTTGTCTGATCACTACAAAAGTAATAAGCTGCAATATTTGAACTGTTTTTCATCTGTAGCACAAACTTGAGCTTAATACTTTGGGTTAGGGGTTAGTTCAAATCCCTAACCGTAAGAATGAACAATGGAAAAATATTTTCTTGCCTTAGCAAACACCACAAATGAAATGTCACTGAACAAAGGCGGTTTTGTATCTGTTGAATAATGGCACTTGCCCATGCAAAAGCTACTGCCATGCTGTCAGTGCATTTTATATGGTTGATAAGGTGTTCTGAGTGGATTCTGACTAGCCTAAGCCCACCCTAAATGACTAATGTACCTCCTTTAAGGTTTTTTTTCTTAACACATTCCATCATCCTCAAATCAAAAACTTTTTTTTTGTCTGATCACTACAAAATAAGCTGCAATATTTGAACTGTTTTTCATCTGTAGCACAAACTTGAGCTTAATACTTTGGGTTAGGGGTTAGTTCAAATCCCTAACCGTAAGAATGAACAATGGAAAAATATTTTCTTGCCTTAGCAAACACCACAAATGAAATGTCACTGAACAAAGGCGGTAACTAAATATAATTCAACACACACTGCCCTACATAATTTGCAAAATATATGCAAGTTTAACTATACACACAAATGAGCAGCAACACATGACACTGGAGAAGGATTATTTTTAGCCTGTAATGTCAAACACCACTGGCATTTGACCACAAACTCGTTATTTCAGAAACTCTCAAATATGTGTTACTGCCATAAGTGCTTATATAAAAAATTATACACACAACATACAGCAGGGTTCAGCATTACTAATACAACTGGCAAACATCCAATTATATATACAGCCATAAAACATGACATGTAACAGTTATACTACTATTCAAAAGTCTGGGGTTAGTAAGATTTTTTAAAAGAAATAAATACTTTAATTCAGCAAGGATGCATGAACTTGATCAAAAGCAGCAGTAAAGACATTAATAATGTTACAAAAGTAGGGATGTAACGATTAACTGCGAGCCGTTGAAAATCGATTCAAATATGTGACGATTCAAATCGGTTGAGATGCTAAACAAATCGCGATTCATTTAGGTGTAGGAGTTTATATGAATGTATGTCTGAGGGGAACTTACTGTCGTTAGAAAAGTTTAGATGGTATTTTTTCTTTTCATCTTGCCTCTGTATAATGCATATTAAAGTTCATAAGTGCAGCGCTCCTTTGTTTACAGCGGAAAGCAAGGAAACGTTTTAAGCGCCACCTGCTGGCAGAGAGTGAATCTGCGTGAGTGAATCGTTACATCCCTATACAAAAGTTGTTGTTTTTTTTTTATAAAAGTTCAAAAATATTCAGAAAAAATAATAATAAATAATAATAATAATAATAATCAGTTTCCAAAAAAAGTTTTGAATGTTAATACTAAAAATTATTAATAATTATTAATTAATAAAAAAAATCTTAAGCACCAAATCAGCATATCAGAATGATTTCTAAAGGATTATGACACTGAAGACTGGAGTAATGGCTGCTGAAAAATCTGCTTTGCCATCGCAGGAATACATTGCATTTTAAAATATATTCAAATAGAGAAAAAATATATATTTTAAATTGAAATAATATTTCAAAATGTTACTCTTTTTACTGTATTTCTGGTCAAATAAATGCAGTTTTGGTAAGCTTAAGAGACTTCATAGGATATCTTCCCAACCATAAACTTTTTAACATTAGTTTATATCTGATAAAATGGACTTAAACTGCTGTCAGCAGACACATCTCCTCACCTCCTTCATGGTGAAAACATCTTTATCTGCACCTGCATCCTCTAACAGGCTTTTCAGCGGCACTTTTGGTCTTACCTAAAGTTACATTTAATAACACTCAGTCATTTCAAAGTATAAAAACACACTTAAATAACACAAAGGCACACCTTGAATGCTACATTACCAGTTTTTCGTTGTCAACCTTGTTGATCTGAGAACTGCTTAAACAATTTTCTGTTGCCATTTTGGTAGTTACCTGTAAAAAATAAACAGAGTTAGATTTTACATACAACAATTTAAAGCCAATTCAGTACACATGCAAGCTTCAGAACGAACATTACCTGTGCAAATAGAGGTAAATTGGCTATTCTAGCTAAGAATCTTATATACTCTGCTACCTGTACATAAAGTGCTTGAGCTCTGGGTTAGTGTGGAGTGGGAGCCGGTCTATGGTTTAAATAGACACAGAGAGGCATGTCAGGGCTAGAATCCACCGCACCGATCATCTTGTCCTGGGCGGGTTCGGGCATGACATGTCAAAGCGTGACTGGCTTCACACGCCTAGCGGTGGTAGACTCTCTTTGCCGAGTTGTCTGGCTCTCTGTGATCATGTCCGGGCATGTCCCGTCTCACTACACCCGCCCATTGCTGGCTAAGATCTTGGATTTGGGGCTTATCAACCCAGTGACAGGTGAAATAACGGAGTGTTTGGACCAAAGCGATGACTCTCCTGGATTATTAGCGCCTCGGTTAAATAAATGCAAGGGAAAAAAGACCAAAAGTTGTTCATTACAAGTGCTACGGATGCATGGATGTCCTTTGGACTACGACAGTGCCATGTTTATATCTCTGAAATGCTCAGCAAACAGTAACTTACACACAAAATACAACAACAATCTCAAGTTTGTCGTATTCGGGATTTATATCTGCCATCATAAACACGGGAATATAACTGCCATCTATATCCATGGGAATATCTGCATTCAAATTAGCTGCACATAAGTTATGTAAAACCTGGAACTTCAATTGTTTTTCCCCCAGAGGTAACGTTAACATGATAACATATCGGCGTGTAAATATTGTTGTTTTACGTAACGTTAAGAGATTTACGTTACGTGTGATGAAACGCTCGAGGTCTTACGCTCTTTTGACACTGTCAGGATTCAGTATGACAGATAATAATATTGACAAATGATATGACGGATAACAAAACAAAGTACGTAACTTAGTGTGCTCTTCTCCAGTTATAAAGCATAACCATGTCATATAAGCCGCGGTTGTGTTTGTTTACGTAATGCTAATTTATACACATTTCTTTACAAGCAACATGAATGAATGAATGAATGAATGATGCATTTATATAGCGCTTTATTGTGTATTGCTGTACACCCAAAGCACTTTACAATCATGTGGGGGGTCTCTCCCCAACCACCAACATAGTAATAGTAGTTTTAAATACACCACTTAAATTATTCTCGTCTAATGTGAAGTATTGCGCATTTGAGCGACAAAACTAAGCTAATTTATAGTAACAACGCCACAAACGCGCGCACTCCCGGGTGTCTATTTCCCGCTGCAGATTATCAGGAAACCCCGAGGCTGTAGTAGGCCGCGCTTGCAGCGCTAGCGCAAGGCTAACTGAGGCAAATTATTTTAAGCGACTACACGGACATTAAATCCTCATACGGTGTTAAAATAATTCTCTGGAATGTACAACAGTGTTATTCAGATATTTACAGCTTTATATGTGTAATAAATATATGAGAAAGTGCGAAAATTACTAAACTGAAAGTGTTAATGTCTTACCTGCAGGTGACCGACCGTTGAGCGTCGCGAACTCCCTCTGCTGGCGCCTGTTTGAATTTGAAATGTTCTAGCACGTGCGATAAGCGCGCGGTGTGAACACACGTACTGGAAGGCGAGTTGGATATTGTTTACACTATTAAGCCTATCTACATTTGCTGTTCTACTGTTAATGCGATTAAAATAACAGAGTTAAATTCATATAATATTTAACACGACATTTGTATCCTTATTTTAGTAGCCTGTTGCATCAAACTGGACTAGTTTAGCTCATCAGGTATAAAGTAATATGTATGAAAATGAATGATAATATAACAACAAAGTCAGGCTACTTGACCTAAGGATACTTGAGCTAAGGTAGGTGACAAACAGCACTTTGGGAGATTATTATACTTTTTAAATGCTTTAAATATATATTTTCATTCTCTACACATTTTATGAAGTGTATACTGCTTTTTAAAACCTTTAAAATATATTTTCACATTATATTAGCGATATTTAGTAGGCCTACATTTAAACCTAATCTTCGTGGGTTGCATTCAGTCCAATGTTTAATTGTAATATGAGATTAATCAACAACATTATCACTTACTAATTGTGATGTGCTTACAGTAATACAATTTGTAGTTATAATCATGATAATATTAAATGCATCACTTTAATCACCACTAGCTAATTAATTCCTCCTTTGATTAATGACATTTTGCATTCTATTCTATATTGCGCTAACTGAAAGAACTTTCATCTGTTTTGATTTCTTAATGAGTAATGATGATCTGTTCCTTCACTATTAAGAGAATCTGTGAGTCACCTGGTTGGTGACAATGCTGGGAATACACTAGCTGTGTGTGAAATCCACATCAGAAAACATTCATTTTTAAAGTGAGTCTGTTGTCATGACATGACTGTTGTACACCATTGTGTATGAATGGCAGACTTGTTTTTCTCGCCAACAGAGAAACTTGCTAGGGGAGGTCCTGTTTGCGGAGTGAAATTACCTCTTTATGAAGGGGACAAATGGACTGTGCCATGAAGACATGTCTTGTACAGTCCCTGTGACAGGATCTGTTCTTTATAGCCCAGGAGAGTGACTCAGTTTATTTTAGTACAACATGTTCCTTTAAGCTCAACATGTTTGGGCTTGTACGTCTGTAATAGTGAGGAAATTCCATGGACCACTGAAGAATAAAGCCATACATTTTATTAATGGAAGTAAGGATAAAGACAAATCCTAAAGATTAATATTCAAGAAATTTACACATGTTAAAAGTTTGGAAACAATTATTCATCTATGCTAAAGTTATTCAACTATGCAACAACACAAATGGAAGTTTGAGAAAAAAATCAAAACTAAAAATTGCCACTCTGTATAGATTACATCTTTGTTGATTCTCTCTACACACTTTATGAGGTGCTTCTTCCTGTATTGAAGGGGTTTCCATGTTGGCACTTATTGGCTTCTTTCCTTTTTCAGGGTTTATATATATATATATATATATATATATATATATATATATTAGCAAAGATACATTAAATGTATAAAAAGAAACAGACATATATAACACCACAAAAAAACTCTCTATTTAT